>NC_044559.1:139982159-140304964 GCF_007565055.1 Rhinopithecus roxellana
AGGTAAGATTAAACCTTAAACTCAATTACCCGTAGAATTCCAATGGTTTAATTTGGGCAACTGTTGGAGTGAAGTGGACGTGTGAAAACAGTCCTGGAGACAGCCCATTTATAACTGATCAGGCAGCAAACCAGCAGATGCCAGCCAGCCTGGTGTGGTGCTGCGCGCTCCATCCATGGACGCACCCCCAGCACCGTGCACTTGCCTTGGAGGTGGGCTGGTGTTGGCGTTAAAGCTTAGGCATATTGGGGCTTGTCACCAGAAGGACTTGGGGGTGCTCATGTTTGTTTTGGTTCCTGCCTTTCAATTAAAGTATAATACATTGTTCCATTTTTTCAGTCACTTGTTTAATTGTGAGATTATGGGCTATCATAAAACCTTCATTGCTCTCATATTTCTTCTTGGCAAGGCAAAGAAAAGTTAATTTGGGATTAGCTCCAGAAGCATTTTGACGAGCCTTGCCACTATTTATCACTCCAAAGACACTGACAGCGCTAATGAATGTCTGGGTTTGTGTATCATTTTGTAAACACACAGCGCCCCCAAGGTGGTGCCAATTAAACTCCCAATGAAGGATTAATGAGGGCCCATCTGAAAGAGGCAATGGTCCCTTTTGACGATTTCCAGGAGGCTTGGCCTGAACACAGCAGCAGTATGTGTGGCTTGCGGGAGGAATCTGTCCCTTCATGACCCCCACTGATGTGTGCGGGGGGGGCTTCTGCTCCCCAAAATGACATTGATCCCAGCTGCAGCTAAGAGTGTAGTGACGCGTGCAGGGCCCCGCACAGCCGGAGAAGAGGGCCAGTGCTGAGGCAGTCTCAGGCCAGCTGGGAACAGGGGTGGAGCTATCTGCCAGGGGAGGTGGGAGGAAAAAGATGAGGTGAACACCAGCTAGATTGCAAGGTGAGCTCTCACCTCAGCTGAGCAGGCCCAGGCTCCAGGGAGATGCAAGCGATCTGCCTCGGGCAATCAGTGAGACTGACAGATAGGGGTTCTGTTGGCTCCAGGCAGCTGGGTGACCTGTCACTCCACTTCCAGGGAGGCAGCTGAAGGAGCTGTCTGTGCAGACTGTTTATTTTCAAACCTAGATTTATGTCTTGCTATTTGTTTGTAGTTCCTTCCTGTTAAAGTAACAATCTCAGACTTTGTCTCCCCATTCAGGCACCGAAGGACAAACAGCAATATTGTGTTGAAATGCTGTCAGGAGACTGAGAATCTGGGGTGGGGGCACCCTGGCCCCAGAAATCATGTGCAGGAACCAGCTCTTCATCCCACACAGAGTCACCAGTCAACACCTCTTAAAGCCATGCCCCTCAAGATCATTTTCTCTCCAATTTTAGGACAGAACAAAAAGTTGACTGAAAGTCAAGGTTCAGCTGAAAGGTCTGATTCTCCCACACACATTTTACACAGAGTCCCACGTGGCAAAGAAACAACCCAGCAGGATTGGACAGGTCGTGACCATCGCTGCTTTCCACCTTCCCTTTCCAACTCGAGGACACCAAGTCAGAGGCTCAGCTGACTGCCAAAGTCACCCAGCTACTGAAAGATGGCAAGGGAGGTGGAGCCCTGATGCCTCCAGGTCACTGCCCCCCAAATCCTGCAGGACCCTCAGCAAAGGCAGTGTTCTGTTCCCTAGGAACCCCACCCTGTGCCACACTACACCATCAGCCATGGTCTCTTCTGCATCCATCTAGAAAATACTGGTACTCATTTACACAAGTGATGCAGGAATATATTTTTGTTACAAACTAATCAAATAATATAATAGAGCAAAAAACAGAATTTTCATTTTGTCTTCTACAGTCTATCTCCTTTCTAAGTCTTTTAAAAAATGTTTAATATTCGCACATATCCACAAATGAGAATATGGGACAACTCTCCTTTCTCATATACTATTATGTCTTGGAGATTTTTTCCAACTTAACATATGTAGATCACTCTTATTCTTTTCAAACTGTTGGGTAACTTATCACAATAGAAATATATTTTGATTTATCCATTCCCCCAATGATGGACATCCAGATTGCTTCCGTTATTTAAGTCAATATTTTACTGAGGTATAATTTTCATAGGGAAATATGCACAAATCATAAGAGTGCAGTTCAAAGAATTTTCACAAAGAGAACACTCAAAGGCACATCAAGAAAGAGATTTTACAGAACTCCAGGGGCACCTCTCCTTCCAGCCACCCCTTGCTTCTCCTTGAGTGGCCACTGTGTTGACTTGCAATTCCCGCAGTGCCAAATTCCATCGTAAGGTTCAAGAGAAATGGTGACAGCCAGAGCCCTTGTCTTATTCCCAACCTCAGAAGCTTTCAGTAGCATACCAGATGTATGATGTATTCTCAATCAGACTAAGGAACTTCCTTTCTGTTTAAGCTTTCTTGCACAGTGTTTGTCAGGACTCAGTGTTGAACTTTATTAAATATCCTTTCTGCATCTATGGCCTTGTGGATTCAGGATGGGTGGGCAAAGAACCTGTCTATGCTGGGCACCGCCTCGTCTGCAAACTCTGAAAGATACTGGAAACACACTCGGTCTTCCATAAATGTCTTTGTGAGATGTGAATCCTTAGTCTCTTCCTCTCTATCCACCCTAGTGGAGTTCTGTAGATAAAAGTACAAGCAAAATGAGTATGGGAACCACTGCAATCAATCTATCAGAAAAATACCGAATGAGGAGAAGTCTAAGCAGAGAATTATAATTTGGGTAGGTGGTGTGATGGTCACTTTAGAGACAGTGGTCAGGGAAGACCTAAGGAAGTGAACTTGAAGCTAAGAATTGTAGAAAGGGAAGGAGCCAACTTGCAAATATCTGGTAGAATTTTCCAGAAAGAGCAGAAAATGAAAAGACCTTGATAATGTGGGATTTGGAAGTAACAGTAAAATGTTTTCATATTGATAAGAGTAGAATGGAGGGAAGTATTCAGCAAGAGAGTGAGGTCATTTTTCATCTAAAAACAATCTTCACAGTAACATCCAGACTGATGTTTAATCCCATACTTGGGTACCACAACCTAGCCAAGCTGACAAAATTAACCACATGTAGTATGGGATCATATACTAATTTTGTGAATTACTCTACTTTAAAAATTAAAGCCCAGCTATACTGTAGAATTCTCAAGTAATTCTCAGACAATATTACTGGCCTGCACAGAGTGATTTAACATTATAAAAATAAACAGCCTGGACCTAGTCAGTAGTGATTCCTTCACTTCTATTTTCTTCTATTCTGACTTTCCTGGGACTTGAACCTGGAGGCCGGGTTGGCGGTGCTGGGCAGTGACCTCAACGCGGCATCTCAGGCTTTGTTTGTGGGGTGGAGACAGAGCCTTGGGGCCCCTGGGCTGGTTGATTGTGTGCCCTTCTTCTGGGCCCTGGGAACTCTGAGAATAGAGTTACTTCTTTCCAGGACTGTTATTACTGCATCTTTGGGGCAGGTTTATAAATGTGTTATTTGCTAGAACATTGTTATTTATTTTACAAAATTTCAGGCATATCCTGTGTGTCAGCACCGTAAAACTATAAAAAATGTTTTAAATAAACAATGCTTGGCAGGAGGGGCCAAGATGGCTGAATAGAAACAGCTCCTGTCTGCAGCTTCCAGCAAGACCAATGCAGAAGGCAGGCGATTTCTGCATTTCCAACTGAGGTACTCAGTTAATCTCATTGGGACTGGTTAGGCGGTGGGTACAATCCACAGACAGTGAGCAGAAGCAGAGTGGGACGTTGCTTCACCTGGAAGTGCACAGAGCCGGAGGACCTCCCTCCCCTAGTCAAGGGACATGGTGAGGGACAGTGCTGCCTGCCCAGAGTACTATGCTTTTCCCATGGATTTTTGCGATCCTTGGATCAGGAGTTCCCCTCATGCGCCTGCACCACCAGGACCCCCGGTTTCAAGCACAAAACTGGGCGGCTGTTTGGGCAGGCACCAAGCTGCAGGAGGTTTTTCATAATCCAGCAGCACCTGGAACTCCAGTGAGACAGGATAACTGCCCACTCCCCTGGAAACGGGGCTGAAGAACCACTGGCTTGAAATTCTCACTGGCAGCACAGCAGTCTGGAGTTGAGCTGGGATGTCTGAGTTTGGTGGGGGGAGGGGCGACTACCATTACTGTGGCTTTAGAGGCGGTTTTCCCCTGACAGTGCTAAGGAGGCTGAGAGATTTGGACTGGGCAGAATTCACCACAGCATGACAAAGTGGCTGTGGCCAGACTGCTTCTCTAGATTCCTCCTCACTGGGCAGGGCATCTCTTCAGGAAATCTAGCAGCTCCTCAGGGGCTTACAGATAAAACTCTCATCTCCCTGGGACAGAGCACTTGAGGTGAGGGGCAGCATGGTCTCAGATTCTGCAGACTTAATCTCTCCTGCCTGCTGGCTCTGGAGAGTCTAGGTGATCTGGATGAGAGAGATTCCTTCAGCACAGCATGCCAGCTCCTCTAAGGGCCAGTCAGACTGCTTCCTTGGGTGGGTCCCTGACCCCATGCCTCCTGATTGGGTGAGACCTCCCAATGGGGGTCTCTAGATACCTCATATAGGAGAGTTCCAGCTGGCATCATGTCTGTGCCCTGCTGGGAAGAAGCTTCCAGAAGAAGGGGCAAGGAGCAATCTTTGCTGTTCTGCAGCCTCCACTAGTGATACCCAGGCAAACGGAGTCTGCTGTGGACTGCCAGCAAACTGTAGCAGACCCGTAGAAGAGGGGCCTGACTGTTAGAAGACAAAATAACAAACAGAAAGCAACAACATCAACATCAACAAAAAAAGACCCCCACACAAAAGTCCCATCCAAAGGTCATCAGCCTCAAAGATCAAAGGTAGATAAATCCACGAAGATGAGGAAAAAACATTGCAAAATCGCTGAAAATTCCAAAAGCCAAAATGCCTCTTCTCCTCCAAATGATTGCAACTCCTCTCCAGCAAGGACACAAAACTGGATGGAGAACGAGATTGACGAATTGACAGAAGTAGGCTTCAGAAGGTGGGTAATAAAAAACTCCTCTTAGCTAAAGGAGCATGTTCTAACCCAATGCAATGAAGCTAAGAACCTTGATAAAGGGTTACAGAAAGTGCTAACTAGAATAATCAATTTAGAGAGGAACATAAATGACCTGATGGAGCTGAAAAATACAGCACGAGAACTTCCTGAACCATACACAAGTATCAATAGCCGAATCAATCAAGTGGAAGGAAGGATATAAGAGATTGAAGACCACAGTTGCTGAAATAAGACACACAGACAAGATTGGAGAAAAAACATAAAAAGGAATGAACAAGCCACCACGAAATATGGGTCTATGTGAAAAGAACAAACCTATGACTGATCGGTGTACCTGAAAGTGATGGGGAGAATGGAACCAAGTTGGAAAACACACTTCAGGATATTATCTAGGAGAACTTCCCCAACCTAGCAATACAGGCCAACATTCAAATTCAGATTCAACATTCAGATTCGGAACACCACTAAGATACTCCACAAGAAGATCAACCCAAAACACGTAATCATCAGATTCTCCAAGGTCGAAATGAAGAAAAAAATGTTAAGGACAGACAGCCAGAGAGAAAGGTAAGGTCACCTACAAAGGGAAGCCCATCAGACTAACATCGAATTTCTCTGCAGAAACCCTGCAAGCCAGAAGAGAGTGGGGGCCAGTATTCAAAATTCTTTAAGAAAAGAATTTGCAACCCAGAATTTCATAGCCAGCCAAACTAAGCTTCATAAATAAAGAAGGAATAAAATCCTTTACAGACAAGCAAATGCTAAGGGATTTCATCACCACCAGGCCTGCCTTACAAGAGCTCCTGAAGGAAGCACTAAGTATGGAAAGAAAAAAACTCATACTGGTCACTGCAAAAACACATCAAAATATAAAGACCAGTGACACTATGAAGAAACTGCATCTACTAGTGTGCAAAATAACCAGTAGCATCACGATGACAAGATCAAATTCACACATAACAATATTAACCTTAAATGTAAATGGACGAAATGCCCCAATTAAAAGACACAGACTGGCAAATTGAATAAAGTCAAGACCCATCAGTGTGCTGTATTCAGGAGACCCATCTCATGTGTATAGACACACATAAGCTCAAAATAAAGAGATGAAGGAATATTTACCAAGCAAATGGAAAGCAAAACAAAACAAACAAACAAAAAAAGCAGGGCTTGCAATTCTACTCTCTGACAAAACAGACTTTACACCAACAAAGATCAGAAAAAGACAAAGAAGGGCATTACGTAATGGTAAAGAGATCAGTGCAACAAGAAGAGCTAAGAGCTAACTATGCTAAATATATATGCACTCAATGCAGGAGCACCCAGATTCAAAAAATAAGTTCTTAAAGACCTACGAAGAGACAGACTCCCACACAATAATAATGGGAGACTTTAACACCCCACGGTCAATATTAGACAGATCAACGAGACAGAATTTTTTTTTTTTTTTTTTTTTTTTTGAAGACAGAGTCTCGCTCTGTCTCGCTCTGTCTCGCTCTGTCTCGCTCTGTCTCGCTCTGGAGTGCAGTGGCCGGATCTCAGCTCACTGCAAGCTCCGCCTGCTGGGTTTACACCATTCTCCTGCCTCAGCCTCCCGAGTAGCTGGGACTACAGGCACCCGCCACCTAACCCGGCTAGTTTTTTGTATTTTTTTTTTTAGTAGAGACGGGGTTTCACCTGTGTTAGCCAGGATGGTCTCGATCGAGACAGAAAATTAATAAGTATATTCAAGACTTAAACTCAGCTCTGGATCAAGTGGACCTAATAGATATCTGCAGAACTCTTCACCTCAAATAAGTAGAATATACATTCTTCTCAGTGCCACATGGCACTTACTCTAAAATTGGCAATATAGTTGGAAGTAAAACACTCTTCAGCAAATGCAAAAGAACTGAAATCATAATAAACAGTCTCTCCAATCACACTACAATTAAATTAGAACTCAGGATAAAGAAACTCACTTAAAACCACACAACTACATGGAAATTAAACAAACTGCTTCTGAATGACTCCTGGGTAAATAACAAAATCAAGGCAGAAATCAAGAAGTTCTTGGAAACCAATGAGAACAAAGAGACAATGTACCAGAATCTTTGGGACACAGCTGAAGGAGTGTGAAGAGGGAAATTTATAGCACTAAATGCCCACATCAGAAAGCTGGAAAAATCTTAAATCGACAGTCTAACATCACAATGAAAAGAACTAGAGGGGGAAGAGCAAACAAATTCAAAAGCTAGCAGAAGACAAGAAATAACTAAGGTCAGAGAAGAACTGAAAGAGATAGAGACATGAAAATCCCTTCAAAATATCAGTGAAACCAGGAGCTGATTTTTTGAAAAAATTAACAAAATAGATAGACCACTAGCTAGAATAATAAAGAAGAGAGAAGAATCAAATAGACACAATAAAAAATGATAAAAGGGATATTATCACTGATCCCACAGAAATACAAACTACCATCAGAGAATACTACAAACAACTCTACACAAATAACATAGAAAATCTAGAAGAAATGGATAAATTCCTGGACATATACACCCTCCCAAGATTAAACCAGGAAGAAATCGAATCCCTGAATAGACCAACAGCAAGTTCTAAAATTGAAGCAATAATTAATAGCCTACCAACCAATAAAAGCCCAGGAGCAGACAGATTCACAGCCAAATTCTACCACCAGAGGTACAAAGAGGAGCTGTTATCCCTCCTTATTAAACTATTCCAAACAATAGAAAGGGTGGACTCCTCCCTAACTCATTTTATGAGGCCAGCATCATCCTGATACGAAACCTGGCAGAGAAACCACTGAAAAGAAAACTTTAGGCCAATATCCCTGCTGAACTTTGATGTGAAAATCCTCAATAAAATACTGGCAAACCAAATCCAGCAGCACATCAAATAGCTTAGCCACCACAATCAAGTAGGCTTCATCCCTGGGATTCAAAGCTGGTTCAAATTACACAAATCAATGAATGTCATCCATCATATAAAGAGAACCAATGACAAAACCACATGATTATCTCAATAGACGCAGAAAAGGCCTTCAGTAGAATTCAACATCCCTTCATGCAAAAAACTCTTAATAAACGAGGTATTGATGGAACATATCTAAAAATAACAAGAGCTATGTATGGCAAACCTATAGCCAACATCAAACTGAAGGGGCAAAAGGTGGAAGCATTCCCTTTGAAAACTGGCACAAGACAAGGATGCCGTCTCTCACCACTTCTATTTAACATAGTATTGGAAGTCCTGGCCATGGCAATCAGGCAAAAGAAAGAAATAAAGGGTATTCAAATAGGAAAAGAGAAAGTCAAAATGTCTCTGTTTGCAGATGACATGATTCTGTATTTAGAAAACCCCATTGTCTCAGCCCCAAAACTCCTTGAGCTGATAAGCAACTGTAGCAAAGTCTCAAGATACAAAATCATTGTGCAAAAATCACAAGCATTCCTATAGACAAGCAGAGAGCCTAATCATGAATGAACTCCTATTCACAATTGCTACAAAGACAATAAAATACCTAGGAATACAGCTTACGAGGGATGTGAAGGACCTCTTCAAGGAGAACTACAAACCACTGTTCAAGGAAATAAGAGAGGACACAAACAAGAGGAAAAACATTCCATGCTCACAGATAGGAGGAATCAATATCATGAAAATGGTCATATTGCCCAAAGTAATTTATAGATTCAGTGCTATTCCCACCAAACTATGATTGGCATTCTCCAGAAAATTAGAAGAAACTACTTTACATTTCATATGGAACCAAAAAAGAGTCCATATAGCCAAGACAATCCTAAGCAAAAAGAACAAAGCTGGAGGCATCACACAACCTGACTTCAAACTATTCTACAAGGCTATAGTAACCAAAACAGCGTGGTACTGGTACTAAAATAGATATATAGACCAGTGGAACAGAACAGAGACCTCAGAAATAACACCACACATCTGCAACAATCTTACCTTTGACAAACCTGACAAAAGCAAATAATGGGGAAAGATTCCCTATTTAATAAATGGTGCTGGGAAAACTTCCTAGCCATATGCAGAAAACTGAAACTGGACCCCTTCCTTATACCTTACACAAAAATTAATTAAAGATGGATTAAAGACTTAAATTTAAAACCCAAAACTATAACAATCCTAGAAGAAAACCTAGGCTATACCATTCAGGACATAGGCATGGGCAAAGACTTCATGAATAAAGCACCAAAAGCAATTGCAACAGAAGCCAAAATTGACAAATGGGATCTAAATAAACTAAAGAGCTTCTGCACAGCAAAGAAACTAGCATCAGAGTGAACAGGCAACCTTCAGAATGGGAGAAAATGTTTGTAATCTACCCATCTGACAAAGGTCTAATATCCAGAATCTGCAAGGAACTTAAACAAATTTACAAGCAAAAAACAACCCCATCAAAAAGTGGGCAAAATATATGAACAGATACTTCTCAAAAGAAGTGGCTTTTGAGCCACATGTGGCTAAAAAACATATGAAAAAAGCTCATCATCACTGATCATTAGAGAAATGCAAATCAAAACCACAATGATATACCATCTCACGCTAGTCAGAGTGACGATTATTAAAAAGTCAGGAAAAACTAGATGCTGGCGAGGCTGTGGAGAAATGGGAACACTTTTACAATGTTGGTGGGAATATAAATTAGTTCAAACATTGTGGAAGACACTGTGGTGATTCCTCGAGGATCGAGAACCAGAAATACCATTTGACCCAACAATCTCTTTACTGGGTATATACCCAAAGGAATATAAATCAGTCTACTGTAAAGACACAGGTTCACCTATGTTTACTACAGCACTATTTACAATAGCAGTGACATAGAATCAACCCAAATGCTCATCAATAATAGACTGGATAAAGAAAATCTGGTACATGTACACCATGCAATACTATGCAGCCATAAAAAGAATGAGAACATGTACTTTTTCAGGACATGAATGAAGCTGGAAGCCATCATCCTCAGCAAACTAACAGGAGCAGATAACCAAACACCAGCATGTTCTCACTCATAAACGGGAGTTGAACAATGAGAACACATGGACACAGGGAGGGGAACAACACACACGGGGGTCTGTCGGGGTGTGGGGCGAGGGGAGGGAGAGCATTGGGACAAATATCTAATGCATTCAGGGCTTAAAATCTAGATGACGGGTTGATAGATGCAGCAAACCACCATGACACATGTATACCTATGTAACACACCCGCACATTCTGCACATGTATCTCTGAACTTAAAGTAAAATTTTAAAAAAATGCTTATGGTTCCATCCTAGGACTCTGATTCATAGAAAGATATATATTAAAGGAGAATTCATAAACTTCTAAGATCCTTCTAATATTTACATTTTTGTAGAGGTAAAAAATGAGGCCAACAGACTGGAAATGTTCAACATTACATGAATGTAGCATGGCCAGGTCACTACTCAGTTCTGTGTTTTCTGGTATTAGGAATGCTGCTTATTATTCATATAATGATCATGCATATTACTCTCACAGTATATTAAGGGCCCAGATCCACAGGGGTGTGAAACTTCAAAGGCAAGGGCCTAGAGCTCACGGTGAGTGCCGAAGGATGGCGCACAGCCTGGAACGGTGTGGCTTTTACTCCATGCCGGCCTGTCCTTGCTTCTTCCTTTCACACTCAATCAAAGGTGGTCTCCCACAAACAGACGTCATTCCTGTTAGGGGTCAGGTGATATTGTGATGAGATGAGATGGTGTTTTAACTGAACAGAAATGCTCCAACTCTGTCCCATAGCACAGCTGCGCCTCTTTGGAAAAACCTAGAGGGCAATACACACTCAAGGATGTACCTTCAGGAAGTATGTTGGCTCACAGGCTCCTGTTCAGGATTGCCTGGGCAAGGGAGGCAGAGCGTCCTCCTCCTCCATGGAGTCCAAAGACCCTGGAGAACCATGAGAAATGGAAGAAAGCCATAAGAAAGCGGAAGGTGCCTGAGACACTGGATAATGACATGTGGGCTGGCAGAGTTAGGGCACCCGCAGGGAGAGGAGGGAAGAAGGGTGGGGCAGAGGGAAGGGTGGAGCAAGGGAGGTAAGGGCAATACCAGGCACTGCAGAGACTGACAAAAGCATGTGGTACATGGGGCGTGAGGCCTAAGCTGGCACAAATCAGAGATGACACATAGATATTAGGTTCTTTAAAAGGACCATGAGGAAGAGGCAAAATTGGAGAACCTCAGGAAGAAGTAATTGAGCACTAATTGAAGACAGGTTCACCTGTCTGCACAAATTAGGGTCAGAAGTTCATCTCCCAAAACTCTTTTAGAACATTAACATGACTTGCTTGTGAAAAGCAACGAGGAAAGTCTTGATGTGACCTCTTCCTTCCAGAGGTGGCCCTGGGAAAGCACATTTATTAGCCGCCTCCTCTTTAACTTGTCCCGGTTGTCCGACATCTGTCCTCTGTGCCTTGCTTGTTGGAAATTCTCACCTGCTTAGATGGCTCTTACACACACACACACACACACACACACACACACAGGCCTCCCTGGAAAGGGAAGTGGGGGAATTGATGCCAGATGTGCACATGCACCACAGGATGGATGTGTTGGGATACTAGCTTGTCTCTGCACACCTCATAACGAGCAGCTCTTTCCTTTGGGGCTGGCCATCTGTGACTCGGTGACAGTGGACTGGTTCTGCCTTGTCAGCTTTACCTTCATCGGACCGAGTCATACACTCAATTACCTGGCTGGGTTTTCTCCTCTGTGCATTAAAGAGAGATGCCCTCAGACTGTATCCTAGAAGGAAGGGCTGGACATTAGAAATGTGGGCAGATGGGAGGTGACTTGCTCCTTTTATCTCAGAAATTGGCAATAAATTTGTTTTGGCCTTCTCATCCCTGTGTATTTGAATTTGGAAATTTAAAGCTCTCTTTGGAAAAAAATTGGCAGGGAGCAGGTGGAAGTGGAGTTGCAGAGCTAGATGGAGGCAGCCCCTATTAAGTAGACTGACTATCATTACTACGTGGACAATCATTTATTCTTTTTTTAAGATTAATAAATGTGGTGTCATTTTCCTTCTAAAAATATTTTTGTTATGGTGAAATATTGACTACAACCTAAGTTTCTAGCAATGGAAGGTTAGGAATCTATGTATGCACTTTGGTTGCATTTGTGCATTTGCTTGTTTCTGTTCCTTCTTCTTAGGTGAGGTCTAACATACATTCATTTCAATGAGCAAAGGGAAATGACCCTAAAGGTACAGCTCAATAAATTCATATATATATATATATATACACACACACACATATATATATAACCACTTCCCAGACCTCTTAGAACATTTCTCCTCAAACTTGTCATTGTGCGTTCCCCAGACCATATACTCTTTCTTTCAGGGATCATCTATTCTGACTTCAACCACCATTGATTAGTTTTAACTGCTGTTAACCATCATTTAAAAAAATTATAGAAGATGTACATTGCTGTGCCTAGTTCTGTTTGCTCAATATGGTGCCTGTGAGACTTATTCATGTATTCATGTAGCAGTGATATGTTCTGAGTCATTTCCATTTGTATTTAAAGCTGCTGCAAACATTCTTATGCAAGTACTCTGATTGATAGATACAATCATTTCCCTTGGGCCGTTTAATTTTAACCTATCTGTCTCTCATATTTAAAACATGCCTCTTTTAAAGGGCGTATACTTGAGTTTTTTTTTTTTTTTTTATCAGGTCTGGAAATTTCAACCTTTTAATTGAAGTGCTCAGATCATTTATATTTAACATCATCACTGATATAATTGGGTGTAGGGCTTTCGTTTCGGTATTTGCTTTCTAATTATTGTATCCATACTTTTTTCTTTGACTCTACTTTCCAGACTTCTATTGGATGAATCAAGTTTTTTCATATTTTATTTCCTCTCCTTTACCAGATTTCTAGTTTTATATTTGTTGCATTGTTCTTTTAGTGATTATCATGAATATTTTAATACATATCCTTGAAATATTGTAATCTACCTCAAATTAATACTTTTATTGTGTTGAAAATAATGCACAACTTTATAACTGTTATCTATATATATTTCCTCCACTGTTTGTGCTATTGTTGTCATGTATTTTGCTTCACAAATGTGATGGACCCCACAGGACACTGTTATTGTCATTACTTTAGTCAATATGCTTTTGTGTTTTACCCCATTTTACTATTTCTGGTAATCTTTATCCTTTTTAGTACTTCCATCTGAGATCATTTTCCTCCAGACTGAAAATTTTTGTTTAATATTTTAGTTATTACAGATTTCATGGTAAATTCTGCCAGGTTTTGTTCACATGGAAATATCTTTATTTACCCATCATTTGTGGAGCTTGTTTTTACTGAGAATACATGTCTTATTTAGTAGTCACCTCCCCCCATACACACCCCACATTCTTTTAAAGATGGTTTTCCCCTGTCTTCTGACAAATGCGTTCACTTGAAAAGTCATTTGCCAATCTTAATATTGGCCCTTTGCAAGTAATAAATGTAACCTTTCTCCTGGCTGCTTTAAATTTTTTGTTTCACTCTGTATGTGTGTTATCCAAAGCTTAACTATTTTTCGCCTTGTATCTGGGATTATCCAAAGCTTGATTTGCCCGGTTGTTGGCTTTCTTTTTTCCTTTTCCTTTTTTGAAACTGCTTAAGCTTTGGCTTAACTATCTTAAATCTGTAGTCTGATATCTTACACCAGATTTTGAAAAATTTAGTTCGTCTCTTGTTTTTGCCTGTTCTCTCTCTCCACACCTTCTGAACTCAAATTAAATACATATTAGATCACCTGAAAGCTTTCCTAATGTCTCTTACAGTCTGTTCTCTATTTTCAATCTTTTTTCTTCTTTCTATTTCAGTGTGGATGTTTTCTATTTACCTGTTTTTTAGTTCATTATTTATCTCTTCTGCTCTGCCCAGCCTGCTCTTACATGGACTCAATGAATTCTGAAGTTTAGGTATTATGTCCTGAATTTTTATAATCACAATTTGATTCTCTTATATATTACAATGTTCTTTTAGACTTCCCATCTTTCACCCATTTTGTTCAATTTTTCTTTTCTTTGTATAATTATAATAGCTATTTCATTGTTCTTGATTTTTATTATGATTGTCAGTCATATTTTTCTTCTAGTTATCTGTCTCCTTTTAAAAAATTAACGCCAGACATTGTATATAAAATGATTTTGGAGAACAAAATTGACCATTTTCCTCAGAATGTTCATTTTTTCCTCAGTTAGACAGACAATATGAATGAATGATCACTTCACTCCAATCATAAATTGTGCTGTGTTAGGGCAAGACTGCTGTTTTAGTGAGAACAGGTCAACCTCTATTTTCTTTATGGTTAATCTAACTCAGACACATTTTACATATCATACAATTCATTAATTCCAAGTGTATATTGTAATAATATAGGGATCTATTGACACACTTTTAATTTTTTCTATTGATCTATATTTCTATCCTTATGCCAGTATCACACTGTCTTGATAACTCTACCAGTAAGTTTGCAAATCAACAAGTGATAGTATTTCAACTTCATTCTCTTTCAAAATTATGTCAGACATTCTAGGTTTTCGCATTGTTATATACCTTTCAGATCTATTTGTGAGCTTCTGCCAAAGCCTGCTGGAATTTTGATATGAATTTCCTGTAGATCAATTTGTGAAGAATTCCCATCTTAACAATATTGACTCTTCCTATCTATAAACATGGAATATTTTTTTATTTATTTAGTTCTTCTATAATTTTCCTTAAAAATATGTTGCAATTTTTATTTTTATTTTTTATTATACTTTAACTTCTAGGGTACATGTGCACAACGTGCAGGTTTGTTACATATGTATACATGTGCCATGTTGGTGTGCTGCACCCATTAGCTGGTCACTTACATTAGGTATATCTCCTAATGCTATCCCTCTCCACTCCCCGCTCCCCATGACAGGCCCCGGTGTGTGATGTTCCCCTTCCTGTGTCCAAGTGATCTCATTGTTCAATTCTCACCTATGAGTGAGAACATGTGGTGTTTGGTTTTCTGTTCTTGCAATAGTTTGCTGAGAATGATGGTTTCCAGCTGCATTCATGTCCCTACAAAGGACATGAACTCATCCTTTTTTATGGCTGCATAGTATTCCATGGTGTATATGTGCCACATTTTCTTAATCCAGTCTGTCACATGGACATTTGGGTTGATTCCAAGTCTTTGCTATTGTGAATAGTGCTGCAATAAACATACATGTGCATGTGCCTTTATAGCAGCATGATTTATAATCCTTTGGGTATATACCCAGTAATGGGATGGCTGGGTCAAATGGTATTTCTAGTTCTAGATCCTTGAGGAATCGCCACACTGTTTTCCACAATGGTTGAACTAGTTTAAAGTCCCACCAACAGTGTAAAAGTGTTCTTATTTCTCCACATCCTCTCCAACACCTGTTGTTTCCTGACTTTTTAATGATTGCCATTCTAACTGGTGTGAGATGGTATCTCATTGTGGTTTTGATTTGCATTTCTCTGATGGCCAGTGATGATGAGCATTTTTTCATGTGTCTGTTGGCTGTATGAATGTCTTCTTTTGAGAAATGTCTGTTCATATCCTTTGCCCACTTTTTGATGGGGTTGTTTGTATTTTTCTTGTAAATTTGTTTGAGTTCTTTGTAGATTCTAGATATTAGCCCTTTGTCAGATGAGTAGATTGCAAAAATTTTCTCCCATTCTGTAGGTTGCCTGTTCACTCTGATGGTAGTTTCTTTTGCTGTGCAGAAGCTCTTTAGTTTAATTAGCTCCCATTTGTCAATGTTGGCTTTTGCTGCCGTTGCTTTTGGTGTTTTAGACATGAAGTCCTTGCCCATGCCTATGTCCTGAATGGTATTACCTAGGTTTTCTTCTAGGGTTTTTATGGTATTAGGTCTAACATTTAAGTCTCTAATCCATCTTGAATTAATCTTCGTATAAGGAGTAAGGAAAGGATCCAGTTTCAGCTTTCTACTTATGGCTAGCCAATTTTCCCAGCACCATTTATTAAATAGGGAATCCTTTCCCCATTTCTTGTTTCTCTCAGGTTTGTCAAAGATCAGATGGCTGTAGATGTGTGGTATTATTTCTGAGAAGTCTGTTCTGTTCCATTGGTCTATATCTCTGTTTTGGTACCAGTACCATGCTGTTTTGGTTACTGTAGCCTTGTAGTATAGTTTGAAGTCAGGTAGCGTGATGCCTCCAGCTTTGTTCTTTTTGCTTAGGATTGTCTTGGCTATGCAGGGTCATTTTTGGTTCCATATGAACTTTAAAGCTGTTTTTTCCAATTCTGTGAAGAAAGTCATTGGTAGCTTAATGGGGATGGCATTGAATCTGTAAATTACCTTGGGCAGTATGGCCATTTTTACAATATTGATTCTTCCTATCCATGAGCATGGTATGTTCTTCCATTTGTTGGTGTCCTCTTTTATTCCTTTGAGCAGTGGTTTGTAGTTCTCCTTGAAGAGGTCCTTTACATCCCTTGTAAGTTGGATTCCTAGGTATTTTATTCTCTTTGAAGCAATTGTGAATGGGAGTTCATTCATGATTCGGCTCTCTGTCTGTTATTGGTGTATAAGAAAGCTTGTGATTTTTGCACATTGATTTTGTATCCTGAGACTTTGCTGAAGTTGCTTATCAGCTTAAGGAGATTTTGGGCTGAGACAATGGGGTTTTCTAATATACAATCATGTCTTCTGCAAACAGGGACAAGTTGACTTCTCATTTCTTAATTGAATACCCTTTATTTCTTTCTCTTGCCTGATTGCCCTGACCAGAACTTCCAACACTATGTTGAATAGGAGTGGTGAGAGAGGGCATCCCTGTCTTGTGCCAGTTTTCAAAGGGAATGCTTCCAGTTTTTGCACATTGGGTATGATATTGGCTGTGGGCTTGTCATAAATAGCTCTTACTATTTTGATATACGTTCCTTCAATACTGAACTCATTGAGAGTCTTTAGCATGAAGGGCTGTTGAATTTTGTCAAAGGCCTTTTCTGCATCTATTGAGATAATCATGTGGTTTTGGTCTTTCGTTCTGTTTACATGTTGGATTACGTTTATTGATTTGTGTATGTTGAACCAGCCTTGCATCCCAGGGATGAAGCCCACTTGATCATGGTGGATAAGCTTTTTGATGTGCTGCTGGATTCGGTTTGCCAGTATTTTATTGAGGATTTTTGCATCGATGTTCATCAGGAATATTGGTCTAAGATTCTCTTTTTTTGTTGTGTCTCTGCCAGGCTTTGGTATCAGGATGATGTTGGCCTCATAAAATGAGTTAGGGAGGATTCTCTCGTTTTCTATTGATTGGAATAGTTTCAGAAGGAATGGTACCAGCTCCTCCTTGTACCTCTGGTAGAATCTGGCTCTGAATCCATCTGCTCCTGGACTTTTTTTGGTCAGTAGGCTATTAATTATTGCACTAAATAGTGCCTGTTTCAGAGCCTGCTATTGGTCTATTCAGGGATTCAACTTCTTCCTGGTTTAGTCTTGAGAGAGTGTATGTGTCCAGGAATTTATCCATTTCTTCTAGGGTTTCTAGTTGATTTGCATAGAGGTGTTTATAGTATTCTCTGATGGTAGTTTGTGTTTCTGTGGGGTCGGTGATGATATCCCCTTTATCATTTTTTATTGTGTCTATTTGATTCTTCTCTCTTTTCTTCTTTATTAGTCTTGCTAGCAGTCTATCGATTTTGTTGATTTTTTCAAAAAACCAGCTCCTGGATTCATTGATTTTTTGGAGGGTTTTTTGTGTCTCTATCTCCTTCAGTTCTGCTCTGAGCTTAGTTATTTCTTGCCTTCTGCTAGCTTTTGAATGTGTTTGCTCTTGCTTCTCTAGTTCTTTTAATTGGGATGTTAGGGTGTCAATTTTAGATCTTTCCAGCTTTCTCTTGTGGGCATTTAGTGCTATAAATTTCCCTCTAGACACTAAATGTGTTCCAGAGATTCTGGTATGTTGTATATTTGTTCTCATTGGTTTCAAGGAACATCTTTATTTCTACTTTCATTTCGTTATGTACCCAGTAGTCATTCAGGAGCAGTCTGTTCAGTTTCCATGTAGTTGAGTGCTTTTGATTGAGTTTCTTAGTCTTGAGTTGTAGTTTGATTGCACTCTGGTCTGAGAGACAGTTTGTTATAATTTCTGTTCTTTTACATTTGTTGAGGAGTGCTTTACTTCCAATTATGTGGTCAATTTTGGAATAAGTGCAATTTGGTGCTGAGAAGAATGTATATTCTGTTGATTTGGGGTGGAGAGTTCTGTAGATGTCTTTTAGGTCTGCTTGGTGCAGAGTTCAGTTCAATTCCTGGATATCCTTGTTAACTTTCTGTCTTGTTGATCTGTCTAATGTTGACAGTGGGTGTTAAAGTCTCCCATTATTATTGTATGGGAGTCTAAGTCTCTTTGTAAGTCTCTAAGGACTTGCTTTATGAATCTGGGTGCTCCTGTATTGGGTGCATATATATTTAGAATAGTTAGCTTTTCTTGTTGAATTGATCCCTTTACCATTATGTAATGGCTTTCTTTGTCTCTTTTGATCTTTGATGGTTTAAAGTCTGTTTTATCAGAGACTAGGATTGCAACCCCTGCTTTTTTTTGTTTTCCATTTGCTTGGTAGATCTTCCTCCATCCCTTTATTTTGAGCCTGTGTGTGTGTCTGCATGTGAGTTGGGTCTCCTGAATACAGCAAACTGATGGGTCTTGACTCTATCCAATTTGCCAGTCTGTGTCTTTTAATTGGGGCATTTAGCCCATTTCCATTTAGGGTTAATATTGTTATGTGTGAATTTGAACCTGTCATGATGTTAGCTGGTTATTTTGCTTGTTAGTTGATGCAGTTTCTTCCTAGCATCGAGGGACTTTACATTTTGGCATGTTTTTGCAATGGCTGGTACCTGTTGTTCCTTTCCATGTTTAGTGCTTCCTTCAGGATCTCTTGTAGGGCAGGTCTGGTGGTGACAAAATCTCTAAGCATTTGCTTATCTGTAAAGGATTTTATTTTTCCTTCACTTATGAAACTTCGTTTGGCTGGATATGAAATTCTGGGTTGAAAATTCTTTTCTTTATGAATGTTGAATATTGGCCCCACTCTCTTCTGGCTTGTAGAGTTTCTGCTGAGAGATCTGCTGTTAGTCTGATGGACTTTCCTTTGTGGGTAACCGAACCTTTCTCTCTGGCTGCCCTTAACATTTTTTCCTTCATTTCAACTTTGGTGAATCTAGCAATTATGTGTCTTGGAGTTGCTCTTCTCGAGGAGTATCTTTGTGGCATTCTCTGTATTTCCTGAATTTGAATGTTGGCCTGCCTTGCTAGGTTGGGGAAGTTCTCCTGTATAATATCCTGCAGAGTGCTTTCCAACTTGGTTCCATTCTCCTTGTCACTTTCAGGCACACCAATCAGACATAGATTTGGTCTTTTCACATAATCCCATATTTCTTGGAGGCTTTGTTCATTTTTTTTACTCTTTTTTCTCTAAACTTCTCTTCTCGCTTCATTTCATTCATTTGATCTTCAATTACTGATACTCTTTCTTCCAGCTGATAGAGTCGGTTACTGAAGCTTGTGCATTTGTCACGTAGTTCTCGTGTCATGGTTTTCATCTCTGTCAGTTCGTTTATGGACTTCTCTGCATTGATTATTCTAGTTATCCATTCTTCCATTCTTTTTTAAAGGTTTTTAGTTTCTTTGTGCTGGGTACATAGTTCCTCCTTTAGCTCTGGGAAGTTTGATCAACTGAAGCCTTCTTCTCTCAACTCATCAAAGTCATTTTCCATCCAGCTTTGCTCCGTTGCTGGCAATGAACTGTGTTCCTTTGGAGGGGAAGATGCGCTCTGATTTTTTGAATTTCCAGCTTTTCTGCACTGCTTTTTCCCCATCTTTGTGGTTTTATCTTCTGTTGATTATGGTCTTTGATGATGGTGATGTACTGATGGGGTTTTGGTTTGGGTGTCCTTTCTGTTTGTTAGTTTTCCTTCTAACAGTCAGGACCCTCGGCTGCAGGTCTGTTGGAGTTTGCTTGAGGTCCACTCCAGACCCTGTTTGTCTGGGTATCAGCAGCGGAGGCTGCAGAAGATAGAATTTTGCCAAACAGCAAGTGTTGCTGTCTGATTGTTGCTCTGGAAGCTTTGTCTCAGGGGTGTACCCAGCCATGTAATGTGTGAGGTATCAGTCTGCACCTAGTGGGGGATGTCTCCCAGTTAGGCTACTCAGGGGTCAGGGACCCACTTGAGCAGGCAGTCTGTCTGTTCTCAGATCTCACCCTTCATGCTGAGAGAAACACTGTCTCTTCAAAGCTGTCAAACAGGGACATTTACATCTGCAGAGGTTTCTGCTGCTTTTTGTTTAACTATGCCCTGTCCCCAAAGGTAGAGTCTACAGAGGCAGGCAGGCCTCCTTGAGGTGCGTTGGGATCTCTCCAGTTTCAGCTTCATGGTGGCTTTGTTTACCTACTTAAGCCTCAGCAATGGTGAGGCCCCTCCCCCAGCCTCTCTGCTGCCTTGCAGTTAGATCTCAGACTGCTGTGCTAGCAATAAGGGAGGCTTTGTGGGTATGGGACCCTCTGGACCAGGCGTGAGATATAATCTCCTGGTGTGCCGTTTGCTAAGACCCTTGGTAAAGCGCAGTATTAGGGTGGGAGTTACCCGATTTTCCATGTATTGTGGGTCTCAGTTTCCCTTGGCTAGGAAAAGGAATTCCCTTTCCCTTTGCACTTCCCAGTTGAGTCAATGCCTCACCCTGCTTCAGCTCTTGCTGTTTGGGCTGCACCCACTGACCAGCACCAACTGTCCAACATGCCCCAGTGAGATGAAACCCGTACCCAGTTGAAAATGCAGAAATCACCCGTCTTCTGTGTTGCTCATACTGGAAGCTGGAGGCTGGAGCTCTTCCTATTCGGCCATCTTGGGTGCCCTGGACCTGCAATTTTTAAATGTACAAATATAATTTTTTTGGTAAGCAGATTTTTAAGTATTTTATTCCTTTTTATTTATTACGAAACAGATTGAATTCTTTTGTTTTTGAATTTTGACTGCACTTATTTAGTGAACCTAGAGACAAGCCAAAGAAATAATGCAAGTCAACATTACAAATTGTATTCTTAATTTTATATTTATTTATGTATTTATGTATACATCTAATTTTTGTATATTGATATTGTATCCTTCAAGCACGCTTTCCTTGTAAAAGTACAGTTCTACATGTTTCTGTATGTGTACGTGTGTGTGTTTGTGAATTTCTTAGGATTTTTCTACATATATACATCATCTTGTATGTAGAAGAACATTATTACTTCTTCCTTTCCAATATGAATGCCTTCTGTTTCTTTTCCCTGCATAATTACCCTGTCTAGAATCTCCAGTACATTGTTGAATAGAAGAGGTGAGAGTTGCCATCCTGTCTTTGTTCCTAGTATCAGAGCAAAAACTTTCAGTCTTTCACCATTAAGTACAATGTTCTCTTTAGGTTTTGCATAGATGCCTTTTATCAGGTTGAGAAAGTTTTTCTTCTCTTCCAAGTTTGTTGAGGGTTTTGGTCATAAATCAGTGTTGCATAATGTGAATTGTTTTTTTCTGTGACTATTGAGATAATCATGTGTGGTTTTTCCTTCCATTCTATTAATACGGTTTATAACATTAGTTAATTTTTGGATGTTCAACCAATCTTGCCATTTGGGATACATCCTTCATGGCCATGGTGTAAAAATGGTCTTTTGTATGTTCTCAATTTGACTTGCTAATATTTTTCAAGAAGTTTTATGCTGTGTTCACGAGGGAATTGGTATGCAATATTATTTTCTTGTGATATCTTTATCCAGCTTTTGTAACAGGATAATAATGGTTTCATAAAATAAGTTGGGAAGTGTTCCTTCCTCCTCTATTTTGTAGAGGAATTTGTGCATTGAGTAAAACATTATTTCTTCTTTAAATGCATGGTTGATTTGCCACTGAAGCCCTCTGAATACTCACCTATCCCTCTCCCACGACTGCTGTTATTGCTTATATGTTTAGTGACTTGACTGTTCCAGTAAAGTTTACCTTCCTCACAGTGTGAAACCTGTGATATTTCTCAGAGAGTGAAGTCTAGGGATACACACAGACTAGATTTTAGTAGTGCTCCTGTTGGCTCCTGTGTGCTAAGTTGTCTGCTTCTGTTAGTACCACAGTCAGCAGTTAGCCTTCACTAATTGCAGGCTAATTTCTCTACTGTTCTCAACAATGTGTGGGGTATAAATTGCTCCATAGTCTGATTTGATTATTTTGGGCCCCTTCGGGGCCAAAAACTTGGGGTAGTTTTTGAGGTTTCTTTTGACTCCTGGGGGCCTTCTCGTGTCTGCCTGTTTCCCAGTTGTCTCTGATGAACTAGTTGGTGTATGGCTTAGCTTGTTGCTCTATAGAGCCATCACCCTCTACTCAATTGCCTTAGCTTCCCCACACTCAGTTCCAAAATCATTTCATTTCCTTTGAAGAAAGCTTCAGAGATCTCTGTTCTTATGGCCTGCCTTCTCCTGGAAAACCGTCTCTGAATCAATGTCCTGGAGCCGGGAACAAGCACAGTGTCACCCTTCTCTCTGAGTGACACACTGTTTCAGAGGCAGAGCACTGGGTAGTGGTCTCTGGTCTTCTCAGTTTGCCTCTCCCAGTGTGAAAGTGTTACCTATGAACCTGCTGGGTGAGCATAGTATGGAACTCCAGTGTTCTTGGTCTCCTCTGCCTGAGATAGGGCCTCTATCTTGTGAGTGCAGTCTTGGTGGAGGAAGGGAGCTATCGCTCTCTCAGTCACACTCACATGGAATTTATTCTCTATAACACAAATGGGAGTGGGGTAATAAAAACTGCTGGCAACTTGCTCTTTCCAGGGAAATACTGTAGCCTTTGATTGGAAGCTGGGGTAAAGGGAGCCCCATCTTCTTAGCCACAGCTTCCCATAGAGAACTGAGCTCAGGGGAGGGAGTGGGTGGTGACTCAAGTGTCACAGACTCTCACTGTTCTAGCTGAGATTTAGTAGATCTGCTTCAATAAGTGTTTCTTCATTTGCTGTATGCTCTAAGAACAATTTCAAAAGACTTTAGATGGTTGCTTTTTAAAATACTCTGAACAGTTGTAACTGTTTCATTGGAAGGCATGTTGACAGAGCTTCCTCACACCACCATTCTGGAAGAGAGATAATATCTTGGAAAACGTCTAACTAGAACAGCAGAGCTTTGAATACGTTCTTGGTATAAATATTACATACATTTGTAGAGAGTATTAAAAAATTGAAGAGTAAATTTTTCCAAAGTATCTTCCTGTATGTCCTCTCCTTTAATCATCACTGCCCTGAGATAGGTATGGCTAATAGTATTTTTCACCTTTTTGCAAATAAGAAGACAGTGACAGTGACAGAAATAGGCATGAAGAAATAACTCAATGTAGAGGTACATTATAACTCAGTCCTTTGAGGTCTCACCTTCCAAGTAGTTCCTCAGTGAAAACCACACACCCACATCACAAAACAGCACCTTACGTTCTAAGGCAGGCTAACGGAGCCAGGACGTGAATTCTTGGACACACATTACAGACAAGTATCCTCTATATCTATTCTGAGTCTTAAGCATGTAATAAGATGGTATAGAGAAATAATTACTGATGTTACAGTTCTCATTACTGGGTTCAAAGGAGGCAATAGAGAAAAGGGATAGGAAATTATCTTGGATTATAGGTTCAAAAGGTAGTGTAAGAAACAATGCATTTGACATTTTTAAAAGTGATATAATTTTGGGAATAATGAAATGTTTCTATTATTATTCCTCTAGGAAAACTTGAAACTTGTATGATAAGAATCCCCAAGAGTAGATGGGAAAGGTGCAGCCTCACCATGGTGGGTTCATTTTCATTGTGTAATTTTATTTACTTGCTCAGAAATCCTCCCTCAGCACCTCCAAAGAAGCTCAATTAAGGTGATCTGGAAGTGAACTTAGTTTCCTGATGCCAAAACTCAATGAGTTGACAGTATGCATAGTTAGAGATGGCTCCCGCAGTGCAAGTGCTATCAAGGGAGACAAGTTCAGGAATTTCTTCTTCTCCCTTTTGCCAAAGATGAGACTTTATGTGGGGCTTACAGGAAATTGGATACAGAATATGTGCTACAGTGGAATAAGGAATTTCCACACAGTTGTCAGAAATAATGGCAAAAATAAGAGCAGAGAGCTCCTGCAGCTGTAGTTTGATCATTGAGCTTTGAGGACATGGATGACCATATTCCAGTCCCATCACCAGGGAGACTGACCTACAGTCTTTGTGAAGATGTACAGGCTAGAGCTGGCTCAAGAGCAGGACCAAGCACGTGTGGAAGGGGCGGGATATTGTTAGAGAGCACGCAGTCACAGACTGCCCATTCTAGAGCTCTTCCTTGGCCTTCTAAGGAAGACTTCATGGCTGCTCAGTTAGCTCTTAGGACCTAGAGCTAGGCAGAATGGAGCAGGAGGATGGTAAAAGTTATACTGGATGAGATTCTTCCACAGGGATAAAAAATAATATAAACTGGGAGGCAGGGAGTTGGGATTGATTCAAGAATCATTGAGGCTGGATTTAAGAGAGTCAATTTTTAGAGGGCTTGAATTTGGGGAAGAAATGGAATTTGAGGGTATAGTTGCCTTCTAAGGGGATGATTTTGAGACTAGCAAAGGTGAGAAGATTCTAAGTAGATTTTATCATGAGCCTTTGTAAAAAACAGTAGGATTACTTCAATTATTTTTTAAAAAATATTTTGGTTCATTGTTCTTTGACTTGACATTGAGCCTTATCTTGGCAATAGGGACTCAAAATTACAGCTGGATTATCTGTGGTTTTGGTGTATGTGGCTATGTATTATTCCTCTTTGAGAAAAATTAGCCCAATAAAATCCTTGTCAATGGTGCCACACGATATTGAGAAAAAATATGATAAACACTAAGTAATTAACCAAGGAATTTTGAAAATGCAAATGATTTGTGATGAAATGACATATCTGAAAACTGACTTGCACTTGAGAAGGCACTGTCAAATTTATTGTCATGTTATGTCTTCCTAGAAAGTTAGTGAGAACACAGCAGATAATATGGTAAGAGGGCTGAGAACAAGGCAGGCATTGTATTAGAGCTTCAAAAATCATTTTGGTTTCTCAAATTCTATGTCTAAGTAAAAAATAAAATCTTGACATGGCAGTTAATTATCATGTGGTGGCATGTAACATCAGGTAGTATTACATTTTAGTGAAAATCTCAAGTACAGAAGAATTAAACAGAATACTATAAACTAATTCCCTTAATTCAAAAGTGAGGTTTTCATCATGTGCACAGACCCTCATACAAATAAAGTATATGATTCCAAACTACCTTCTCAAGAGACGACATCAGCAAAATGGCAGAGTAGGCATCGCTGAGCCTTCATGTCCCCTTGAGAACATTAAAAACAAGCAGAAGCAGGTCGGGAGTGATGGCTCACACCTGTAATCCCAGCACTTTGGGAGGCCGATGTGGGCAGATCACCTGAGGTCAGGAGTTCAAGACCAACCTGACCAACATGGGGAAACCCCGTCTCTATTAAAAATACAAAATTAGCCAGGCATAGTGGCACATGCCTGTAATCCCAGCTACTCGGGAAACTGAGGCAGGAGAATCACTTGAACCTGGGAGGCAGAGGTTGCGGTGAGCCGAGATTGGGCCATTGCACTCCAGCCTGCACAAAAAAGAGCGAACGCTGTCTCAAAAAGAAAAAAACAAGCAGAAGTGTCCATAGCCAACGTTTTTTTCTCTCTCTTTTCAATTGGGCAATAATTGTACATATTCATGGGTTACACAGTGATATTTTGATACATATAATATGCAGTGATCAATCAGGGTAATTAGCATATCCACAACTGAAACATTTATCATTTATCTGTGTTGGGAACATTCACTGTCCTCCTTCTAGCTGTTTAAAACTATATATTATTGATAACTAGAGTCATCCTCCAGTGGTATAGTGCACTGGAAGTTATGACTTCTGTGTAGCTGTAATTTTGTATTCTTTAACAACCTCTCCCACTGCCTCCTTTTTCACCACCCTTCCCAGCCTCTGGCATCCTCTGCTCTACTTTTTATTCCTATGAGATCAACTTTTTAAGCATCCACATATGAGTGAGTACTTGTGATCTGTTTAACTTTCTGTTCCTGGCTCATTTCACTTAACATAATGTCCTCTGGTCTTACCCATGTTTACATGAATGACAGGATTTCATTCTTTGTTTTGGCTGAATAGTATTCTATGATGTATGTATACCATATATTCTTTACCCATACATCTGTTGTTGGACAACTAGGTTGATTTCATATCTTCACTGTTACTTTGTTGGAACTCTGGGAAAAAAATTCAAGGGTTACAGCAACCAATAGAATGCTGATCTAAGGGGGAAAAAAGCAATTTAAAAATGATAGGAAAGCTGCGTGATAGGAAACTCCATCTCCTTCCCAGTATGGCAGTGGTGTTGAAGTGGCAGCAGCATGTATTTCCAGTGTGGGATCCTGTTCTCTGATTCCAAAGAAAGAACAGATCTTATTAACAAATTATTGCGTATCTCTGTTCTATGATGACTGGAGATACCTAAAATACCAATGCAAGGTGCTTGTCTCTGTTTTGCCTAACTCAGAGGTCAGGCCAGAAAAGCGGTGGGCATCACTCAAAAACAGTGCAAGCTAAATTAATACTCATCATTTGCTTGGGGCCAAAAAAATATGGTTGAAACATACAATAGACCACCTAAGCCCTAAGAAAAAAGCTGGGGGCAGTTTCTTTGGGAAATTAAGACATTAAAAAGTAGCCGCATATATAGCAGAGTTTCAAAAGCCATTTGCATGCACAGGGAAAGGTGAAGGGTCACCAAAGACCTATGGCAACCCTAAAGTTTCACCCTAGTGTGATCCCTAGGCAAGGAGTACGCTAGCCAAGTGTAGAAGAAATTGCCTGGCACAGAGACAGTCTTTGAAAAGGGTGGGAAATTTTAGCTTGTTGTAGCTCCTAACATACAAGGAAATCTCTGAAAATGTGCAGGGTGAACAGAAGCTAAGAAATACAGACTTCAGTGACCACACACAACAAGAAATAAAATCTTTGCAAAAGTAGTTTTGTAAAGTCACTAAACAAATGGAATACTACAACCTTTAACAATTAAAAAAAAAAGAAAAAAAATAGGCAACCCGGGAGAAAGGGAAGAATCTGATTTCCAGAGAGAACACATTGTAATGTCCAAATATTCACTTGTCAACAAAAAAAATCACAAGTCAAGGAAACAAGAAAGTATGGTCAATTTAAAGAAATAAAATAAATCAGCATAAACCATCCCTGAAAAAGCTCAGAGATTGAACTTACTTGTACACTTTAAAGAAAGGCTTTAAATATGCTGACAGAGCTAGGGGAAAACATAGAAAAAGAATTAAAGAAAACATGAAAACCAACATATAAACAAAAGGAGAATATCAATAGATAGAAATTATTTTAAAAAACCAAATAGCAAGTCTGCAGCTGAAAAGCACTATCTATAGAATATTTTCTAAAGGAGTCCAAGAACAGATTTGAGCTGGCAGAAGAAATAACAAAGATAGGACAATCAAAAATGATTAAATCTGAGAAGAGAAAATAAAAAATAGTGAAGAAAAATGAACAGAGCATAAGTGAACTGTGTACCATCAAGGGAAACAAGACATGCATTATTAGTGTTCTAGGAGAGAAAGGGGCCAAAAAGGTTCAATTATTTAATGACTGAAAACCTCCCAAATTTGATGAAATATATGAATTTACAAATTCAAGACACTCAATCAACACCAACTAGGATAAACTCAAAGTTATCCACAGTGAGACACATTATAATCAAATGTCAAAAACGCAAAAAGAAGTTTGAAAGCCACAAAAGGCAAATGACTCATACATATCAATGACCATACAGGGCTCACTGATAAGACTAACAGATCATTTTTTCTCAGAAACCATACAGTCCAGGGGCACTGGGATGACACATTTAAAGAGCTAAAATAAAATCACCTTGACAATCAAGAATTTTATATCTGACAAAATTGTCCTTCAAAAATGAGGGAGAATTTAGGAGGTTCCAAGACAAACAAAAGGTGAGAGTGTCTGTTACCACTAGACCTGTCCTACAAGAAACGCTAACGAGATGTCTGCAGCTTGAAGTGAAAGGACACTAGATAATTATAAAGCTTTATGAAGAAATAAAGATCTGGTGTGTGCAGCTGGGGAATTCATGTGGAGGTCAGAGTGGAAGCAGGTGTGAGAGAGCCCAGCAGAAGCAAACATGACTGTCAAAGTGTTTGAGTACATTGGAAAGTTTGGCCTGGCCTTAGCTGTTGCAGGAGGCCTGGTGAACTCTGCCTTATATAATGTGGATGCTGGACACAGAGCTGTCATCTCTGACTGATTCCATGGAGTACAGGACACTGTGGTAGAATTATCTTTGACTGCCCTTCTCGACCATGTAATGTACCAATCATCACTGGTAGCAAAGCTTTACAGAATGTCAGCGTCACACTGCGCATCCTCTTCCTGCCCTTCGCTAGCCAGCTTCCTCACATCTTCACCAGCATCACAGAGGACTATGATGGGTGTGTGCTGCCCTCCATCGCTACCGAGATCCTCAAGTCAGTGGTGGCTGCTTTGATGCTGGAGAACTATTCACTCAGAGAGAGGTGGTCTCCAGGAAGGTGAGCGGCGACTTTACGGAGCGAGCAGCCAGCCACCTTTGGGCTCATCCTGGATGACGTGTCCTTGACAGGACTGACCTTAGGAAAGGAGTTCACACAAGCTGTGAAAGCCAAACAGGTGGCTCAGCAGGAAGCAGAGAGGACCAGATTTGTGCTGGAAAGGCTGAGCGGCAGAAAAAGGCGGCCATTGTTCCAGCCAAGGGCAACAGCCAAGCAGCCCAGCTGATGATGGCCAACTCACTGGCCACCGCAGGGGATGGCCTGATGAGCTGCGCCAACTGGAAGCCCCAGAGGACATCAGGTGCAAGCTCTCGCTCTCCAAACATCACCTACCTCTGGCAGGGCAGTCCCAGCTCCTCCAGCCGCCCCAGTGAGGGCTCCCACCCCCTACCCTGCCTGCACCTGTGCGGGCCAACTGTGCCACAGCCTGGATGGTTAACACTGCCTGCCTTCTGCCCCTAACCCAGAAATCACTGTGAAATGTCACGATTGACTTAAAGTGAAGGAAGTAAAAGTAAAATCACTTCAGATCTCTAAAAAATAAATATATAAATGAAGATCTCCAGTAAAGGTAATTTCATGGGTAAATATCAGTGCTAGTATTATTATTTTTTGACTGATAATTCCACTTTGTGTTTATTAAATGATATAAATACAAATGTGTAAAATATGAATCTATGTTATGGCTACACAGTATATAAAGACATAATTTGTGGCAGCAATAACATAAAAGGAGAAGACGGAGATGTACATGAACACAGTTTTTGTATGCAATTAAAGTTAAGTTGGTATCAATTCAAAGTGTATTGTTACAAACTAAGGATGTTAAATGTGATCCCCATAGTAACAAAAAATAAAATATCTCAAGAATATACACAAAAGTAAAGGAGAGGAAAATCAAATTGGTTTACTAAAATTGAAAAATTAAAAATGTAACCCTAAAATGAGGCAATAATGGAATAATGGAACAAATATACTAGACATACAGGAAACAACAATAGCAGATATCCTTCCTTATTAGTAAATGTAAATGCATTAAACCCTCTAATCAAAAGGTGGATATTAGCAGAATGAATTTTGTAAAAAAGTGACACAATTATATGCTATCTAGAAAACACTCAATTTGGAACTAAAAACACAAAAAGGTTAAAATGAAAACTGGAAAAGTACATCCCACATAAATAATAACCAAAACAGAGCTGGAAGCCTATACTACAGACACTCTAGATTTATAAGAGACAAAGGAGATAAAACAATCATCTAACAAAGGGGATAAAAAAAAATAGGCATATATACACCGAACAAGAGCCCTTATGTATATATAAGGGCTTTCAAAGGGCTGTGCGTGCGTGTGTGTGTGTGTGTTTGTGTGTGTGTAGAGAGAGAGAGACAGAGAGAAAGAAAGAGAAAGGTAACATTGATAGAATTAAAAGGAAAAATAGTTCTATAATATTAGTTGGGAATTTCAGTACCCCACTTTCAATAATGTATGGAACATCTAGACAGAAGATCAATTATAATATGGAATACCTGAAAGATATTATAAACCAACTAGTCCTAACAGACATAGAGAGCATCTTACTCAACAAAAGAAAAATACGTATATGTCTCAAGTACACATAGTCTATTCTCCAGGATAGATCATATGGTATGTCACAAAACAAGGATTAAGACATGTTAAAACATTGATATCATACAAAGTATTTTATCTAGCCACAGTGGAATGAAGTCAGGAATTAATAACAGAAGGAAAACTTAGGAAGTCACAAATATGAAGAAATTAAGCAACACTCCATTAAACAACCAGTGGGTCAATGAAGATATAACAAGGTAAATTAGAAAATTCTTAGAGATGAATGAAAATGAAAACACAACACACCAAAACTTATGGGATGCAATAAACGCAGTGCTCACAGGAAAATCTAAAACCATAAATACCTACATTTAAACAGATTTCAATTCAACAACCTAACTTTATACTTTGAGGAATAAGAAAAAGAAGAGAAAATTAATTGAAGTCTAGGAAAAGAAATATAATAATAAAGATTAGAGTGGAGATAAATAAAATAAAGAATAGGAAAAAATACAAAGAATCAATGAAAACAATAGTTGGTTCTTGGAAAAAATCAACAATATTGACAAATTTTACCAAGACTGACAACAAAAAACAGACAGGAGACACAAATAACTAAAACTGTAAATGAAAGTACAGATAGTGCTGAAGTTACAGAAATTAAAAGGAATATATAAGAATATTATGAATATTTGTACATAAAAATGTGGTTACCTACATAAAATAAAGAAATTCTCAGAAACATAAAATTAATTGAACTCCCAAAAAAAGAGGCATCTGAAGAGATATATAACACAATTAGAGAGATTGAATTAGCTACCAAAAAACCTTCAAAAAGGTGGGGCGCAGTGACTCACACCTGTAATCCCAGTACTTTGGGAGGCTGAGGTGGGCAGATCACTTGAGGTTAGGAGTTTGAGATCAGCCAGATGGGCGAAACCCCATCTCTACTAAAAATACAAAAATGAGCCAGTGTGGTGGCGCATGCCTGTAATCCCAGCTACTCAGGAGGCTGAGGCATAAGAATCACTTGAACCTGGGAGGCAGGGGCTGCAGTGAGCGGAGATTGTACTACTGCACTCCAGCCTGGATGACAGTGCAAGACTGGGTCTCAAAAACATTTTTTTTTTTTTTTTTTCAGAAAAAGAAGTCCAAGACCAGATGGCTCAATTAGTGAATTCTACAACTATCTAAAGAAGAATTAAAAATCAATCCTTCTCATAGTACTTAAAAAACTAGGACGGAATATTTCTTAATACATAAAGTCAGCTTTTACCCTGATTACAAAGCTTTGCCCTAATTACAAAATATCATAAAAGAGTAAAGATCAATATCCTTTATAAATACAGATGCAAGGTCAGGCGTGGTGGCTCACACCTGCAGCCCCAGCACTTTGGGAGGCCGAAGCGGGCGGATCATGAGGTCAGGAGATCGAGACCATCTGGATTAACATGGTGAAACTCCGTCTCTACTAAAAATACAAAAAATTAGCTGGGCGTGGTGGCGGGCACCTGTAGTCCCACCTACTCAGAAGGCTGAGGCAGGAGAATCGCTTTAACCTGGGAGGCGGAGGTTGCAGTGAGCTGAGATCGCGCCCCTGCACTCCACCCTGGGCGACAGAACGAGACTGCCTTTAAAAAGTAATATATAAGGCCAGCATGGTGGCTCATGCCTGTAATCCCAGCACTTTGGGAGGCCGAGGCGGGTGGATCATGAGGTCAGGAGATCGAGATCATCCTGGCTAACACGATGAAACCCCGTCTCTACTAAAAATACAAAAAATTAGCCAGGAGTGGTGGTGGGCGCCTCTAGTCCCAGCTACTTGGGGAGGCTGAGGCAGGAGAATAGCGTGAACCCGGGAGGCGAAGCTTGCAGTGAGCCGAGATCGCGCCACTGCACTCCAGCCTGGGTGACAGAGCAAGACTCCGTCTCAAAAAAAGAAAAAAAAAAAGGTAAAATAAATAAGTAAATAAATAAAGATGCAAGAACCCTCAAGAAAATACTAGCAAACCAAATCCAACAACATTTTAAAAGAATGGTACACCATGGCCAAATGGGATTTATTTCTATAATGCCAAGATTGTTCAACACGTGAAAATCAATCACTATAACACACTTCGTTAAAAGAATGAAGGGAAAAAAGCCACACAAAACTTCTCAATGGATGTGGGAAAAAAAGGATTTAACAAAATTCAACATCTTTTTGTAATAAATACACAACAAATTTTGAATAGAAGAAAATTATCTCAACATAGTAAGAGGCACAGATGAAAAATACACAGTCAACATCATACTAAATTGTGAAAGACTGAAAGCTTTTCCTCTAAAATTAGGAACACGACAAGGATGCTCACTTTCACCATAGTTCTGAAAGTCTTAGCCAGAGCAATTTGTCATGAAAAAGATATTAAAGGCATACTGTCCCGAATGTGGTGGCTCATGCCTATAATCCCAGCATTTTGGGACGCCAAGGTAGGTGGATTGCTTGAGGTCAGGAGGAGACCAGCCTGAGCAACATGGTGAAACCCCATCTCTACTAAATATACAAAAATTAGCTGGGCATGGTGGTGCACGCCTGTAATCCCAGCTACTCAGGAGACTGAAGCAGGAGAATCTCTTGAACCTGGGAGGCAGAGGTTGCAGTGAGCTGAGATCGTACCACTCGCTCCAGCCTGGGTGACAGAGTGAGAAAAATTAAATAAATAAATAAATAAATAAATAAATAAATAAATAAATAAATACATTTAAAAATATATAAAAGGCATACAAATTGGAAAGAAATAAGTAAAGTTATCTCTGTTCGCAGTTGACATTATCTTATCCATAGAAGACTCTACATTTTTTCTCAAAATATAATTAATTGAATTAAGCAAAGTTGCAGGGTTCAAAATTAGTACACCAAAAAAAAAAAATTAGTTGTGTTTTAATACACTAGCGATGAATGATCTTCAAAAGAAATTAAGCAAACACTTCCATTTGCAATAGCATCAAAAAGAATAAAACCCTTAGGAATATATTTAACCAAGAAGGTAAAAGACCTGTACACTGAAAACTGTAAGATATGCTGAAAGAAATTAAAGACACAAATTAATAGAAAGAAATCTCATGTTCATGAATTGGGAAATTTAATATTATTAAGATATCAATATAACCCAAGGTGATGTACAGATTCTGTGCAACCCCTATCAAAATCCCAATTTTTTTTTTTTTTTTTTTTGCTTAAATAGAAAAATCCATCCTGAAATTCATATGGAATTTCGAGGGACAAAGAATATCAAACAATCTTGAAAAAGAAGAACGAAGTCGGAGGTTTTACACTTCCTGATTTCAGAAGCACTACAAAATTATGGTAACCAAAACAGTGTTTGACTGGCCTAAAGGCTAACATGCTGACCAATCAGATGGAATAGACAGATGTTTAAAACATCCTTGCATATATGATCAAATTATTTCCAACAAAGTTACCAAGGCTACACATTGGGGAAAAGCCATTATTTTCAACAAATGGTGGTGCTGGGAAAAGCAAATATACACATGTGAAAAGATAAAGTTGAATTCTTACCTTATACCAAGTGATTAAATTATATCAAATACCCAACTCTAAGAGCTAAAACTATAACACTCTTGGAAGAAAACAAAGGGGGAGGCCTCATGACATTGGATTTGGCAATTATTTCTTGAATATGACTCCAAAAGTACTGTCAGTAAAAAATGGTTAAATTGGGCTTCCTCAAAATTAAAAAACTTTGTGCATCAAAGTACACTATCAACAGAGTAAAATATTTTTACTCAATGTTTTTACTCAATACCACAGAATGGGAGAAAATATTTGCAGTCAAATATCTGATAAGGGGTGAATGCACAGAATATCTAAAGAGCTCCCACAACTCAACAACAAACAACCAGATTAAAACATGGACAAAAGACTTGAACATGTATTTCTCCAAAGATGATGCACACATGGCCAATAAACAGTTTTTAAAAGATTCTCAATATCATTAGTCATTAGGGAAATGCAGAACAAAAACATAATGAGGTGCTACATCACACCTACTATTATGACTATTTAGAAAAACAGAAAATAACAAGTATATGTGGAGAAACTGGAACCCCCATACATTGCTAGCTGGACTGTAAAATGGTGCAGCAGCCACCATGGGAAACAGTTGTCTGGTTCCTCAAAAAGCTAAACATGTAATTTCCTCATGACTGAGCAATTTCATTGCTAGGTGTATGCCTAAGCCAATTAAAAACAAGGAGTCAAATGCTTATATGCCAATGTTCATTGCAGCATTATACACAATATCTAAAAGGTGGAAGCAGCCTAAGGGTCCATCAGATGAGCATAAAATGGTATATATATTCAGTGGAATATTATTTAGCCATAAAAACTGAAGAAAGTTCTTATACATGCTAAATCATGGATGAACTTTGAAACACAATGCTAACTGAAATAAGTCTGACATGAAAGAACAAATAGTGTATGGCTCCTGTCAGTCGATCTGTGTTGCCATAAAGGAATACTTGGGGCTACTGGGTAATTTATAAAGAAGAGACGTATTTGGCTCAGAGTTCTGCAGAGTTTGCAAGAAGCCTGGCACGAGCATCTCCATCTGGTGAGGGCTTCAGAAAGCTTCCATTCATGGTGGAAGGGAAAGAGGAGCTGGCATATAAGGATCACATGGAGGGCTGGGGGAGGTTCCAGGCTCTTTCTAACAACCAGCTCTCACAGCTGTCACAGGAACCATTATAGCAAGAACTCACTCATCATGTCAAGAACAGCACCAAGCCATTCATGAGGAATCTTCAGCCATGACCCAAACACCTCCCATTAGGCCCCACCTCCAACAATGGGGGGTAAAATTTTAACATGAAGTTTGAAGAGTCAAGTATGCAAAAAATAGCGGTTCTCTTATGCAAAATATCTAGAATAAGAAAATGCATAGTGGAAAAAGTAGGTTAGAGGTTATCAGGGAATGAGTGAAGGGGCAATATGGCGAGTCATTGCTTAATGGTTACAGAGTTTCTGTTTTGAGCTAATGAAAAATTTTGAAAATAGGTAGTGCTGATAGTTGCACATCACTGTGAAAGTCATTAATGCCACTGAATTGTATATTAAAATGGCAAATTTTATGTTTCATGTATTTTACCAAACTAAAAATAATTTTTAAAAAACATTTCTCAATAAAAGGGGTGCTCAGAATCTGGAAGAAATTATGCCACAAGGAACACTGGGTTTTGCTTCCAGACCCTTCAGCCTACTAACCGCATGAACCTGGTCATATCACTTACCTTTTCTGAGTCTTAGTTTTATTAGACACAGATTGTGTTTCATGATGATTTGTAGAGAAATAAATGTTCAAATGTTCAGTGGGTTCTTGTTAATATATGAAACATTATTTGTCACACTTATTGTTGCAAATACAGGGAGAAAGGATGGAGTATGATGATAACCACCGTCCCATTCTTGTTTCCTGCTTTAGACTAAGTACTTCTTAATCCAGAGCCTTTTTTTGTCCAACCCTATATGTAACCCAGCTTACAATGGAGCAGCCTTATTGCCAAGATCATTTTTTCCTCATTGATATCATTAAATGCAGTGTTTTTCATTGCCTCTCTGAGGGCCTTTTCATTTCCTGTATGTCTCCAAAGTGGTCCCAGAACATTAGCTGGCCCTGACTCCTACTAGGGACACTGAAGGAATTCCTTCTTGTAATGTTGCTAGTGAAGATTTATTTCTAGTTTCTGAAAGGAGGTCAGGTAAATCGACCTCCAACATCCCCTTTAACCATGTGATTCCATGATTCTTGGATTCTATAATCTACTGAAGGAATGAGATATGATCCCCTTCCCTCCCCATCTGTCCACCAATAAAATGACGCTGACTAGGGCCCCAGGGGATCTCACATTTCCTCTTGTGGAAAATGGAATTCAGGTTTTTGTAGATACTGATCTTTATGACTCTTTTTATGGAGCCTGAAAGGGTCTGACCTATTATTTGGACCAAAATCCCCTGTCAACCACCTTGCATTTGATTTACATCTAGCTCAGACATGTGGTGCTTCTGCTTAACCATGCTCTGCTGGGAGAAAATGAAAATCTGAACTGTAAAATGTTGAAACTGCCTTCTGCTAGACTCGCCAACCACAAGGACGACACGCAGGGCCAAGATGACCATGTATTATCCCAGGTACCACATCTTTTCATCCCTCGTAGACTCCCAGTCTTGGGTTCTAGGCAAGCCCTAAATGTAACTCACCTCAGCGAGAGTTTTCCCTGCAGCGCTCTCCCAGTGCCCAGCAGCAATCCACTACTGGGTATATACCCAAAGGATTATAAATCATGCTGCTATAAAGACATATGCACACATATGTTTATTGCGGCACTATTCACAATAGCAAAGACTTTGAATCAACCCAAATGTCCATCTGTGACAGACTGGATTAAGAAAATGTGGCACATATACACCATGGAATACTATGCAGCCATAAAAAAGGATGAGTTTGCGTCCTTTGTAGGGACATGGATGCAGCTGGAAACCATCATTCTTAGCAAACTATCACAAGAACAGAAAACCAAACACAGCATGTTCTCACTCATAGGTGGGAACTGAACAATGACATCACTTGGACTTGGGAAGGGGAACATCACACACCAGGGCCTATCATGGGGAGGGGGGAGGGGGGAGGGATTGCATTGGGAGTTATACCTGATATAAATGATGAATTGATGGGTGCTGACGAGTTGATGGGTGCAGCACACCAACATGGCACAAGTATACATATGTAACAAACCTGCACGTTATGCACCTGTACCCTAGAACTTAAAGTATAATAAATAAAAAATTAAAAAAATTAAAAAAAAAAAAAGAATCTCCACGGTGGCTGTGCTCACACTCAGACCTGACTCAATGCTTGCCTTCTTGCTCACCTCCTAAGTGGTATTTCTCAGTCCCCTCAAGTGCCACATATCCAGAAATGAGCTCTCCATCTTATCTCTAACTTATTCTTCCCAGCCTTCATTCTGATCTCTTTCAAACTATTCTGCACATGGCCTCCATAATGTTAATTGGGAAATTCAAATCAGATTATGTCACTCTTCAGCTTCAGCTCTTTGGATGGTGTCCCAGCATTTAATCAAATGAAGGTGTTTTTGCTGTTTTTGTTCATTTTTCTCAGTGTCTTTTTCACATTGTCCCTTCTGTCTAGAATGCAGTTCCTGTGTTTTTTACCTGTTTAATTTGTATTAATTGTCGAATGTTCAACTCAGAGCCTTCCTCAAATCTCTACTCTCAGCTCTTTCCCTTCCTCCATTAGATTAGATATTGTTCTATTTCTATAATATTCTTTGGATAATTTTATCACTGGATTTACCACATTGTGTTGCAACTTTCTTCTTAAGTGTATGTCTCAATTAACTGAGAGTCTTTGAAGGGATGAGCAATCTTATATTTATCTATTATCCCCGGAGTCCAGCATGAGATTGACACATGAAAGGGCTCAATGAATGTTAGTTAAATAAATGAATGAATCAGTGAGTGATTACCTAACTTGGCACGGCTTTTTCCCTTGTGGCTCTTCCTTGCTTCCCCCACACTCTGCTGAGTTTCTTTGCAGATGGACCTGGGCCTCATTCAACTCTGTGCTTCCCCACCCCTCTCCCAGCAAAGGCACCCAGCAGGACATCAGCAAATGTCTGCTGAATCAACAAGGCTACTGCTTAGACTCCATGACTACTGTAGTAAAGGAGACAAAAATGAAAGCCGAGCAACCTATCTGTGCCTAGTAGAAGGAAGGCAGTAAGATTTTTCCCATGAACCTAATGGTTGGACTCATTCACATTAGATTTGCTATGAAATAAACTCAATGCTCTCTTGAAACTTTAATTGGTCCTCCTCAGAAACCATGTAAGCAAGAAGAGAGTGAGTTAAATATATAATGTTGAGAGAAAAAAACCCACCAACCTAGAATTATGTACCCTGTGAAATCATCCTTCAAAAGTGGAAGAGAAATAAAGACTTTCTCAGTGAAATATAAATTTAGGAAATTTGTCGCCAGTAGACCTGCCTTGCAAGAAATATTAAAAGAAGTTCCTTAAAGGACAATAATACAGGTTGGAAACTCAGATATACTTAAAGGAGAGCAGTGAAGAAAGAATAAGTGAAAATAAAATTAAAATGTTATTTTACTTATTCTCAGTTGATCTATCAGATAGCAGTTTATTCAAAATGATAATAGCAAAATTGTATTTGAATATATAGATATATAAAATATACGTGCATGACACTATATAAGCAAAATAAATGACAGAAATGTTACAATGAACAGGAAGGAGGAATTAGAATTATTTTGTTATTATAAGGTACATGCATTACCTATGAAGCAGTATAGTGCTGTTTGAAAGTGGTCTTGCTTAGTTGTAAACATATATTATAAACTCTAGGTCAACCACTAAAAAGAGTAAAAAAAATAGTACAACTGATATGCTAAGAGAGGTAAGAAAATGGAATCTATAAAATGGACTATATATATATGTATATATATAATATAAAATGCCCAATTAAAGCCATAAAAGGCAAAAAAAAAAAAAAAAAAGGAGTAAAAGAAAAAGCAGGAAGAACAAGGGCAACGAATAGAAAATATGGCAAATATTATTATGATGATTATTACTATTACTATTAAGTCAGTCTTACTCTGTCACCCAGGCTGGAGTGCATTTCAGCTCACTGGCACCATTTCAGCTCACTGCAAACTCCGCCTTCCAGGTTGAAGCGATTCTCCTGCCTCAGTCCCCTGAGTGCTGGGATTACAGTCACCCCCACTACGCCCGGCTAATTTTTGTGTTTTTGGTAGACACAGGGTTTTGCCATGTTGGCCAGCCTGGTCTCGAACTCCTGACCTCAAGTGATCTATCCACCTCGGCCTCCCATACTGCTGGGATTATAAGTGTAAGCCACCATACCCAGCCAAAATATGGTAGACATTAAACCAACCACATCAATAGTTGCTCTGAATGTCAGTGGTCTAAAGGCATTAAAGGAAAGAGAGATTGTCAGAGTGAATCAAAAAACAAACCCAACTATAAGCTATGTACAGGAACCCACTTTAAATATAAAGACACATATGGATTAAAAGCAAATGGAATGAAAGAGATTACTGTAGTAACATTAATCAAGCTGGAGTTGCTATAATTATTTTAAATAGAGCAGACTTCACAGCAAGGAAAGTGTCAGAAATAAAGAGGGGCATTAGATAATAAGAAAGAGGTCAAATCTTCAGGAAGGCATAATCCTTAAAATGTATGTGCCTAACAACAGACAATCAAAATATGTGAGGCAAAAAACTGATAGAACTGCAAGGAGAAACAGATTAATCCACTATTACAGCTGGGGAGTTCAACACCCCTGTATTGGAAATGGACAGATCCAGCAAGTAAATTATCAGTGAGGACAGAGTTGGGCTCAACAACACTATCAATCAACTGGATATAATAGGTATCTATAGACCACTTCGTCCAATAACAACAGAATACACATTCTTCTCAAGCTCACAAGGAACATTCATTCACAAGAATAAATCATACTCTGAGCCATAAAACATACCTTAACAAATTTAAAAGAATGGAAATTATACAATATTCACTCTCAGACCACAGTGGAATTAAACTAGAAGTCGGTAAAGATAGCTGGAAAATCCCCCCACATAATTGCAGATTAAACAACATGCTTCTAAATAACACTTGGATCAGAGAAGAAATGTTAACAGAAATTTTAAAATATTTTTAAGTAAATGAAAATGAAGATAAAACTTTAAAAAATGTATTAAATGCAGTAAAAGCAGTGCTTAGAAATTTGCAGTATTCAATGAATATATTAAAAAAGAAGGAAGAGCTAAAATAAATAAAATAAGCTTCCACTTTGGAAAACTAGTAAAACAAGAACAAATTAAATTGAAAGTAAGCAGAAGAAATAAAAATCAGAGCAGAAATCCATTACACTGAAAACAGGAAATCAATAGAGAAAAGCAACAAAATCAAAAGCTGATTATTTGAAAATATCAATAAAATTGATAAACCCCTTGTAAGGTTAACTAAAAAGAAAAATAGAGAGAACACAAATTATTAATATCATAAGTAAAACATAGGGCATTACCTCAGATCCCACAGACATTAAAAGTAGAATCAAGGAATGCTATGAACAAATCTGTGCCCACGAATGGGATCATCTAGATAAAATGTACCAGTTCCCTGAAAGACAAAATCTGCCAAAATTCACACAAAAAGGAATAGACGATCTGAATGGACTTGTATCTTTTAAAGAAATACATTAAATAATTAATAACATTCCACAACAGAAAGCACCAGACCCAGAAGGATTAACTGGTAAGTTCTACCAATTCAAATTGAGGGCTATAGACTTTCACTAAAATTCATCAATATTACATCAATATATTCTTGTACTCAAGACAGAAATCCTGAATACCAATGAACTAAGATAATTATTCATTTGCTTTATCTCACCATTTATGGTGGACACAAGTCTTCAGATAACAGACAGCAACACTACCACAAACAATATGTTTCCTAAAACCTGTTTAAGATTTTTGTTTGCATCTTTTTGTCCTTAGAGTTTATCCCACTAAAGTTAAAAGACTGTGTTTTAAAGTTTTTGAAATAGTTTCTCTGTGCACAGGTAGGCCACCAGTGCAATACATAGCTAAATACAGTTGTTTTATTTTGCTTTCACTTTTCAGAGCTTTTTTTTCCAAATATAATTTTGTTTTGTAAATGTTCCAAAACATTTACATGGTGTCAAAGGCAAATTTATAAAACCAGAGACTTTCTTTTTTTTTTCTTTTTTTTTACAATTTTATTTAAGATCTGGGATGCATGTGTGGAACGTGCAGGTTTGTTACATAGGTATACATGTGTCATGGTGAAAACCAGAGACTTCTAGGCAGGTAGATTTTAACCTTGTCTCCTGAACCTTGTTTCTTCTCTCCCTCACAGTAAGTTGTACTTTTTTTAAGTTTTAAAAATTCTTGGCTGGGCATGGTGGCTCACGTCTGTAATCCCAAAACTTTGGGAGGCCAAGGTGGGTGGATCACTTGAGGTCAGGAGTTTAAGACCAGCCTGGCCAACACGGTGAAACCCCGTCTCTACTAAAAATACAAAAGTTAGCCAGGCATGGTGGTGCACACCTGTAGTTCCAGCTACTCCAGAGGCTGAGGCAGGAGAATTGATTGAACCTGGAAGGCGGAGGTTACAGTTTGCCGAGATCATGCTATTGCATGGCAGCCTGGGTGACAGAGCAAGACTCCTCAAAAAAAAAAAAAAAAAAAAAAAAAAAAAAAAAAAAAAAAAATTCTTCTAATTTTAATATGGGAAAATAAATGCGTGTATTTATATACTCCTATTTCTTTGGGAAATAGTAGCATACTACGCATAATTTTTTAAATTTTCTTTTTCTCTCAACTATCTACCCTGACATTTGCTCTGTAGCAGTACATAGGGATATTCTTGTATTTTTTCAATTGCAGAATATGTGTAAAATACAGTTCATTCAATCAACAAACTACTGACGGATATTCGTGTCTTTTTAAAAACAAGATGCTACAACAAAGACCTTTGTGCATTCATCTTTTAGAATTTTTACTAGAATTTTAGAATTTAGTTTTTGTAATAAATGAGTTTCAAATTTTGTCAAATGCCTTTCTGCATAGTGGAGATATTTACTGACTTTTTTTTCCTTAGTTTTGATAGTATGATGGGTTATATAAATGTTTTTCCAACAGTGAACCCATCACATATATAGACTATATCATTCTTTGCTACAAAGATTTTTAAAAATATCCTATTAGATTCTGTTTGATTTTGTTTTATTTAGGATTTTTGCATCTGCATCCATAAGCAAGACTGGTCTGTGGTTTCCCATTTTGGTTCAACCTTGGTCAGGTTTGGGGATAAATGTCAGACCCATGTTCTAGTTTTAGTTGCCATCCGTAAACTGAGCTCTCACAAATGTTTACCAGACCTCTGCCTCCACTTCCAGACCCCTCTGTCCAGCCATCTTTTTCATATCCTTCCCTGGATATGTGACAAGCACTTCAAACCCAGCACGTCCAAAACTGAGCTTGACTTCCTCCCTACACTTGTTCCTCCACAATCTCAGCATCTCCAGAAATGTCAATTCCATTGTTTTAGTTGCCCGGATCATAAGCCTTGGAGCTCTCCTTGGCCTTTCCTTGATTCCACAGCAGTTCCATTGGCAACTCCTGTCCATTCCACCTGAATGTATCCGGAAGATAATCTCGTCACAGCTGTTGTGCCATTGAATCCTTCCTCACAATCCACTGTCTCCTCCTCCTTGGATAATTGTGCTCACCTCCTCATGTTTCTCTCTGCTTCTGTCCAGACTATTCTCAACACAGCAGGAGGGTGATCCTTTTTAAATCAAGTTCCATGATGTCTTTTTAAAATTTCAACTCTCCAGTGATTTCCCAACTGATAAACTCACTCTTTGCATCGACCTGCGAGGCCCTATGTGACCTGTTCTTTGTCACCTCCAGATCTTTTCCTAGACATCTCATGTCCACTTAGCTCCAAATGCACTGCCTTATCCTTCCTGCTACTGCTCAAACACACCAACTCCTCTGCCCAAAAGGCTCTTTCCTCTTCTGTCCACACAAGCTCTGTTCCTCACACCCTTAAGATGTTTGATCCGATGCTGCTCTTTCAGTGGGGTCATCTCAGGCCAACCCTTTCCTTGCAGGGTCATCTTGGGCCAACCTTCCCTGTCTCCCCTGTTTCATTATTCTCCAGAGCATTTATCCTGCGGGGCTGGACTATGGATTGTATTTATGGGTTCACCGTCTGCCTTAGCTCCATGTAGGCAAGGGGTTTCATTTTGTTCATTGCAGCATTTCCGGGCACCTAGGACAATATTACTCACAGCAGCATTCAGTAAATATTGATTGAACTTGCTTTCCAGGGATTAATCCATGTGAGTCATTATCTCATTTATAATAATTACTCAATTAGGTTTGCCAATACGTTGAGAATATTGTTTCTACGCTCATGAGTGGAATCAGTCTATACAATCTCTCCTTATGTGGTTCTTGTTTTGTTGTCAAAGGAATTTGAGAAATACTTCCTCTTTTTCTACTCTTTTTGAACATTTTGTATAATATTGGAATTGAAAGTAAGATACTTGGGCCCGGTCTTATTTCTCTAGGAATATTTTTAAATAAAGATATATTTTAAATCTTTCTCTTTTTTTTATGAGTAGTTTAGCAAATATATTTCTCTACAAATGTGTTTTTAATTAAGGTTTTATATTTATTGACATACTCATATGACTATTTAAATTTAATTAAAATTAAATAAAAATTAACAACTTAGTTCCTCAGTCACACGAGTCACATTTCAAGTGTTTGACAGCCACATGTAGTTAGTAGTGACCACGTCAGACAATACAAACATACCAGGTTCCTTCATCACAGAAGTTCTACTGGCCAGCACTGGCTTATAATATTCTACCTAGATATTTTCCTAGATGGATCTCTTTTGCCCATCACATCCTAGCACAGATATCTCCACCTAAGAGAATCTTCTGACTACTCAGTTTGAGGTAGCCTCCCTAATCCACAATGACATCACTCTTTTTTATTTTCTTCATGGCTTCCCACCTTCCAAAAGGATCTTATTTCTCTGTCTCCCCTTTATTGACATATACAGTCCATAAGAACAGGGACCTTTCTGACTTGCTCACTAGGAATCCCTGAAGTACAGAACAGTGCCTTGAGGTGTTCAAAATGTATATTAAATGAATAAAGTAGATAGAGTAATTGGGAAATCTTCCTAAAGAAATAACACTACACCCATGTTTTACTTTCAATTCCAGTCTTATACAAAATGTCTACAAAGAGTACATAAAGAAGAAACACTTCTTAAATTCCTCAAAAAAAGTAGATTGAGCAATTGGGAAACTTCATCAATGGCAAACTAAGCCTAAAAAAGTAATAAAATTGTATATAATATTATAATATTTTCAGTCTCTTAAGTGTCTCTTCATTTTATTTTTCATTTGTTTTCTTATTGTCTTATTTTTGTCATATTAATCAGTTTCATCAAAGGTTTGCTCATTTCATTAGTTTGGTAAAAAACGCAATTTTGATTTAATTAATGATACCTATTGTATATTTGCTTTTTCTGTCATTAATATTGGCTTTTTTATTATTTATTTTCTTCTGCTGTCTTTGACTTTATTCTATTGATCTGATGCTAATTTTAAAAAACTTGGCCTGGCACGGTGGCTCATGCCTGTAATCCCAGCACTTTGGGAGGCCCAGGCAGACAGATCACCTGAGGTTGGGAGTTCAAGATCAGCCTGACCAACATGGAGAAACCTCGTCTCTACTAAAAATACAAAAAATTAGCCAGTCATGATGGTGCATGCCTGTACTTCCAGCTACTCAGGAGGCTGAGGCAGGAGAATAGCTTGAACTCGGGAGGCAGAGGTTGCGGTGAGCCAAGATCGTGCCATTGCACTCCAGCCTGGGAAACAAGAGAGAAACTCTGTCTCAAAAAATAAAATAAAGTAAAATAAAATAAAAAAACTTAGATCAATAATGTAAGGCTTTTTAATTTTAATATAAAGAGTAAAATTTATATCTCTTTTGCGGTAATGCTTCACTGGATACTATAAGTTTAGATATGTTGTTTTATTTTTACTAATTTTCAGTCTTTGAAATATTTCCATGTCTTCTTTGACCCATGAAGTAGTTAGAAGTTTTTCTGGGGAGTGTGGATATTATTATTTTTATTACAAAATGTATGAAGTTGCTTCTGATTGTGCTGCATCAGATGATTTTTTCTGAATGTTACAAACTCTGGAATTTGCTGGAACTTGCTTTAAAACCTGACACTTGGTCAACTTAAATATATATACACATATATGTGTGTGTGTATATATATATGTATATTTTTCCATGTATGCTTAAGAAAAAATGTTGATTCCATAATCATTGGGTAGAGTGTTCCATACATCCATTGAATATTTAATTGGGAATTTATTATCACTGCTCACCTAGAATTGAGACTGGGATTACCCTGATAGGAAAGGAAGCAGCAGTCAGGAGGAAGTACATCTTCTTTTCCAGCTCTACAGCCTTCCTGAAGCTTCATCTATCGGCAGAGCCCAACAGGGAGCCGCTGGCCAAGGAACAACGCAGTTTCTGAGTCCCTGCCCCAGCCTTGCAAAAACAGACGGATGGGTTTATCTGCACCACAAGAAATGGTGAGAAAAAAAGAGGGTGGGTTCAGAACCAAGAGACAATGTCTCAATAATTGTCATACTTGCCAAGAAATAAAAATTGTTATTAGCTTATTTATGTGCACCTGAGGTTCCAAAATATTGCTACAGATAGCATCAAGCCATGATAAATCCATTGTAGTAGGGCCAAATCTCTAATCTGGATTTGTTAAAACAGTGCCTGAAGGAAACGATTGTGTGGTGACTCAGTAATTCTTTTGAAAATATTTTTCTTTTCTCATGTTTTATCTTCCAAGTATCTGTTAGCCTACAGATATCTGAAGTACAGTCATGTGCTGCTCAACAACAGGGATCCGTTCCAAGAAATGTGTCCTTAGATGATTTCTTTGTTGTGTGTACATCACAGAGTGCACTTACACAATCCTAGAGGACAGAGCCTACTACACATGTCGGCTGTGGGGCATAGTTCCTAGGCTACAGCTTGTACAGCGTGTGACTGTATGTACTGAATACTGCAGGCAATTGTAACACGTGGTATTTGTATATCTAAACATACCCAGACAGAGGAGAGATACAGGAATAGATAGAAGAGGAATTTTTCAGTTCCATTATAATCTTACAGGACTATCATCCTATACGCAGTCCATCATTGAGCTAAACATCATTATGAGCTGCATGACTGTATTTCACAGTCAGTAATAAATAACCCTTACTCCAAAAAATATAAAGGATTTCCACAAGAGGGAAGAGTCACCAACACAGTGGGTTTGGATTTGTCTGTGGGGTCTGTACCATCCTGTCCACATGGTATTTCTTGGATCTCAATGATGGATGTTACTGATCTCAGGCACTCATGGCTAATGAACAGAGCCATTGCCATACTTTGTGAACTACAACAAGAGATGTTTCCATTATACTCTGTTAAGTGCACTGTGCCAGGCATGAGGAGTGGCAGAGACAAAGCAGAACCTGCCTTTAGGGGTCCTACAATGGAACAAATGAGACAAGACATGCTCAGCACTGACTACAATAGAATAACTTCCATTGCTTTCCAAGGTACCATCATATTTCCATGTTGGTTTGGCCAGAGATCTCTGAGTTACCCAGCTCTCTTGCTGTCTCTATAGTCACTAGTCATCAGATGTAGCTCATTTTCATTACAGCACCTTCAGGAAGCCCCAGGTATTTTGTTGCCAACCACCCCTTTAGAAAGCCTCATCCACCCAACCCTAGTTCTCTCTTTACTTTCTGGCTCCCTACTCCTCAGCAACCCCCATCACACTACTTTCTGATTAATCTGCATGACCCAGAGCTTTCACAGTGTTCCTTCTTGCAACAGAAAGCCTCAGGGGCTTTTCCTTGACTTGAGTAGCTGACCCATGTCTTCCCTCCCACCAGCATAGCCAGAGAAGGAAAAAAAATGCTGTTTATTACTTTAGACATCTTTTGGAATATGTGTTTTCAGGAAACTAATCCCTTGGAATCCTTGCATTCACAAAGGACTTGCCCTGATTATCTCACCCAATGTAATGATTTTTGACTTCTATAATGATTTCTACATGAAAGAACTTGCTTTTTCATTCTCTGGAAAAAAAAATGCATAGTCATTATTACCCACAATTCCAAAAATAAATACCCATATACTTGAGAAACGCTTCCTTGGATATTTTACATCTTTTTCAAGAACACTTGCATAATTTTCAGGGTCCAGTACAAAATAAAAGTGCAAGACCTCTGGTTCAAAAATTATTAATAATTTCAAGATGACAACACAGAGCATTAGGATTTCTGAGTTTGGGGCCTGAGGCAGCTGCCCACAATGTATGCCCATGAAGCCAGCTCTGATGCCTCTGTTACGTTTAGAGTTTATTCCTTGGAGAATAAGAAAAAATGAGCTAAATGCAATTCTGAAACACATGAACTATATTACCTAAGACTTCTGATATCTCTGACAGTAGCAGACAATCCTCTTGGTGAAGGGAACAACCTGCGAACAAGATTATGTGCATATAATTTTGACATCATCACTTCCCAGAAGGTTACTTAATTTCTCTTTGACTCAGGTTCCTCGTCTGTAAAATTGAGATAGTAATAATAGCACCCACACCATAACATAGGGTTCTTAAATGGATTTAATGAAATAATACAGGTAAAGTGCTTAGGACAGTGCCTGGACAGAGAATGCTCTATCACAGTTTGGGCTATTAAAGTTATCTCTTTCTTTACAAAGTTTTCTGATTTCTGTTTTTAATCTTAAATTATTTCAACATGTAGCTACACTTTATTATAAGGCATGAAAATATGAATTAGAAAAAAACATGCAAATTCCAAGAAACACAAATCTACGTAGGGTACTAGGATTGTGGCATAAACAAAAAGAAGCATGTAAACCTTGGTGCCAAGCTTAATCAACTGATTGGTTGATTTGAGTATTCATTCTTTCAGAAAGCCTTCACCTTTGCCCATTAGTTTCCAAGGAGTTGGAAAGGCACAGATTAACAGATTATAGTCCCAACTCATATTACAGGGTCATGCAGTACCACAAGAAAAGTAAGAAAATACAGTTCGGGTTGCCCAAAGGAAGGAAACTTGATTAGGTCCTGGATCAGGGTATGGTGGAGAGAATTTGGGAAATTGTTTTAGAGAAAGTGATGGTTATCCCTAGAAAGATGAATAGGCATTTCCTAAGGTAGATTCCTCCGGGATGAAAGTATATTCAAAAGCCTGATGATGCAAAAGAATAAGTCATGACTGGGATTCTCCAGAAGTTTAGTGTAGTGGAAGTTTAAGCTACAGGTAGGATGGGGGCAAAGAAGTGAAACAAAAAATTGTCAGCTAAGTGGTTTCCAGACCTCAGGAATAGCTTCACACTCCACATTCAGGAATCTATCTGCCATCTCATGCACCACATGAAGCCTGAAAGGTTTAGAGCAAGAAGGAGGGGGGTGCACGGTTGGCAGTGGGATACAGCAATGTGATTGCTTAGAAAGCAATGCGCTCTCCTTGCCTAACAGTATCGTGAGACTCTGGGACCCTGTCTACTGCAGGTGCTTGCTTCCCTCCTCTAAACAAGTGCTCTTGTTTGGTGTATTTGATTTAATTTTTGCAATAAAGGAGACACTTATCACACTAGATCCAGTACCAAATAAAATTTTGAATTAAAATAACCATTATAATTGATGTTACCATAGTATGAAAACTAAATTAAGAAAATTAATTTTGGTAGACTGTACATGATATTTTCTTTTTTGATCATAGAACTTGAACAGGAATTTTGGCCTGGAATAGTAGAAAGCAGTGCTGTGTGATGTATATGTGCATTAGAAACAGGTAAGTTTGTTTTATTTCATCAAATATCAACTATTTGACTATAAGTGTACATTGAGTGTTGTGCTTCAAAAAATTAATTTGTTAAAAGAAGAAAAGGAAAGAATGAGTAGAAGAAATCCAATCTCCTTGCCAAAGATGGATGATTTCTATTGTGGATTTCTACTCTTGCTCTCAACTCCCTGAGAGCTTCCACACTGGCTGTAGGCCCCATCGATTCAGTTTTCAGTGGACAATTCAATACAAGGCTACCTTTTGGGTTTTGGAATGGTTTCCAGTCCACACCATGGTGATTTCTGTTGAAAGAATGTCATCAAATACTGCTGTCAGAATCAGGCGAAACATCCTGCAGCAGGGCCAAGACCTTATGGGGAATTAGGTACCCATAACATAGGTGATCTTGTATATCATGATCTCAGAGCAGATGAAAAGGGAGTTGGGGGTGAATTATGGGTGCTGAGTTCTTTTCAGTGTGATCACCAAAGCCCCCTGCCAAAGTCTGCAATATCAAGGCCTTGCTAATGTCAGGTTTTGTACACCTTGGAAGTCACAGATTAGTTGGAAATTGCTGTTTCTTATTAAATCAATTTGGATATTAGTTGGGAAAAGTCCTTTATGGAGTGCCTTTGTACTGGTCATGCCAAATGCCCATGGGATTAAACAGTTGCACACATATCTGGCTATGTAGATATATGGATCCTGTATGTATAAACAAGTGATAAGGATCCTGTACATATAAACAGAAATCCAGTTTTCAATTATTTTTGACAGAGTTGTGGTGAAGCTAATACAAGTTATTTATGTTTGCACTTAGTTCATATTAGATAAACTTTCGCGTTTGTGGAGAGGGAAAAGCTTGCATTTGAATGCCAATACCTACATTGGATCACTTGCTTTACTACTTCCCAGCTTTGTGATCTAAATGTCTTCATGTTAGAATTTCATCTGTGAAATATGATGATTTGAAGGTTAAAAGTCATTAGGAAATTTTTTATTTTAATGAATCCTAATTTATTAGATTTTTCTTGTATTGTGCTTTTGTATTCTATGACATTTTTGCCTAAACCAAGATCACAAAGATTTTTCTCCTAAATTGTATTCCAAAATTTTGTAGTTTTAGGTTTTAGGTCTATAATTCATTCCAAGTTCATTTCTGTATGTGGCACAAGGCAAGAGTTAAGGTTTTAGTTTTGCTTTGTTTTCTTCCACAAAGTTGGTCATCTATTCTGGCACCATTTGTTGAAAATACTATCACTTCTCAATTAATTACCTTAAATTTTTTGTTGAAAATCAATCTACTGTCTACTCTATTTCATTGGTCTATTCATTTATCTAATTTCACCTTGTCTGGATTACTGTAACTTACAGTAAGACCTGAAATTGGGCAGAGTGAGTCAACTTGGCTCTTTAAAAAAATATTACTGGCCAGGTATGGTGGCTCACGCCTGTAATCCCAGAACTTTGGGAGGCCAAGGCAAGTGGATCACCTGAAGTCAGGAGTTCGAGATCAGCCTGACTCTACTAAAAGTACAAAATTAGCTGGGCATGGTGGTGCATGCCTGTAATCCCACCTACTAGGGAGGCTAAGGCTGGGCAATCACTTGAACTCAGGAGGCGGAAGTTGCAGTGAGCTGAGATTGTGCCATTGCACTCCAGACTGGGCAGCAAGAGTGAAACTCCATCTCAGAAACCAAAACCGAAACCAAAACCAAAAAAAATAGTATTAAGAAAATAAAAACAGCCGGGAGGTGACTCACACTTGAAATCCCAGCACTTTGGGAGGCCAAGGTGGGTGGATCACTTTGAGCTTGGGAGTTCAAAACCAGCCTGACCAACATAGTAAAACCCCATCTCTACAACAAAAAAAAATTAGTTGGACCTTGGTGGCATGTGCCTGTAGTCCCAGCTACTTGAGAGGTTGAGGCTGGAGAAGCACGTGAGCCTGGGAGGTGGAGGCTGCAGTGAGCCAAAATCACACTACTGCAGTCCAGCCTGGGTGATTTAGTGAGACCCTGTCGAAAGAAAGAAGGAAGGAAAGAAGGAAAGAAGGAAAGAAGGAAAGAAGGAAGCAGGAAGGAATGACGGAAGGAAGGAAGGAAGGAAGGAAGGAAGAAGGAAGGCAGGAAGGAAGGAAAGAAAGAAAGAGAAAGAAAAGAAAGAAAGAAAGAAAGAAAAGAAAGAAAGAAAGAAAGAAAGAAAGGAAAGGAAAGGAAAGGAAAGGAAAGGAACGGAAAGGAAATGAAAGAAAGGAAAGGAAAGGAAAGGAAAAAGGAAAGGAAGGAAAGGAAAGGAAAGGAAAAGGAAAGGAACGGACAGGAAAGGAAAAGGAAAGGAAAGGCAAGGAAGGAAAGGGAAAGGAAAGGAAAGGAAAGGAAAGGAAAGGAAAGGAAAGGAAAGGAAAGGAAAGGAAAGGAAAGGAAAGGAGGAAAGAAGGAAAGAAAAAGATAAGCCACAGACAAGGAGAAAGTATTTACAAAGCACATATACAATAAAGGGCTTGTAACCAGATTATACAAACAACTCAGAACTCAGTTAAGACAAACAGCCCAACTAAAAATGAGGAAAAGATTTGTATAGAAGAGATAACAGATGGCAAACAAACATATGAGATGCTCAATGTCATTCAACATTAGAGAAATGCAAAAGAATTATAAAATGAGATACCTCTACATACATGAATACCTAAAATTTAAAAAGACTGGCAATACCAAGTGCTGTCAAAGACACAGAGCAACTGCTGGAATGTTCATATACTGCAGGTGGGAATGCATGTATACTTACATAAGATCAGTGTTTTTCTCTGTTTTAATGCTTGGGGAAATTCTGTTTTGAAGCCATTTGAGTATAGAGTTTTCCTGTAGGTTCAATGTCTTTACAAATATTCGATCATTTCATATTTCCTATTTCTTCTTGTAAATTTGTTGATCTGTTTTATTTGTTCTTCTTTAGTAACTTGTCTACTCTTATCTAAATGTTCAAATTTACTGGAATAACATTTTTACAATAGTCTCCTATTTTTAATGTCTTATGAACTAATGATACCCAATTTTTCACTCTTGATATTAGAAATTTGTGCCTTATCTCTTTTTCTTTTTAATAATTTTCAGGTGGTTATCAATTTTATTTTCCTAATACCAAATTTTGGCTTAATTCTCTCTGTTTTTGTTGTTTTCTAATTAGTGTATTTCTGCTATTATTTATTTTATTTCTTTCCTTTTACTTTAATTAGGTTTATTTTTGGAGTTTTTTTCTAACTTTGTAATATTTTTTCTTAGATTGTTAATGTTGGGTTTTAACTCTACCTTTTAAATAAATGCTTTTATATTGCTTTTATTGAATACAATGTTTTGTAATAGTGTTCATTTATTATTAAATTTAACATTTTCTAATTTCTCTCATTATTCTTTCCTTGACACGTGAATTACCTAAAAATGCACTGCTTAAATTTCAAACACTTAAGGATTTTCTTTTTGTTGTTATGTTGCTTAATCCCACTCTGGTCTGTATAATTTCAACTTTGAAATTTCTGAAATCTTGCCTTATGATTCAGCATACAATCTTTTTTTAGGAAGTGTCACGTATACTTGAAAATAATTTGCATTCTGTATGTGCTGGGTGTAGTGTTCTATATACCTTAATCAGGTCATGTTTGATAATCATTTGTTTATGCATTATTTATTTTTAACTGAGTTATTTTTTTTCTGCAAGTTTCTCGAAGACATATAGCCAACTCCCAAATAGTCAAAAATCCACCTATAACTTCTAACTCTTCCCAAAGTTTGACTACTAATAACTTACTGTTGACTAGAAGCCTTACTGATAATATAAACAGTTGATTAACATACATTTTGTATGTTATCTGTATTACATATTGTAGTCTTACAAGAACTCAAGCTAGAGAAAAGGAAATGCTATTAAGAAAATCATAAGGAAGAGGAAATATATTCACTATTCATAAAGTGAAAGTTGGTCCTCATAAAGGTCTTTGTTCTCTTCATCTTTACAGTTGAGTAGGCTGAAGAGGAGGAGGACAAGGAAGGCTTGATCTTGGTGTCTCAGGGGTGACAAAGAGGAAAAGGTGAGGAGAAGAGGCAGGAAAGACTGGGAAACTTCGTGTTACTTTATGGAAATACATCATAATTTCTGTCTTTTTTGCTTTTTCATTTTTTAAAAAAATGTTTTTATACAGCACCAATCCTTCTTCCGCAGTTTACTTTAGTTTCACTGCCTGTATCATAGAAAGGTCCATGTCATAAAAGAAGTCAAAAGCAGTCTTGACTTGTTGGAATGCTCCTGCCGGATTGTCTAAGGTCTGTTTGTTTCCTAGAACTGTTTCTTTTTGCTGTCTTCATCATCTGGCATCAAGTTGTCTTCTGTTAATTCCTCTGATGTGTTGTGTATTAGCTCTAGACTTTCTCCAAGAAATCTTGAAATCTTTCACCCCATTTCCCTGCCACCACCCTTTTTGCCATATCCACAATATCTTTCATGATTTCCTTGATTGGCTCTGTCGTAAATCCTGTGAAGTCATGTGCAACATCTGGACACAGTTTTCTCTAGCAGGAATTTACGCTTTCAGGCTTGATGGCTTTCACAGCTTTTTCTATAACAACAATGACATCTTCAATGGTGTCATCTTTCCATACTTTCTTGATGTTCTCTCTCTCTAGGTTCTCTCCCATAGCTTTGACCATCTTTTCCATAGACTACCATGTGTAATGAGACTTAGAGGTCCTTTTTACTTCCTGATCTAGAGACTGAATTAGAGACATTAGGTTTGGGGACAAGTAGTCCACTTTGATGCCTTCAGTGTCAAAATCATGGGGTCCTAGGTAGTTGGGGCATTGTTCAATATCAAAAGAACTTTAAGAAGAGTCCCTTACTGGCCAGGTACTTCCTGACTTCAGGAACAAAGCATCAATGTAATCAATTCAGAAAAAGGGTTCTCACTGCCCAGGCCTTCTTGTTATATGATCAAAAGACTGGCAGCTGGTGTTTCTTTTCCCTTCAAGACTTAAGGGTTAGCAACTTTATAGATAAGGCCTGTCCTAGCCGTAGGCCTGACTGCATTTGAACAAAACAGTAGAGTTAGCCCAACCCTTCCTGCCTCAAATCCTGGTGCTTGCTTCTCTTCCTCACTGATGAATGGTTTTTTTGGTGGCTTTTTTTCCCAAGAATAGAGCACTTTCATTGGTATTCAAATTCTGTTTAGGCAGATATCCTTTCTCCTCAGTGATTTTCTTAATAATGTCTAGGAACTTGTCTGTTTCCTCTTAGTCAGCAAAAGCTACTTCTTTTGCTATCTTGACATTTTTTAAGCCAAACTTTTTTTCCTATAATTATTAAACCCTCGTTTTGCTGGCATTAAATTCTCCAGAATTAGATTGTTCACCTCCCTTTTGCTTTAAGTTGTCATATGATCTCTCCACTTTTTCTTCAATCATGTGAGGGTCTACAGGTATGGCTTTCTTATAGCAATCCTGCATTCACATTAAAGCTGCATTTTCCATACTAGATAAAAAGGTATTTCACAAAACAAGTGCAATGTTTTTGCATGTGCTGGTGTAGCTGCAGTGATGGCTTCACAAACCTCCTTTTCTTTCTTTTTTTTTTTTTAAGTGATCCTTATGCTCAATTCATTTATCTTGAAATGGTGAGCAACCACAGCTGCAGACTTCAACCTATGGTACATAACAAGCAGTTCAACTTTTTCTTGTGATGTCATGACTTTTCCCTGCTTTCTGGGAGCACTTCCAGTATTACCAGTGGCACTCTGCATAGGTTTCACGGTGTTATTCAAGGTTTATGACGTTGCACTAAACACGACGAAAAGTACACAAGAACTGCAATAAATCACTATTTACTATGATACTAGATTTACTGGAAAGACAAACTCCTCATGTGGAAGTGATTTAATGTCACAGGGCATTTAAGCAGGTACTTGCAACACTGCTCAGTGCAATAGCAACAGAAGATGTCTACAAAATTATTACAGTAGTACAATATGTACTACAGTTAATTTCTGCAGTTATTATTTAATACTGACTGTATCTTTACACTTGTTTACATTTCCTTGACTGCAAATGGTTCTATGTATAGTCTGTGTATAGTCTGTGATTGTGTGTGTGTATGTTTTGATAAATTTTAACTTTTATACTAGATTTGTGTATATTTTATAATAATAAATGGTAAAATAAACTAATGTCTATGTATATTTTATTATGACATACTTAACTTTTTCTTAATATTTTTATAGTTCTAGACTATGTAGTTCATCTGTGAATTTTTTCAAATTGTCACAAATCTCCAAAAAATGTTCCAATATATTTGCTGAAAAAATTTGCATGTAAGTAGATCTGTGCAGTTCAAATCCATGTTGTTCAAGTCAAGTGTATTTTAAAATCTTCCACTATGTTGCTTGATTGGTCTATTGCTTCTTTTAGTCCAGTTAACTTTTGGTTTATATATTTTGAGGCTATGTTATTAGATCCATAAGTGCCTTGAATTCTTATATTTTTTTTTACTTGTTTAAATGTTTCGAAATCACCTTTAAGTGTATTATCTGCAGTAGTACTTCTTGCCTTAAAGTCTACATTATCTGATACACCGGCTCTCTTTTGGTTAGTGTTTTTATATGTCTATTCTTTCTTTTCCAATTTTTGTTTCATTATATTTAAACTGTTTTTGAGCACTGTGCCATTGGATATTATTTTTTCTTGCCTGACAATTTTGGGCTTAAATTGAAGTTTTTAGTTAATTTACATTTAATTCCTGAAATGTGTGTAGTAAAGCCTATTGTTTTAATACTTGTTTTCTACTCCCTCTATTCTATTACCTGTCTACTCCCTTTATTCTATTTCCCTCTCTCTTTCTCTCTTCTTATCGATTAAGCAAGTATTCTTGTATTATTTCATTTCCCTGCCCCCATTAGCTTGTCAGTTCTGTATTTTTTAATGGCTTTAATGTATTTTTTTCTAGAGATTAAAATACAAATCACTAGAGTCTAAAATAACTTAGTACTTTCATACCACTTACCAGAAAATTGTAGAGGAGGAAACTTAAAGCCCTTTAACTGCATTTACTTTCCTGGTCTCTAATACTACTGTTGTGTACTGTATTGTTTAAATATAGTTTAATTTCTACATGACATCAATTTATATATTCAACATTAATTTATAAATATTACTATTCTTTTATTCTTCTTTTTCTCCTGCATTGCTGGAGAAATGATCCTCATCTAGGATCTTTTCACTTCTTTCTGAATAACTCCCTCAGTATATCTTTTTAAATGCAAATCTGCTGGTGACGACTTCTCTTTAGTTTTGTTTTCTGAAAAGGTCTTAATTTTACCTTCATTTTTAAGGGTTATGGCTGATGATTTAAAAATTCTAGGCAGACAGTTATTTTCTTTATCCTCAAAACTATCATTTCATTGTCTTCTGGCTTCCTTAGTCTTTGTTGAGAAACCCTTTGTCAGTCTTACTGTTGCTCCTCTGTAGGTAACATGTTTTCCCACTTCTCGCTTATTTTAAAATTTTCAGTTAATTATAATGTTTCAGTAGTGTTACTATGATGTGCCTAGTGGCTGTTCTGTTTATGTTTAATCCTTATTTGTGTCCTTTGTAATTCTCAAATCTGTAACTTAATGCCTTTAATTGTTTTAGAATATTCTTGGTCAGTATTTTTCAAATAAGATTATTAGACCATGTTCTTTCTTCTTTCTGGCCCTCAATTGCTGTGTGGCAATTCATAACTTAATCCTATATTTGTTTTTGCTTTTCTCTGGATTACACCTTTTGAGATCTACCATGCTTTAATGTGTATATTTCCTTCTGACTTATCTTCCACTTAACTAATTGTCTGCTTAGCTATTTCTAAAATGCTGTTAAATTCACTCCTTGAGTTCTTAATTTCTGATATTTTCTTTTTCATGTCTAGAATATCAAAAGTAACTATTTGTAGTTTTCAATTCTCCAGGTTATTACTGAATTCCTTGATCATAGTAGTCACATTTATTTTAAGTTTTGTGTATAATAACCATGAAATTTGCATCTCCTCTGGCTATCTATTTTCTAATTTATTTTCTCTTTTATCTACTCTTGTCTGTTTGTAAGCTTCAGCATTTAAGACTTAATATTTGTCTTTGAATATTCTAGAGACAATTCAAAGCTCTAGAGATTACTACCATCATCTAGAGAGGATTGCTTTTGTTTCTTTGGACAGCTAGGTAAAGGTTTGATCAGCTTAATGACAATTGCAAATGCATGTTTTAAATGTGTTCATCTTTTTAAGTTAACCTCAGTGTAGTTCATCCATGAGTTATCTGGGTCTCGCTGGAAGTGTTATTCCCCTCTTTAGTGTCCTTTTTGGTGCTCAATTCTTAGCTCACTTATTTTTCAGACTTTTTCCTAATATAATATTTAAAGATAAAAATTTCCTCTCTATTATACTTTCTGTGCACTAATATTTTCTGATATCCTATACGATTTCTTCTTTTACCCTCACTTTTAAAGATATGCTTATGTTTTACAAATACATGAAGGTTTTTATCTTTCTGTCATTGACATCTAAATTCATTTTATTGTAATTAGAACATGTACTCTAAGTGGTAACAATTCTTTAAACATGTATTGAGAATTCCTTTCTTGTTTTTAAATTTTATTTTAGATACAGAGTCTCACTCTGTCATCTATCCTGAAGTGGTGCTGTGGCATGATTATAGTTCACTGCATACTTGAACCCCTGGGCTCAAGCGATCTTCCCATCTTAGCCCCTTGAGTACTCCTGCCTTCATAGGATCCTCCTGCCTTGGTCTCCCAAAGTTCTAAGATTACAGACATGAGCCACCAAGCCTGGCCAAGAATCTATTTAGTGGTCTGGCACGTTGTCATTTTAAAAAAATTATTCTTACATTCTTGAAAGGAATATAAATTCTCCAATTTGGGGATGTAATAAGTCTTTTAGGTCAGTTAGCTGTGTTTTTCAAATCTTCTATATGTTCAATATATACCAGTAGATGTTCAACATTATTAATGATCAAGACAAAAAAATCATCCATACAATGAAGTATTATTTTAACTTTATTCCATGCTAAATTATTAGAAAGTCTGGATAGGGTATTGTTCCCCAGAATCTCTTCTGCATTCATGGCCATGTAAGTGCATGAACCCACTTTGAAAAACAGTCCCTCATTAACTTTCAGAGTTAAATATTCATATAACTTCTTACACATAATTTTACTCTTTGTATATCTTTAAGCAAAACTTTCACACAAGAAATTTCATAGCAGTACTATTTACAGAAATTATAAAACAATCCAAATGCTTATCAACAGGAGAGTACAGGAATCAACTCTGGTATGCTTACATTAAAAAAATGTAAACAAACTAGAGAGCCATGCTACATACACTATGAATAAAGCTCAGCTATATCCAGTTAAATGTAAAAATAAGTCCAGGAGATTATATATAACATCATACTACTTTTATAAAGTTTAAAAAATGTAAATACAAAATATAACTTCATGGCACACATAGAGATGCAATAAAACTGTACAAAAAGGAAATCATACAAGCAATGGCCTTTGACAGTGGGTGCAGGGGGCAGCCTGGGAGTGCAGGCATCTGATTCCTGCTCACGTGGTTCCCACAGCCCTAGTGGTGCCAGTGCACAGCCACTGTGGGCTCTCGGAAGCTCCATGTGCATTTGTTTCTCCAGCTTCATGACTGAAATAATCTCATGTAGTTTTAACATCAGGATTAACGCGCTTTTCTCCTTTTGTTACTCTATGTCCTCTACCATATTTGTAGCCAGTTCTCTGGATTAAAATTCCATCCTCAGAAGTGCTTAGGAAAATTTTTCTTTCTGGATTAGACATTTTCTATACAAAGAATGTAAAAAGACATTTCAGGAAAATTCTAACCAAAAGAAAGCTTGTGCTGAAAAATGGACTTAAAGTAGTAAAAATTATTAGGCATCAAGAGAGTCACTATGCAGTGATGAAGTGTTCATGTCAAGATGATATAAGAATTTTAAATATGCCTACACCTAGTGTAATGGTCTCAAAACGTGGAAGGCAAATATTGATAGAATTCCAGGGAGATTTGAAAAATCATTCATATATTATTAACTTCAAAATGCTTCTCTTAGTTATAAATATGTAAAGCAGACAAAAAATAAGCAAGAATATTGAAAATAAAAACAACTCAATTGAGCTTATATTCAACATTTAGAGAATGTACATGATTTTCAAGCACACAAGGAATATTAGAAATTTGATCAGGCACTATCTTATAAAGCAAACAGCAATAAAATCCACAGCATATGCATTACAGACTTCATGTTTGTTGAACATAACTAAATTGAAGCTAAAATAAAGTATCTAAACTTAGAAACCCTGCATATTTTGAAATTTAAAAAAGCTAACAACTTCTGGTTTAAATAATAAACTATAATAGAAACAAAATTCCTAAAATTATATAATAAGTACACTGCATATCAACATTTAGAGATCTGCCAGACCATTAAAGGAGTAAACAATGGAAAAATTTGTTTTATTTTTATTTTTTTGAGACAGGGTCTCATGACGTCGCCCAGGCTGGAGTGCAGTGGCGCGATCATAGCTTACTGCAATCTTGAACTCTTGGGCTGAAGGGATCCTCCCACCTCAGCTTCCCAAGTAGCTAGGACGACAGGCCCACGCCATCATGCCCAGCTAATTTTTTTTTTTTTTCACTTTTTGTAGACATGGGGTCTCATTATGTTGCCCAGGCAGGTCTCAAACTCATGGCCTCAAACAGTCCTCCTGTCTTCACTTCCCAAAGTATTGGGATTACAGGCATAAGCCACAGAGCCTGGTTTAGGTTTTACTTAACAGTCAGCAAGACTTATCAATAAAAATAAAAATAAAACATGTAATATTTTAAATATAAAGAGAACATAAATAATCTGAATTGAATAATATGACAGAACTATCAACAAGCAGATACCAGTAATGTAAAAAACATTTCAAAAATCATAAAAATATAACATTAAAACTGCCACTAGAAGAAATAAAGCATAACAAAATTGAAGCAAGTTATAAATCTTCGGAAGAAAAAATATATATACTGAAATAATTTTGGCTGTAAGTCCTACCAAGCTTTTCAGGTACAAATTGTCTCAATCTTTTACCAATGATCCAAGAAATGGATTGAGGGAGTCCCTGTCAGCTCACTTTTGTTGTTGTTGTTGTTTTGAGACGGAGTCTCACTCTGTCACCCAGATTGGAGTGCAGTGGTGCAATCTCGGCTCACTGCAAGCTCTGCCTCCTGGGTTCATGCCATTCTCCTGCCTCAGCCTCCTGAGTAGCTGGGACTACAGGCCCCCACCACCACGCCCAGCTAATTTTTTTGCATTTTTAGTAGAGACAGGGTTTCACTGTGTTAGCCAGGATGGTCTCAATCTCCTGACCTCGTGATCCGCCCGCCTCGGCCTCCCAAAGTGCTGGGATTACAGGGTGAGCCACCGCTCCCAGCGTCAGCTCACTTTTTAAGGGTAGCATGACCTTTATACCAAAGCCAAACACTGGCAGTTGAAAAGAGGTAAGTTATCATACTGCTTGCTCATTAGTATAGATTCGAGAACATTAAATAAAATATTAGCAAACTGAATCACACCTTATAAAAAGACAACCAAACAAGATAACCAAAGGACACACCACTTGTGTGTAAAGCACATATTTCACCATATTAATAGCTTAAAAATCATACAACCATCTCAATAGAATGATGAAATCCTAAAATGCTATCCAACATACTTTCATGATTATAAACTTTAGTAAACTAGGAGTAGAAGGAAATTTGTTAAATCTGATGAAAAGTACCTATAAAAACACTGACATATATTTTTGTCATACCAAATGAGGGAAAATTATCAGTCTTCCCGTTATTCTTACTTCTACTTTGCATGGATTTTCTCAATAGCACAATAATTAATCAATATATTAATTGCTTTTAGTAATATTATAATTAATAATAATTAAGTGAAAAGTATTAGGAAAGAGGAAATTAACCAGCCCTTATTTCCAAATGATGAAATCCTTTACACAGACAAATCAAAAGATCATTTAAATGAATTAGAAATGATGGACAAAATTCATTTATCCATTTATTTTATTATTTGTGTTTAAATTGCAAATGTCTATCAACTACCAAAAAATAACAAAAAATGTAATTTAAATACCATTTAATAGACACAATAATAAATGAAAAAGGGGATATCACCACTGACCCCACAGAAATACAAACTATCATCAGAGAATACTATAAACACCCCTATGCAAATAAACTAGAAAATCTAGAAGAAATGGATAAATGCCTGGACACATACACCCTCCCAAGACAAAACCAGGAAGAAGTCAAATCCATGAATAGACCAATAAGAAGTTCTAAAATTGAGGCAGTAATTAATAGCCTACTGACCAAAAAAAGCCCAAGACCAGACAGATTCACAGCTGAATTCTACCAGAGATACAAAGAGGAGCTGGTACCATTCCTTCTGAAACTATTCCAAATAATTGAAAAGAAGGGACTCCTTCCTAACTCATTTTATGAGGCCAGCATCATCCTGATACCAAAACCTGGCAGAGACACAATAAAAAGAAAACTTCGGGCCAATATCCATGATGAACATCAATGTGAAAATCCTCAATGAAATACTGGCAAACCGAATCCAGCAGCACATCAAAAAACTTATCCACCATGGTCAAATCGACTCTATCCCTGGGATGCAAGGCTGGTTCAGTGTATGCAAATCAGTAAACATAATCCATCACATAAACAGAACCAATGACAAAAACCACATGATTATTTCAATAGATGCAGAAAAGGCCTTTGATAAAATTCAACACCGCTTGATGTTAATAACTCTCAATAAACTAGGTATTGATGGAACATATATCAAAATAATAAGAGCTATTTATGACAAACCCATAGCCAATATCATACTGAATGGGCAAAAGCTGGAAGCATTCCCTTTGAAGACCAGCACAAGACAAGGATGCCCTTTCTCACCACTCTTATTCAACATAGTATTGGAAGTTTTGGCCAAGGCAATCAGGCAAGAGAAAGAAAGAAAAGGTATTCAAATAGGCAGAGAGGAAATCAAATTGTGTCTGTTTGCAGATGACATGATTCTACATTTAGAAAACACCACCATCTCAGCCCAAAACCTCCTGAAGCTGATAAGCAACTTCAGCAAAGTCTCAGGATACAAAATCAATGTGCAAAAAGCACAAGCATACCTATACTCCAACAACAGACAAGCAGAGAGCCAAATCATGAATGAATTCCCATTCACAATTGCTACAAACAGAATAAAATACTTAGGAATACAACTTACAAGGGATGTGAAGGACCTCTTCAAGGAGAACTACAAAACCACTGCTCTAGGAAATGAGAGAAGATACAAACAAATGGAAAAATACTTCATGCTCATGGATAGGAAGAATCAATATCATGAAAATGGCCATATGGCCCAAAGTAATTTATAGATTCAATGCTACTCCCATCAAACTACCATTTACGTTTTTCACAGAATTAGAAAAAAACTTTAAGTTTCATATGGAACCAAAAAAGAGTCCATATAGCCAAGACAATCCTAAGCAAAAAGAACAAAGCTGGAGGCATCACACTACCTGACTTCAAACTATGCTACAAGGCTATAGTAACCAAAACAGCATGGTACTGGTACCAAAACAGATATATAGACCAATGGAACAGAACAGAGACCTCATAAATAACACCACACCTCTACAATCATCTGATCTTTGACAAACCTGACAAAATCAAGCAATGGGAAAAGGATTTCCTATTTAATAAATTGTGCTGAGAAAACTGCCTAGTCGTATGCAGAAAACTGAAACTGGACTCCTTCCTTGCACCTTACACAAAAATTAACTCAAGATGGATTAAAGACTTAAATGTAAAACCCAAAACCACAAAAATCCTAGAAGAAAACCTAGGCCAGCCATACCATTCAGGACATAGGCATGGGCAAAGACGTCATGAATAAAACACAAAAAGGAATTGCAATGAAAGCCAAAATTGGCAAATGGGATCTAATTAAACTAAAGAGCTTCTGCACAGCAAAATAAATTAGCATCAGAGTGAACAGGCAACCTACAGAATGGGAGAACATTTTTGCAATCTACCCATCTGACAAAGGTCTAATATCCAGAATCCACAGGAACTTAAGCAAATTTACAAGAAAAAAAAACAAGCAACTCCAGCAAAAAGTGGGCAAAGAATATGAACAGACACTTCTCAAAAGAAGACATATATGTGGTTAACAAACATATGGGAAAAAAGCTCATCATTACTAATCATTAGAGAAATGCAAATCAAAACAACAATGAGATACCATCTCATGCCAGTCAGAATGATGATAATCAAGAAGTCAAGAAACAATAGATGCTGGTGAGGCTGTGAAGAAATAGGAACGCTTTTATACCATTGGCGGGAATGTAAATTAATTCAACCATTGTGGAACACAGTGTGGTAATTCCTCAAGGATCTAGAATCAGAAATACCATTTGACCCAGCAATCTCATTACTGGGTATATAACCAAAGGAATATAAATCATTCTGCTATAAAGACACATTAACACATATGTTTATTGCACCACTATTTACAATAGCAAAGACATGGAACCAACCCAAATGCCCACCAATGATAGACTGGATAAAGAAAATGTACATATATACCATGGAACACTATGCAGCCATAAAAAAAGAATGAGGTCATGTCCTTTGCAGGGACTTGGATGAAGCTGAAAGCCATCATCTTCAGCAAACTAACACAGGAATAGAAAACCAAACACCACATGTTCTGTCTCATAAGTGGGAGTTGAACAATGAGAACACGTGGACACAGGGAGGGGAACCTCACACACCCGGGGCCTGTCGAGGGATAGGGGAAAGGGGAGGGAGAGCATTAGGACAAATACCTAATGCATGCAGGGCTTAAAACCTAGATGATGGGTTGCTAGGGGCAGCAAACCATCATGGCACATGTAGACCTATGTAACACACCTGCACATTCTGCACATGCATCCTGGAACTTAAAGTAAAATTTAAAAAGTAATAAAACAAACAAACAAACAAAAAACCTTCATGTTTATTATCACCTATAAATGTTGAAATTTGAAGTAAAGGCAAATGTGTGTATCAATGGAAATTCAACATGAAGAGAATGTTGTGAATCCTTGCCATATTTGTAAGAAATTCTTTGCTTTATCAATTAACTTAATATTTCAAATTGGGATACTCACCAAATAAAATAATAAATGCATGTCAAGAAAAAATAATTTAAATGCCATTTAAAGTGGTAAAAATAAGAATAGCAGAACCTAATAATAATTCTAACAAGAAGTGTAATCTTCCAGGTGAAGATTCTAAATGGCACTGAGACATTAAAGATGGCCTAACTAGAGATATATACGGTGATTACAACAATGAAACAACTCCTTGACTGTCACTTGTTTAAAAGTTAATCTCTAGATTCATTATGACTCCAATCCAAGTCCCAACAGGATTTTTTTTTAAACTTGACAAACAGATCCTGAAATTTAGGTGAAAAAATAAAGTTCCAAGAATAACCAGGATATTTCAAAAGAATAGTGAGAGGAATCCTGTCCTCATCAGTATCAATCCCATAATAACTGAGGCAGTGTGGAATGGGCCCCAAAATATATTAACAAAAAGAATAAAAGTAAAAACTCCCAAGGAGATCTATGCCCATAGGAACTCTGGTATGGGAGACAGGTAGTGAGCAAACCAGGCCAGCGAAGGAGAGAAAGGGGGCTGAAAAATGGTTATCCAAATAGACGAAGGTAAAATTGTATCCTGATCTCACATCACTTCTGTACATAAAAATATATTTCAGAATAATACTTTAAATGTCTAAAAACGAAACAAAATTTTAGTAGAAAATACAGTTGAGAAATTTGTAGACATCAAAGTTTAGACAAGAACCAAAACATACTATTATAAAAAAAAATGACTGAAATCTTGGACTAAATTTTAAAATTGGAAGTTTTTGATCATCAACGGACACCTTAAGTGAAGTAGTTTTAAACAGGGAAACCATATTTGTAGCATGCACAACCGACAGTATCAACATAGATACCTAAGGTGTAGGAACACCTTTAAATCTACAAGAAAAGTCCATATCACCGTATTTTTCTTAAAGGAGAAAAAAATCATAAATAGGCTCTTCACAGAGCAGAAGGCTCTTCTGGTAAAAAGCTCATATGGACAGATATTTATGTTCTTTAATGACCAGGAATATATAAAGGAAGATGAAGTAAAATACCCTGTTACACCACACAAATTCACAAACGCCCAAGTGCATGGGTTTGAAGCCAAAAACCTCTTTAGGGATAAAATTTGATGGGAGAATCATATTTTCCTAAACATTTACCTTGTTTGTTTAATGGTGGTTAATGTTAAAATCATCCTGTGTCCAACTGCCTGTGTGTCCCCTGACGGGAAGGTCCTTTCTCAAGACACCCTGCTCTGCGAGGTACAGTTCCCTGGGTCCGTCCTAGGCCATCACTCCCTTCCTCCAGTAGCGCCTCTGGCTCCCGCCAGGCTCCAAGCAAACCACGCCCACCGGCCTCCCGCCCCATCCTGCCCACCGCCACCTCTCCTTCCCTTGCCCCCACGCTCTCGTGTCCCTGGCCACTGTCCATCCCCCTGCGCCCAGGCTCTCACCCCTGCCTCCCCTTGCCCATTTTCCACCCACCCTCTTCGCCCAGGCTCTCTGCCGGTCCCACCCACCCCATCCCCACCCCATACCCCCATACGCCCATAACCCGGCACCCAGGCTCTTTCCCCTATCTCCCCGCCCATTCCACTGCCTCCCCTCTTCCCCAGTGCCCCTCCACACCCAGGTTCTCCCTCTTGCCCCCCCGCCCATCCCCCACCCACAGGCCTCCCAGCGGGTCCCTGCCATGCCCAGGCTCTCAATCCTGCACTGCGTTGCCCATTCCCCTTGCCCATCCCCCGTGCCCAGGCCTCAACGCCCCTGCCAATGTCTCTCTTAGTCTACTATCCCTGCCTCACTTTCCACAAGGACATAAATCTTTGGGGAACCAAGACTAATAAATTTGGACTTAACAGAGGGAGCAAGGAGAATCTAGGGCTTGACCACTCTCCTGCTCATGGGCGCTCCCATCAGGGCCATCGTGCTTTCACTTTTCAGCTTGTGGCTGTTCAACGAAGTCAGCGTTTCCTGGTTCAAACTTGGCAGATTTACATTTTTGTCAAAAGATTTTATTTTTCTATCACTTTTTAATTAGTAACATATTACACCACGGATGGTACCATATTATACCATGTTTCAATTATTAACATATTATACCTATTAGCAGCTGGGGCTTTTACTTAACAGGGGTGGATTTTTCTAACAATATTCATTATTAATTACTTAAAAATTAACTTAGGTTATGTTACTTCTTAACAAACCCAAGTGTCAGATTGAGCAATTCTGCCTTAGACAGACACAGAAAGGCTCAGTAAGAGATCACAAAAGTGGAGAAGCTACAAGTGTTCTGGAGTCCTTGTTGCTCAACCCTTGAATGCTTGGCAGGGTCCCATTGGGGGCCTAAATACTTCCCTTTGCATGAAAACGTGCTCCTTCCCGTAGCCTTGCCCACTAAGCTGCAGTCAGGGTGCATCTGTCTGGTGTGGCTTATAGTCTCCTCCCCTAGAAAGCCCTGCTGCCAGCCTCAAACAGAAGGAGACAGGAGGCTCCCTGGCAACCTCTAGCAGAGGCCCGTGGGCCAGCCTCAACTTGCAAGGGCGCTGAGTGATTGTGCTACTCTTGAGGATCTGTGAAGCCTGCGGCCAAAACCAATCGGTGCAAAAACCATAATGGAACCCAGGCCCCCTTCCATTGGTGCATTCATTCATTCACTCCTGTGTGATGCATTCTGACCGTCACTCAACAAGCATGTAGTGAGTTTTACAGCATGCTGTTGTCAAATGTGGCAAATGGAGGGGATATGCCACAATACCAAACCTCACCATGCTTAATTAATCAAACCAAAAAGTAAATCTATTGAATTCCCAAGGAGCCATGGAGAGCAGAGCAGCCACCAGGATTCTCTTTGTATTAAACTCTCCAATAACCTGTGATCAAAGTGACTCAGGGGACAGAGAGTGCACTGCCCAGCACAGGAAGCCCACAACATTGAGTGGTTACCTTCAGTGAACTAGGGAAACTCCAGTCACCTCCCCTTCTCCTCCTCTCACAACCAGGATACCCAGGGGTGAGACGTGCTAGGCCTAAATGCTTTTTGATGCTTAGAAAAATCCCTTATAAAGCTATTCGTGTGTGTGTGTGTGTGTGTGTGTGTGTGTGTGTGTGTGTGTGTAAATCGGAGTTTAATAAAAGTCTGTACAACAGCCAAACTATCAAAATGTTAGGAACCCACAAATAAGTGGCTTACCTCCTAGAGTCTTTCTTCTGTTTTTCATTTCACTGACGATTGAGATGTTAGAATCACCAAGCTAAATGTGAGAGACAGCCATGGTACAGCCGCTCCCCAACTCCCTTGTTTCTCCTACACTCCCCACAGAGAAGGGCTGTTCCAGGTGCTGAGCAGGGCCCCACACCCAGGACATGTCTTTCGAGATTCAAGTGCATTTATTTACTAGGAAGGATCCACCTCTACTCACTGATTAGAGTTAACAGGAGACACAGAAGTGGGCGGCTGGGGAAACTCCCTCTCCCGCCCCTTCCCATACATTTCTCCTGGTGCCTGGTGCTTGTGCTTCATCCTGGCCAAGGCCATGGTCAGCTCTCTTGTTCCTCATTTCAGCCTTGGCTTGCCCAGGTTTGGCCCACGGATCTCAACTGGGGACTTAAAGTCCTCCTGGCAGCCCCAAGTCTTTTCTGGTACCTTACCCCCCTTTCTAGTTTCTTCTTGCGCTTCTATTATTTTTATCTAAAACCAACTATACTCCCTCTTTCAGGAAGCTCCTCTTGACTCTCCCTGCTTTTTAAAGGCAGCAGTGAGCCTTACAGGTAGGATGCTGGAAAATTTGTTCACTCCAGTTCCAAAGCTGTGGATGGGGCTGGAGATGGCTGTGCCTGGCAGGAGGATCACAGGTGGGGAGCACAGACTTCTGGGGAGCCCAGTGTATATCAGCAAGGAAATGGCACAGTGGAAACAGGACTCTACAAGAAGATGGAGGAGAGCTGCTCAGCAGGTGTTCAGATGTAAAACTTTAGGGAGAAGAAAGTTGTCTCAAGAGAATTTTGGGAAAGGTTTTCAGTGCATTGTGCTATGTAAAATCTATGCTCTCCCTTCTGGATAACTTACGATAAAAAGCCGGATCGTTCTCATGGTTTGGAGGAATATCAGATACCTCTTTGGTGTACACAGCAGACGACATGGTCTTCCTTTCCTCTCCCCTTCTCTCTTCTCTATTCTTCCCTCCCTCCCTCCCTCCCTCCCTCCCTCCCTCCCTCCTTCCCTCCTTCCCTCCTTCCTTCCTTCCTTCCTTCCTTCCTTCCCTCCTTCCCTCCTTCCCTCCTTCCCTCCTTCCTTCCCTCCTTCCTTCCTTCCTTCCTTCCTTCCTTCCTTCTTCCTTATTATTCCTTCCTTCCTTCCTTCCTTCTTCCTTATTATTCCTTCCTTCCTTCCTTCCTTCTTCCTTATTATTCCTTCCTTCCTTCTTCCTTATTATTCCTTCCTTCCTTCCTTCTTCCTTATTATTCCTTCCTTCCTTCCTTCCTTCCTTCTTCCTTATTATTCCTTCCTTCCTTCCTTCTTCCTTATTATTCCTTCCTTCCTTCCTTCTTCCTTATTATTCCTTCCTTCCTTCCTTCCTTCTTCCTTATTATTCCTTCCTTCTTCCTTGTTATTCCTTCCTTCCTTCTTCCTTATTATTCCTTCCTTCCTTCCTTCTTCCTTATTATTCCTTCCTTCCTTCCTTCTTCCTTATTATTCCTTCCTTCCTTCCTTCTTCCTTATTATTCCTTCCTTCCTTCCTTCCTTCCTTATTATTCCTTCCTTCCTTCCTTCCTTCTTCCTTATTATTCCTTCCTTCCTTCCTTCCTTCTTCCTTATTATTCCTTCCTTCCTTCCTTCTTCCTTATTATTCTCCTTCCTTCCTTCTTCCTTATTATTCCTTCCTTCCTTCCTTCCTTCTTCCTTATTATTCCTTCCTTCCTTCCTTCTTCCTTATTATTCCTTCCTTCCTTCCTTCTTCATTATTATTCCTTCCTTCCTTCCTTCCTTCTTCCTTATTATTCCTTCCTTCCTTCCTTCTTCCTTATTATTCCTTCCTTCCTTCCTTCTTCCTTATTATTCCTTCCTTCCTTCCTTCTTCCTTATTATTCCTTCCTTCCTTCCTTCCTTCTTCCTTATTATTCCTTCCTTCCTTCCTTCTTCCTTATTATTCCTTCCTTCCTTCCTTCTTCCTTATTATTCCTTCCTTCCTTCCTTCTTCCTTATTATTCCTTCCTCCACACTTTCTTGTAGGATTACTGCATTTTCTTGCAATCTTAAGAAAGCAGCAGTGGAGAGTTGGGGTTGGGGTGACATAGCTGAGATCCTTCGTAACATGATTCCTGAGATCTTCGCAAACCGGAGACAGTAAAGCAACTGTTTTCAGTTCTAGCCCTGCACCTTGCTTGCTCTGTACTTTTTAACAAATCACTCGACTTCTCTAAGCCTCAATATCTTCAATTTAAGTGAGGATAATAAATATCTCTTTATATTGTCACTGTGAGGGTTGAATAATACAATAATGAGTTTGTTTATATAAATTATGAAGTGATTATATTTTAACTGATTCTTATAATTCATCAGAACACCTTTTCTGAAATTCACTGATGTAATTTGCAGAACACATTTTTTAAAACATTGCACCATGACCGCAATGTTTTATTCCAGCCTCAATGAATCTGTGTCAAAGCATCAGCCCAGCCTGTCTTCGTTGTCTGGGCCCTTGGTGCTGCTGCTGTGTCTGGCACATGAGGAGGACCGGGGAAGGAGGAGAGCTCCCGAGCATGGTGTGGAGGCAGGGAGCACTGCCAAAGCCATATGCTCAGGGGAGCCAGAGGCCACAGAGAAATGTGGTTTTACTTTTCTGAGCTACGAAGTTTTAGAAAATAATTTCCCCATTTTTTTGATGTGATGCCTAAAGGAATATAATAATAAAACAAAACTGGAGGAGGGCGGATTATCTGCCAAATGACATTTTCCCCTATTCTTTCTGCTTCTATTCCTAGCAAAAAAGAAATTGAAAACTGCAGGGAAAGTGTTGGCAGCATCCCAGACTTTCTTGTTTTGCTGCTAATCACTCTGACAGCAGATTTCTTTTTCAGAGGATGAGAGGCCAATGCCTCCACCCTGCTGCTGTCTTTAGACAATGAGGAAAGATGATGATGGTGACATTTATTAGGTGCTTGCTATGTGCAGGCAGCATGCTGAATACCTTGCCAGAATGATGGTGATTTTCCTTGCAATAGTACCATGGGGCTGGCCTAAAGTGAGGACCCCAGGCTCAGCATGGAAGTGATACAGCTAGGATGTGGACAGGGTCACTCATTCCTGGGCACACTGAGTCATTCTGAAGCATGATGTTGCCTTCCTGATTTGGAAACTGCAAAACAATTTTAAATCTTCAGATTCAGAGTTTCAAAATGCGCAACCCCGAACCATAGATACAAAAGAACTGGAAGCCACAAGAAAAGCCCTTCAGTTCACCTTCTTACTTTACTCCAATCACCCAGCACTGTGAAGCTAGTCATATTTGAGCACAGTAAGCTAATCCAAATCACAAAAACTCCCCTGAAGATCTGGTTTCCAATGGATAAAAATAAGCTTATGCTGAAGATCCAGTAGCACTCCTTCAGACTCCTTCAGTAATACCTTGCATACTTAAAAGAGTCTTATTCCTCTTCCTGGTTTTTGAAGGAATGTTATAAGAAGTGATTTGGGGATAAGATTTGTTAATGGTCCAAACTCATTGAAACAGGCCAAGGAGAACCAGAATTCCCTGCCCAAGGGCAGCTACCTGATGCTGATCCTTCGGCCACCCTACCTGCCTGAGGATTTCCTAGGCCAGCCTGTCAGAGATGGCTCACATGGCTTTACGTGGAGGAAAGCCATGATTAAGTATTATAATAAGAATGTGTGCTGCACTTCACAGTTTGTAATGATTGTGGATATCATGGAAACGCTCCACCATCTCCATTAGGCCCCTTCCAGATGGACACACTCTCCCTTCTCCACAGCTCATCCTGGCTGCCGCCCAGGGCAGGGGAGCGCTGCCAGCATGACTCCTCTCATGACTGTCTCTCTTCCTCGCCAATTCTGTATGTCTTTCCAAGGGCCACCTGTCTTCTTCCCCATACTTGATTATGCCAGTTGTACTTAGATTAATTATAGAATGTAATACTTTGTAAACTGATGAAGTAGGGGGTAAATGAAATGCATGGGAGGAAAGAGATATTTATCAAATCTAAGACATCATCAGTTTTAAGGCAACCGACAATTTTATGTATCACTTAGAAAAAATACCAACAATTAAAGCATGATATGTCATTGATTTTAAGAATATTCCTATTACAGAGAACTTAAAATGTGGGCAAAAAGTGCATGTTAGAATTAATGAAATATGGAACCAGGCATGATGGTTCACACCTGTAATCCTAGCGCTTTGAGCGGTCGAGGTGGGTGAATCATGAGGTCAGGAGTTCGAGACCAGCCTGGCCAACATGGTGAAACCCCATCTCTACTAAAAATGCAGAAAATTAGCTGGACATATTGGTGGGCACCTATAATCCCAGCTACATGGGAGGCTGAGGCAGGAGAATCACTTGAACCCAGGAGGCAGAGGTTGCCGTGAACCGATATCACGCCACTGTACTCCAGCCCGGGCAACTGTGCGAGACTCTGTCTCAAAAAAAAAAAAAAAAAAAAAAGAATTATTGAAATACAGTATGGTGAATACTTTGGAAAAACTGCAAAAATAAATAAATAAATAAATAAATAAATAAATAAATAAATAAAGCAGAAAACTGTTAAATGTAAAACAAACATACAGTTGACTATTCACATATACTGTGACCACCAATTAAACCTTAGGACACATCCCCAGAGGAATACTTACATACACACCAGAGGAGACACATGCAAGAATGTTCATAACAACACTGTTTGTAATAGCAAAAACCTGGAAGCAATCCAGCATCCATAAGAGGAAACAAGATGAAAAAAATGTGGCACATTCACAAAGTAGAATATTATGTAGCAGTCAAAATTAAACAATTACAACAGTGTGAGTGAATCTTAAGAATATACCTGGCCTCAAAAAAAAAAAAAAAGAATATAATATCAAATGATAAAAGTTACCTCCAAAATTATTAACAACATGATAATTTTCTTCTGAAATTAAAAGTAATTAAATGAAAAATAAACACACATTTTTGGAATGTGTATTGATGCTATCAAACCAAAGAAAAAGAAAACTAAGAAAAAAGGAACATGGTATTTGGGATGACGGCTAACCAGTTGGAGGAAGTAGGGAGATGGGAAGGGAGAAGAAGCTATGGTTATCCATAGGTAGGTTAAAGTCAAAGTTATTAATGAGTAGTTGTATGAATGTATTACATTATCTGGTGTAATGATGTATTACATTATGAAATATGTGAAGAATTAGCTGAATAAAGGAAAGTCATGCATTGATCAATGATGACAGTATATTTTGGAGCAGAGATTATGAGAGATGTAATTCTGTGTAACTGAGGTTCAATGAAAAGAATCAGCATATAGGCCAAGTAGATTTTTAAGTGCCCTCATTTGAAAATTGAATTTAAAATGTCTTTTGTTATTAATTTATACAGTTTTAAAAATATATTTTGGATACAAGTCCTCTGTTGACTATATGGGTTTTAAGTATCTCATCCTACTCAGAAGGTTGCCTTGGATGAACTAAATTCTTAAATTTTAATAAAGACTGATTTATCACATTTTTGTCCTTTTATGACCAGTGGTATTTGTGTCTATTTTTAGGGGGAAAATCTTTTTCCCTATCCCAAGATCTCAAATAGATATTATTATGTTCTCCTCCAAATATTTTTATTTTTTACACTTCGCATTTAGATCTGAAGTCCATCTGGAATTGATATTTGTGTTTAGTGAAAGGGCATGGTCTAGTTCCATTATTTTTACCAATACCAGTAGCTATTCTATGCCCAGGACATTTTTTGAAAAGACTATTGTTTCCTCCAATGGACTTCAGTGTCACCTTTGCCATAAATACATGTGTGTTTGATTCTGGAATCTTATGCATTCTACTGTTTCACTCAGATCTACTCTACTGTACCTCATGATATCTGGTAGTATACTATATCCAGTAGTAGAAAGTTTTCCAATTTTATTTTTCTTCTTCAAGATTGTTGTAATTATTCTAGACTTTTTGCATTTCTGGATGATTTTTAGAATCAGTTTGTCAATTTACTCTCCCCACTTGGTAATAATAATTTTTTTTATAAAACCTGACTTGACAATAAGCATGCTATTTGCTTTCATTAATTTAGGTCTAATTTAATTATTCAGTAAAGTTCTTACTTTTGGTGTAGAAGTCCTTTGCATCTTTCTAAGTATTTCCTATTTTTGCTGTTATTATAAATTACATCTGAAATTTAATTCTGGATTTTTGTTATTGGTATAGACAGACAATTGATTTCCATAGACTAATCTTATCTCCAAAGATATCACTAAATTCACTTACTAATGCTAATATAATTAATCGAATAATTTTATTCTAACAGATTTTCTCTACAATCTCTTGAAATTTCTCGGTAAACAAGATCATATTATCTGCAAATAATAATTTTATTTATTCCTTTTCAATTCTTAAACTATTTATTTCTTTTTCTTGCTTCATTGCACTGCCTCCAGTACAATGTTGACTAAAAGTGATGTAGCAGCACCACTTGTTTCTAATTGCAAGAATAAATTTCCCATTATTTTGCCATGGAGTATAATTTTAACCAGAGATTTTGTAGATTCTTTATCTGATTAAGCAAATTCTCATCTATTTCTAATTTGCTAGGAATTTTTAAAATCATTAGTGGACATTGAATTTAATACATGCTTTTCCGCAACTATCAAGGTGATCATGTAATTGTTCTCCTTTTTCTATTAATCGGTTGCATGTTTTGATTTTGTGCTGGCAAAACATGCATGCAATACCCAGAATTGTTCATCTAGTCATAAAGTATTATATTGTTTATGTTGTTGGATTGTACTTGCTAATATTTAGTTAAGAATATTTGAATCTATATTCATAAGAGTGATTGGTCTGTAGTTTTCCTGTCTCCTAATGTCTTTGTCAGCCTTCAGAATCAATAGCATACTGACTTCATAAAAAGCATTAGGACATGTTCTCATCTGTTACCGCACTTCTGTGGAAGAGTTTGTTGCAAAACTGTTATATTTCTACCTTCAATGTATGGAAGTATTCACAGGTGAAGCCATCTGTTGCCAGGGATTTCTTTTTGGAAAGGAAGATTCAATTTCATGTATATCAGAATATTCATATATCAGCATATGTAGAACTTACGTATGTCATAATCTACAGATATCTATAATATGTGTAAGAATGATCCTTTTTTATTCTGTAACTTGTGTTTTCCTCTCTTTTTATCTTTGTCAGTTTTCCGAGGTTTAATCAGTTTTATTAATCTTAAATCGCTCTTAGGTTTGTTGTTTTTCCACAGTATGCTTGTTTTATATATATATATATATGCTCCTATATTTATTATTTATTTATTTTCCTTTCCATGAGCTTACCTTATGCTTTTTTCCTTTTTGAAATACAGTTTCAAATAATGGATTTCAGGATTTTTCTTTCCTAATATGTGCATTTAATGCTACATATTTCTATATGAGCACTTATTTTCATCCCATAAATATAGGTAAGTAGCCTTCATTATAATTTAGGTTAAAACATTTTCTAGTTTTCCTTTTGGATTTTTTTCTTGGATCCATAGAATATCTAGAATTGTATTAACTTCCCTATAGTTGGGGTTTTTATAGTTAACTTTCTGTTAGCAATTTCTAGCTTAATTCCATTGTTGTTTAAAAACATACTATAATTAATTTCAACCTTTTGTCTGATCATATAGCCATTATGTACAGGACTTTTACCCTTATAACTTTCATTTAGTCTAAGTTCTGCCTGAAAACCTACATTTAATGTTCACCCTCAATCTCGCTGTCAATTTATATCCAGGCGTTTTGCATCATGGGATCTTGTTTTGATTTGCATCTCCCTAATGAAAAATACTGTTGAGCTCTTTTCATATGCTTATTTGCCGTTTGTACATCTTCTTTGGTGAGATGTCTGTTCAGTTCTTTTGCTCGGTTTTTATTTACGTTGTTTTCTCTTTGTTGAGTTTCAAGAGTTTTTTCCTGCATTTTGAATATCAGTTCTTTATCAGATATGAATATTTTACAAATATTTTCTTTCAATCTGTGGCTTGTCTTTTCATTTTATTAACAGTCTCTTTGACAGAAGATAAGTGTTTAATTTTAATAAAGTCCAACTTAAGTTTCTCTTTCTTTCATGAATCGTGCTTTCAGTATTTTATCTAAAAACTCATCACCAAACCAAGGTTACTAGATATTCTCCTATATTTACATCTGGATATTTATAATTTTGTATTTTACATTTAGATATATGATCCATTTTGAATTAATTTTTGTGAAAGGGCCTAAGGTTCATGCCTAGATTTACATCTTTCTTACAGATGTTAAGTGTCCAAACCGTTTGTTGAGTAAATCTTTTCTCCATCGAATTATCTTTGCTGCTTTGTCAAAGAACAGTTGATTACATTTGCATGAGTCTATTTCTGGGTTTTCTATTCTCCTCCATTGATTCATGTGTCTATTTATTCTTCCACTAATCCCATGATTACTACAACTTCTTCATTAATCTTGAATTCAGATAGTATGGATCTTCCAAGTTTGTTCTTCTTGAGTATTGTGTTAGCTGCCCTAGGTATTTTGCCTTTCAGTATAAGCTTTAAAGTCAGTTTGTCAACAATTACAATGTAATTTCCTGCAATTTTTATTGGGATTGTGTTTATAGGCCAAATTGGAAAGTATTGATATGTTAAGAATATTGTATGTTCCAATCTATGAACATAGTGTATTTCCTTATTTATTTAGATCTTCTTTTATTTCTTTTGTCCAAGGGATATTGTCAGCTTATCGCAGAAATTTTCTCCCATCTGGAATTTTGGCTCATATACTCTCTCTTGTTTCCATAGCTCTCTGACAGGTATTTAAATATTATCAATAATAATTTATCTGTTTTTTTTCTAGTCACTGTGGCTAGAGTGTTGGTCAACCCAGAAGCAAGTAAGGAGCCACTTGTATTTACTTTGGGGACTTATATTTCCATTTAAAAACATATACACAAATATATATACATATATATGTATGTATGTATATATATATTTACCTACCTATGCCTTTCTTCAATAAACAATGGCACACTATATGCATTTTTTCTGCAAATTGTTTCTTCCCCACTTTGTAGTAATTCCTGGAGTTCATTTCACATTATATGCAAATATTCCTCTCTTCTTTTTACAAGTGGATGTACCACAGTATGTTCACTAGTTGTTTCCAGTCTTTTGATAGCGAGTACAACATTGAAAACCTTGTTTAAAGGTTTTAATTTCCTGGCAATAAAAACTATTACATTTTTAAAATAAATTTATTTTTATTGCTCAGGAAATTTTGTTTGTATTTTTTTCTGTTCTTTGAAATGTGTAGAAGAGTTCTTATTGCCTACCATATGGTCAATTTTCATGTGTACTTGAAAAATTGGAATGTCTATTTTAAGAGTTCAGAGTTAGTGATAGATCAATAAATTCTAGTTTATTAAATGTTTGATTTGATTTGATCTGTTTTGAAGTGACAAAGTAAGTTAAAATATCTACTATTTATGTGATCCTGTTTTCTTTTGCATCTACTGAACTTTCTGCTTTTTCAACATTGCTATTTTGTTGTAAGATTCAAGAATATGAGTAACCATTATGCATTCATTATGAATTACATGGTCATTACATAAGATATCCCTTGTTGTTTCTTTTAATCCTTTTTATGTGAATTTTACTTCATTAGGTATCAGGATTGTGACTTTTACTTTCTTTTTGTTTACATTTGGCTAATATGTTTTTGCTCATTAATTTTGTTGTTGTTGTTAACACTCAGAATTTCTTTGTTTTAGGTGTGTCCTTTGTATACAACATATTATTTGATTTAGTTTTGTTAGCCAAACTAAAAATCTATAACTTATATCATTTTATGTTTGTGTCAGATATATATGTCATATTATTTATTTCATGTCCCATACTGCTGATTGTACATGTGTGTATGACTTCAATTATCTGGCCAGTTTCTTACCCCTTTTCTCTTTGACTAATACAATACTAATATTCAGCGTATTTTTTTTCAATTTTTCAATTTTACTGCTTTGATTTTCTTCTTTGGAGATTCCTATCAGCATATATCACATTTTTGTTTCTTATCTTCTGTATCTGTCACTTTCTCTCACATAATTTTTATACATTCATTTCTTCCCATCTTCTTCTCCTAAGGCATAACCTATGATAGTTCCTTATCCTTGTGTTTCTTCTAGTTTTGCATTTGTTTCTGAAATAAAATTAGTATTTAATTCTGAAAAAAAAATTTGTTTTATTTCCAGTTATTTCCTGACTTCTGGTAGCTTTCTTTTAAAATCTTTTCTTGAATTATTTAATAGCTAAGTTTTCCTTAATCTTGACTTATACTATTAATATTTTTAGCAACTTTGTATTATTAAGTTACATCGTTTACCTATTTTATGGAGTTGTTAATTATCTGCAAAGACATTATTTGGTTTCTTATATCTTTTTTTAAAAATATAACTTTCTGTGAGATTTGACAACATTTCTTTTCTACTTCTTCTATTTAAGTGAGATGAGTTTTACTCTTACAAGGAAAGGTAGGCACTGGGATGATTTCCTTAAGTCCTTAATACAAGAGCTCTTTCATCTACAGTTTTTGCCAAAAGTTCAAAACTTTGCACCACCTTCTGGTTTTCTTCCCCTGCCCCGCTCTTCTATTTGAATCTTGTCTTTCCTTTGACCCTTTTGTCCCTTTTCTCCATGATTTTGATTGTACTCCTTGGTTCAAGCTCATCTTGGAAGGGAGTATTTTCATTAGTCTGAGACTGCACAGGACCCAGAGCCCTTCATCAGCCATGTGACATTCCTATGGCCTCTTAACTCATCCTTGGATTAGAACCTACAAAGGACCTTTCCCACTTTTGTTGGATGGCTTTAGAATAGCCTGTGACTCATCCAGTAACATCTGTTTATAATTGAGGGAGTTTCTAGTTGTAAAAGTTATTAGAAGTCCCATTGTCCTCCTTCTACTATCACAAATGCTGTTCTAACGACAGAAGAATCTTGCCGCATTTGGCAGTTTGTCCTTACCCACTAGTATTCTGAGACATTTGGGGATATCTTCTCACCAAGTATTGGAATAGAAGCTATCTGAGGCATTTTGGTTTTTGTGTCCTGGATGTCCAATGGCTATTCAGATGAATGACTCAATACACTGCACTCACAAAGTCTTAACCTCTACAATTCTCTAGGAGTCTCAGCTCCATCCCACTTCAGGTGTTTACACCAATGGCAAAACTTGTTTAACATCCAGAAAGGCTTTGTGACTGAAGTTGCAAATTAGATGTGATATTTGCATCCTTCTCACTCTCTAGCATCCGCACTCCTTCCACAGCTGTAGTTTAAGCTTTCAGAGACCACCAGGCTGTTGTTCTTTCCATGTTCTCTCAGTTAGTCTTCTTTCTCTCTCCCTCTCTCCCGCCCCTCCTTCCTTTCCTCCATTCTCGCTCTCACAATCTCTCTTTTAAACTGGCTTAATTTATTCTTTTTCTAGCCTAAGCTTTCATGATCGCCTGATTTTTTCTTTAATCACCATTGTCCCCATGTCTCTTGTATGAATGTCCTATTATGAATTAATTCATACATTATCAATCCTATGTGGATCAATCCCTATCTCATCTGTAGCTTTACACTGAGGCTGGAAATTCCAGAAAGACATAGCTACCATTTGTCCCCAATAACTGACATAAAGCTGGACACATCAAGGATGCTAAGCAAATATCCATTGGATGATGAAGACTATTTCACAGCATAGATAAAGGCCATTGTGCAGATGTGGCCTCCAACTCAGCTGGTCTCACATCTGTACTGTTACTGCTTTTTATTTGCTTTTGGTCTATTTCATCTTCTGTTTTTCTCAGTAGTTATTTTAAACTTTCAGTTTTAAAGTAAGTATCTTACCAATGACTCATTGCCAAGCAATGTTATTTATTTAATTTTCTACTTATTAATTCAACATACCAAGTGCCAGAAACTGTTTGGCATTGGGGGCCCAGTGGTGAGCCAAAGCAGACATGGTTTATACCATGAATTATACCAAAGAATTACAATTTAATGAGGGAGACAAACCTTAATCAAGTAATCAAGTGAAAATTGCAATTACAATAAGTGCTCTGAAGGAAAGAGACTTAAGTTACGAGACCAACAATCAAGCAAGTTGATCTAGGTAGAAACATTCCAGAAGGTTTCTCTGCAGAGCTCCAAAAGGTATGTTGAAATTAACCAGAGGGAGGTGGGAGAATAGCAGAGAGCATTGCATCTAAGTGAAGTAGCACTATCAAAGCCCTAGAGATTTTCTTCCATTCACACGCCTAACGGAGATCAAAATATGCAGTCCAAGGATGCCAGTTACCTCTTTCCCTGGTCTATTAGTCTCTCCTGGCCTTGCTGATAGGAATCTGTCCTGAGAGATGGGTGCTTCTCCAAGCCTCTTTGCCTCATCTGGTCCCCTCTGATTTCAGCACACCTTTTTTCCCTAACATCTACAGTAACTAAACAGATTTGGCTTTGTAAAACTCCGTGTACCTCTCCAGGCCTCAGTTTTCTCACTTATCACATGCAAGGTTTAGATGAAGGGGGCTCCATGACCATTCTCAGTCTCCACAGCCTCTGAAGGAGTTCTCTTCACTGGCTGGAAGGCTGTGCCCATTTACATAACAGCCCATAGAGAAGGGGCATCGCTGTCTCATGCAGATTGGCCACCAACGCCCTTTGCATTGTGTCATGGGTCTCCTCTGGACCTACAGCCCCAAAATCCTTGTGACACCTCATTCTTTCCTAGAAGTACAGAACAAATCTGGTATCAACAGAAATCTGCCAAATATATGCCCTTTTGGGCAGTGGAAAGTGAAGGAGGCCCCTTGGGTACAACTTACTAGACTGAGGGACAGACTGGAGCCAGGCAGAAGAAGACAAATGAAGAAAGGAGTTGTGAGACTCTCCCCTGGGGTCTATGAAGGCACATCCAGGGCTGGTCTTGTCCATCAGCTTCTTGGGTTTTCATGTTTAATCCCCTGGTTAAAACTCCACCATCTATGTTAAAACAAACAGCTCTATTGCCAGGTACATTAGCCCGGCAACAAAAGCAAAGCAGCTACTGCTGTCTGTTAATTGATTCCAGAGATTAAATATTGTACCCACTTTTCATTAGGATTGAGGACTGAGATCACAGGCAACTGGGAAAACTTTTTTTGGCACCATGGAGTTTAACCAGGAGGAAAAGCTCTGCATTTCTGAGTGTTCAAGACCCTTTGTCCCAGGTCCCTTTTCCATCCCCACCTCCCCTCATGTGCCCCCTGGTCCCTATAATGCACATGCACATCATGCTTTGGCCCTTAGGTGCCCAGTCCTTTCCTCATGCTGGTCCATGCTCCATGCCTTTCCTCCCACTCGCTTTCTCTCTCTCTCTCTCTCTCTCTCTCTCTCTCTCTCTCTCTCTCTCTCTCTCAGTGATCATCTTTATATCTCTTTCCCTAATCCTACCCAGGCCTCCAATCACTCTCAGACCTCATGTCTCTCTCACTTTTAATTTCTACCACATTTTATTCATCACACACACACACACACACACACACACACACACACACACACACAAAGCCTCGCCATTTTATGTAGTGGTTCACTGTTTATGCATCTGTCTCCCCTACCAGACATTGATCTTGTCAAGGCCAGGAATCATACCATGTCTTTCCTCCTCCACACTTAGCACTGGACCCAGGACGTCATGATCAGAGTTGAATATTTGCTGAATTGAATCATTCTTACTCCTTCAGCCTGGGAAATGTTTCAGGAGCAGCTGCTCCCTTAGTGCATAGATGGTGTTTTGGAAAAGATCAGCCGACAGGCTTGCTGCACTGTGTCCAGCTATAGGCTCTTTGGGACGCCCTGACCCAAATGTGGAGGCAGAGCCCACAACTCTGGGCCCAGCTCTTGCCCAGGATGCAGCTCAAATCCTAGCATGGGCCCCTCTGAGGCTACTAGGCTTATTCCTGCATCCCTGGTTCTTAAAGAGCATCTCAACGCTGTTTCAAACCGAATGGCCTCTGCAGATGGAGCGGCAGGACAGGAAGTGAAGAGCATTTCCCAAGCCCTAGACAGAGTCCTGCCTGTAGAGGAAGGAGCCTAGCTTCAGTCCCTGCTCAGCTGCCAAGAGGCTGATAGTGGGAAGGGGGCTGTGTCATGGATGGTGAGGACCAGGGGAGGGTCGTGGGGTCCTAGGGGGCTGTGTTGTGGAGGATGAGGATTGGGGGAGGGTCATGGGGTCCTAGGGGGCTGTGTCGTGGAGGTTGAGGACGGGGAGAGGGTCGTGGGGTCCTCATGCAAGTTGTTCTGCTCCCCTGGACTCCGGATGTGTCATCTGTATAAGAACAGTCTTGCTTCCTAAAATTCTAACATTCTAACCCAAATAATTGTATTTTCATACATAAAGCTGAGATAACTTCTCTCCTGATCTACTTATTCTAAGATGACGTTTTCTTAATGGACCAGAAAACATATCCAAAATAAACCCACTTGCATGCTCGCAGTCTGCATTGCCAGAAGCAGGTGAGAGAGCGCCCTGTCTCCCAAGTGTAGAAAGCACAGAGCCTCCTGGGCCTGAATTTTCAGCAGTGTTAAAATCTTTAGGGCTTAAGCCCACTTGTTTGCATCTAAAAATGGAGACTTCCTGTTCTTTTGAAGGTTTAATGCAAGCATCCTGAATTTCTGATAGATTCCCACAAAAGATCGTGGGGTAAATGTATTTTAGAAAGCCCAAAGATCACAGAATCAATCTCCCTATAAGCATGCACACCTGTTCGTAACCTTGAAGGAGAGCCAGTATAAAGGAAATTCTAGCCAGAACTTATGAAAGCAAAACTTTTAAGAACTGTTTTTGAAACATTTGTTGAATTCAAAGCCATAAGTATATTGACCCCAGTGCACTCTTTACTTGTATCTTTTTTTGAAAACAAAAGGGCTAGGGAGCTTGTTCTCTATTTCAGCCCTAAATGTTATGTAAATTTTCAATCAACACATATTTATGAAGCACCTGCCCTAGACGAGGCCCTCTGCTGGGTGCAGGGGATACAGAAATACTCAGGAAACCTGTAGAATGGGGGAGGATAAAGCAGTGAAGACTAAGAGGTCAAGAGTGCCATCCTATGGGTATGTCTAGGGGCAGGAGCCAGGGTCAGGGGCAGCAAAGCTTCTGGAAAGAACTCACAATGGCTTTAAAGGATAAAGGCAAAGGAGTAGGAGTTTGCCAGGTAGAGAAAGGGAATAGCATCTCAAGGAGAATAAACAGACCAGACCAGACAAGGCACAGAAATATGAAGTTGTGAGTGTCTTCAGAGAAGATTGAACAGGCTGGGAGAGAAGAGAGATGAAATGCACCACTGAAAAGGCCAAATTAGGAAGGAATGAAAATTCCAGACTAATGTGTTAAGAATAGATCCTCTGGGCAATGGGGAGACAAGCCAGGATTTTAAGCGATTACACGTTCAGACTTGCCTGTGGAAAGGTCTCTGTGCAGCTGTGCAGGAGATGCAGGAGATGAATGAGAAGGGAAGATGTTCATTGCAAAGACCAAAGAGGAAGCTGCTGCAATCATGTGGGTGGGACATGGTGAAGGTAACAGTAATGGACTAGAGAGAAAAAGATGAAGCAAGAAACGCATAGGAGTAAGGATGCCCATGCCCAAAGGGATGGAGAGTGAGGAATAGGATGAATTCAAGAACATTTTACAAAGTTTCATTTGAATGATGGAGTTTATAATGGTAATAATATCAAGATGTTGACTACTGATATTTATAGTATTTACTGTGTAGCAACTAAAATTTTAAGGACTTTATACATATAAACTCACTTAAGCCTCACCAACCTCATAAGTAGGTACCATATTACTATTTTACAGACGAGAAAGCTGAGGCACAGAGAGATAAGTAACTTGTCCTTGTTCACACAGTAAGTGGTAGACCCAGGATTCAAACCCAGGCAGTGTGGCTCCCGAAACTATAGGTTACTCATTTTCCATGCATTGGATTGAACAGGATGTACATTACAGGAGGAGATGCAAGCTGAGGAGAAAAATATGAGTTCAGGTTTGGGTAAGTGAGATTGAGGTGCCTGTTCACCCAGGAGTACATGCATCAGGGCTACTGAGAATGCCACAGAGCTTCCATGGCTGCAGAGATATCTGTGCATGGGAGCCTGGCAGTTCCACAGACAGGCAGCACAGTCTGGACTGGTGAAACCAGCCCAGCTCCCACTCTGCCAGTTACTATCTGGGTCAAATCAATTCATGTTCCTGGACCAGTTTCCTCATCTATGAAGTGGCTATAATCATACTACTTCATGATATAGTGCAGATTAAATAAGACAACTTATATAAAGCTCTAGGCCCTGGTACATAAATGTGCCGTAATATTTTAAATCCCTTCCCAGACCCTGTCCCTGCCCGATGTGGTACTTTACAGAAAGTGATAGCAAAAATCTCACCATCCTATGTGACTTCTCTGTAGTTAAGAAATGTGTGTGGTCACAACTATCTCCTCAAAGCCAGGAGAAGCTAGAGTTTGCTTTAGGAATAATTCAAATCCTGCACTTTCTGCTCCCTAGCACTAAACCAATGTACAGGGTGGCCTGCTCTGTAATGGCTTCATTTCCTGACGTTCACAGGGGACCTACATGTCTGCCTGGCATCACCACCAGGCCCTGAAGCCATGAAGATGACCCTAGGGAGGGAGAGGACATTTCCATCTATGGAAGGTAAAGGACCAAAAGCATGCAAGAACGGGTGACCCAGAAAAACCTCTTTACCATATGTGTGTCGAGCTACAGCAAGCTCAACAGATACTTTCTATAGAATAGAAAGTCTTATGCTTCACTGTCTCCCACAGAAAGGTCAACCTGCTACTACCTACAAATGGGAACATCCTTTTACAAACCTCAGAACTTAGAGATAAGCCTGAGACACTTGAGTGGTCCACAGAACTGAATGATATCCAAATTAAAAGGGTAGGAAGAATGGTCTTACTCTGATTGTGCCACCCTCCACCTGCAATCAGCACAGAGAGGACATGGATGTCAAATGGAGACGATTTCCCAGGGGCCACAGTTTCTACATGGAGGGAAGAGAATGAGAGGCAGTCATCCAGCTTCCCTAGCATTCTGAGACAGTTCCAGGAAGCCCACTTCAATCTCACCTCACAATAACACTGGGAGTAATGGCATAGCTAGACCACCTAGGGTCAGGTAGAAACAAAGAAAGGAGGCAGAGGTTATAGTGATGTTGGTGATACCTCTGTGTTCCTGTCACAGGATCCTTAGGGTGTTGCTTCTCCAGCCAGAAACCTCTGTGGCCAGGGGAGTCTCTGCTTGAGTTTTGCTTGTGCCCACTGGGCTCGTTCCACTCACTCATCCCAGCAGGCTTCACTCAGCTCACACTACTGGCTTGGACTTCATGCCTGCCAAGGGTGAGCCAGGAGCAGAGCAACAAGGGGTGTGTAAGTGAGCGAGTGTGGAATCTGGCCACTGCACATAGCCAGGCACACCGGTTGCTGTGGCAGGGCAGGCAGCTCCAGGTGCCAGCAGAGAAGCTGCTCTATGCAAGACTGTGGCTGGACCAATGTACCACAAGCTGCTTCTGTTGAGGACACCCACATCTGGACAAGGGGAATGCAGTGGTATTTGAAAGCTTAGAGATGCCGGGAACCACAGAGTCCCAAAGAGAGTGTTACAGCATGTCATAGTCCCAGCTCAGGGAGCCCTAAGTTCTGGGCTCCCAGAAGGGCCACAGCTGTTCTCTCCTTCTTGTTACCCACAGCATGGTGAGTGAAGGGTGGGGAGGGGGAGTAGGGGGAGAGGGAGAGGGAGAGGTAGGGAGAGGAGGAGGGTGTGTTTCAGGGAAGGTGTGTTTCACCCTGTTTGTGTTACAGCTCTTTCAGTCCACCACCCTGCTCTGGCCTGTGGCTCCTGGGCTGGCCTGGCCCCACCACTGCTTCCCGTCACATGAGGTGGCTGCCCGGCACCAGCAGAGGGCAAGAGGGCTATAGTGTTACAGAAGTTCTGGCTCAGGGAATCCCAAGTTCTGAGCCCCAGAAGGGTCACCACTCTTCACTCCTGCAGTCTGGGAGCACGCCACTGTCCACAGCTTGGTGAGCTGGCCAGGAACATGCTACAGCTTCTTTCACTCCCACTACTTGTCAAGTCCCAAGTTCTTGTCCTGTGTCCAGAAAGAATGAGGTTACACTGACAACTGGAAGGTGAGGAAAGAGGAGACGAGTTTTACTGAGCAACAGAACAGCTCTCAGGAGACCCGAAGTGGGTAGCCCTTCTGCAGGCAGATTGTCCCCACAAGTGTCTGAGTCTGGCTGAGTCTGGAATTTATGTGCTCAGAATGGAGAAAGTGCACGCTGATTGGTCCATGGGCAGCCATGGGTGGGCCTGGAAAAGCACCATCCAGTTGGCCAAAAGGCATCAATGAAGTTCTAAATCCAGGTTGAAGGCTCCACCCAGAACTGGCAGCCTAGTCCCCAGGCTTCAAGCCGTTCCTCACTTGAAGGTGGGGTTTTACCAGGGACCTGCCTCTTCCCACCTAGGAACAACATCAACAAGCCATCTGTGGTGCCCAGGCTCTCTGTGCTGATGGGCACTCATGGGCCCACTACAAGATGCCCTCAGTCCCTGGTCTCCCTCCCATGCTTGTCCATGCCCAAAGTCCAGAGGGGGTGCAGGCAGCAGAGGGCTGACGTGTAAGTGCCACCCTGAGTGCATGCACACTTGGCCAGGTCACAACAGTGTCTGTGCTAGGCCACAGCTTTGCTCCACACCAGAGCAGATGCCAGGAGTGGAGAGAGGCCAAGGAGGGAAAGCAGGCATTTCCAAGCCTGTGTGGGCATGGGGCTTCTCAGGCCTCCAAGAGCACAGGGACACCCAGGTCTGGAGCCACAGCTGGGCAGCCAGCTGCTGCTGCACCTGAAAACATGGATTCCCACCCTGCCAACTCACTAGGGTGTGGGTTTCCAGCTGGGATCATCTGTTCCCATCCCCACCAGCTCCACAGAGCACTCAGCCCCAGGTGTGCCTTCCCCACTGCAGCTTGTGTCCTCTCAGCAGCTGCTCCAGACAGACTGCCGTTGCCATCACTGAGAGCCATGATGTCATATTGGGGATATCAGTCAACTTCATAGCCCACCTGTGGAGCTAAGTTGGTTGCCATCAAAGCATGGTGGGAAGTTCAACCTAGCCTGAGTCCCTAAATGGCTAATTTCCATGTCCAGCTTCATAGCCCACCCCAGTGACCCTTCCGAGAAAGGGAGAAGCCCACCTCCATCAATGTCAAAACACAGAGGCAAGGCCTGCTTGACACAGGAAGTCAAGCAGTGGCTCCACTCACAAAAAGCCCATCTGATAAACTCTACCCAGGCAGAAAAACTCCCACAACCATGCGTTTTAGGGAAATGTAGGAACAAGACTTGCTTGACCCAGAAAATCAAATAGCCCCTCAACTCAGAGAAAAGTCCACCTCAAAACTCCACCCTGACAAGGAGGTAATCCAAAATGGCCCCTTTCTAAGGAGCATAGCGTCTGGTTTGCCCATCTCAAACACTGACTATGCCTAATCTTTAAGCCTCGCCTGAGGCCCTGCAAACTGCAGATTCCAAATAGCAGAATTGCATGGCCAGGGAATACATCCTATAACTAGCCTGACCAGAAGACATTGCAGTACCCAGCTAGCAGCTCTTCCCAGTAGCACAACACAGCCAGAGGCCTTGACAGAGAGTGAAACCCAGCCAGCAGCACCACTTGACAACAGACAAAAGGCAGAGTACCAACCAATTAGAAAACCCACATGCTCTGCCTGTTAGGAATTATCACCAGCTGGCCCTTCCAGAATCACAGGCTACACTAAATAGCAAAGGTTTGGCCAGGCGCGGTGGCTCACGCCTGTAATCCCAGCACTTTGGGAGGCTGAGGTGGGCGGATCACGAGGTCAGGAGATCAAGACCATCCTGGCTAACATGGTGAAACCCCGTCTCTACTAAAAATGCAAAAAATTAGCTGGGCGTGGTGGCGGGCGCCTGTAGTCCCAGCTACTTGGGAGGCTGAGGCAGGAGAATGGCATGAACCTGGGAGGCAGAGCTTGCAGTGAGCCGAGATTGCGCCACTACACTACTACACTCCAGCCTAGGCGACTGAGCGAGACTCCGTCTCAAAAAAAAAAAAAAAAAAAAAAAAAAGAGTAAAGGTTTATTCCTGACAAGGAACATCTGTAAAGGCTAGAAAAGAGGACTTTCTCTTCACATGCACAGACAACAACACAAGTACACAAGTATCATGAAGAATCAGGTAATCAAGATACCTCCAAAAGAAACTAATAGCCAGGCGAGGTGGCTCAAGCCTGTAATCCCAGCACTTTGGGAGGCTGAGATGGGTGGATCATGAGGTCAGGAGATTGAGACCATCCTGGCTAACATGGTGAAACCCCGTCTCTACTAAAAAATACAAAAAACTAGCCGGGCGAGGTGGTGGGCGCCTATAGTCCCAGCTACTCGGGAGGCTGAGGCAGGAGAATGGCCTGAACCCGGGAGGCGGAGCTTGCAGTGAGCTGAGATCCGGCCACTGCACTCCAGCCTGGGCGACAGAGCGAGACTGCATCTCAAAAAAAAAAAAAAGAAAAGAAAGAAACTAATAAAGCTCTAATAATTAACCCTAAAGAAATGAAGATCTATGAAATGACTGACAAAGAATTCAGAATAAATTCTTTTAAAGAAGTTAAGTGAACTACAAGAACATACGTATAGAAAATTAAATGAATTTTGAAAAACCACAAACAAAATAAGAAGTAGAAACAATGAAACAAACCAAGTGGAAATCCTAGAGATGAAGAATCCAACGCCTGAACTGAAAAATTCAACAGAAATCATCAACATCAGGCTCAACCAAGCAGGAGAAAGAATTAGGGAGCTGAAAAACACTATTTGAAATTATGCAGTCATAGGAACAAAAAGACAAAATAATAAAAAAAGAATCAAGAAAGCCCATGGGAATTTTGGGGCACCATCAAGAAACCAAACATTTACACAATAGTAGTTTAGAAAGAAAAGAAAAAGGGGGTTAGAAGAAATATTTAAGGAAATAATGGCTAAAAAAAATTCCCTAACCCAGAAGTAGTTGCCCACATCCAGGAACGGAAAATGCAGAGCTTCCCAATCAAATTCAACCTCAAAAGAAGTTCACCAAAACACATAATAATAAAACTTTCAAAAATCAAAAATGAAAATTTGAGATTAGCAAGAGGTAAGAAATATATCACATAGAAAGGAATACTAATACAACTATCCAATTTCTTGGCAGAAACTTGGTAGGTCTGGAGAGAGTGGAATCATACATTCAAAGTGTTAGAGAAAAAACCTGCCAATCAAAAACACTTTATCTAACAAAGCTGCTGTTTAGAAATGAGAGAAAAATAAAAACTTCTCTGGACAAACAAAAACTAAGGGAATTTATCATCACTAGACCTGTTGTACAGGAATTACTAAAGGGAGTTATAAAACTTGAAATAAAAATCCACTAATTAATAACATGAAACATATGAAAGCACAAAACTCCGTGGCATACGTAAAACAGAGTTATATTCAGAATGCTCTAAGACTGTAATGATGGTGTGTAAGCAGTTTTATTCCTAGTACAACAGATAGAAGACAAAGATATAAATAATAACTGTAGCTAAAATAAATTTTCAAGGGAAACACATTAAAAACGATGCAAATTTTACCATCAAAAACATAAAATGTATGGGGAGAGTAAACATGCAAAGTTGTATGCACTCAAAGTTAAGTTGCAATCAGCTTTAAATAGGATACTATAAGATGTTCTATGTAAACCACATGTAACCACAAAGCAAAAATCTTTAGTAGAAGCACAAAACAAAAATAGAAAGGGTCTAAAATATATCACCACAGAAACCCTTCAAACTATAACAGAAGACAGCAAGAGAGGAGGAAAGAAACAAAGTACTTACTAAAAAAAACAACAAAAAAAACCCCCACAGAAAATAACTGGCAAAATGGCAATATAGTCCTTACCCATTAAAAACTACCTCGAATGTAAATGGATTAAATTCTCCAATGAAAAGACCTAGAATGATTGAATGGATTGTTTTAAAAGACCCAACTATATTTTGTCTATGAGATACTTACCTCATTTTTGACCAGGCATGGTGGCTCATGCCTGTAATCCTAGCACTTTGATAGGCTAAGGTGAGAGGATTCCTCAAAGTCGGGAGTTTGAGACCAGCCTGGGCAACAAAACAAGACCCTGTCTCTATTAAAGAGAGGGAGAGAGACAGAGAGAGAGGCTCACCTCACTTTTGATGATGCATACAGGTTGAAAGTGAAAGGATGGAGAATGAGATTTTGTTCAAATAGAAACCAAAAGATAGCAGCATTAGCTATATTTATGTCAGAAAAAAATAGATTTTTAAGTCAAAAACTGTAAAAAGAGACAAAGAAGGACATCATATAATGATAAAAGGGTCAATTTATCAAAAGGATGTAACAATTATATATGCACCCAAAATTCGATCATCTAAATATATAGAACAAATATTAAAGGATCTGAAGGAAGAGATAGATTGCAAAGGAATAATAATAGGGATCTTCAATACTTCACTTTTCACAATGTCAAGAGATTATCCAGAGAGCAAATTAATAAGGAAACATTGGATTTGAACGACACTTTAGACCAAAGGAGCCTAACAGATATATACAAAACATTATATTCAATAGCAACAGAATACACATTTTTCTCAAGCACGCACAGAATATTCTTTGGAAAAGGTCACATGTTAGGGTAGAAAACAAACCTTGGCAAATTTTAAAAGACTAAAATTTTGTCAAGTATCTTTTCAAACCACAATTGGTACAAAAGTAGAACTTAACAGAAGAAATTTTGGAAAATTCACATGTACATGGAAATTAAACAATGTACTTCAAAACAAAACAAAACAAAACAAAAAAAAAAAAACTGGTCACTAAGAGAAAAAGAGAGTGGTCCCAAATACACAAAATCAGAAATGAAAGAGGAAACATTATAAACCAATACCACAGAAATACAAAGGATATCAAGAGAATACTATGTACAATTATACACCAACAAATTGGATAACCTAGAAAAAATGTACAACTTCCTAGACACATGCAACCGAGATTGAATCATGAAGAAAGAGAAAATCTGAATAAACAAATAGTAAGTAAGGGGACTGAATTCGCAACAAAAGGTCTCTCATCAAAGAAAAGGCTGGGACCCAATGGTTTCACTGGTAAATTCTACCAAACGTTTAAATAAGTACTAATACTAATCTTTATCAAACTCTTTCAAAAAATTGAAGAAGAAGGAATACTTCCAACCTCTTTTTACAAGGTCAGCATTATCTTGATAGCAAAGTCAGATAAGGGCGTTATAAGAAAAGAAAATTATAGGCCAATATCTTAGATGAACATAGATGCAAACTTTCTAAATAAAATACTAGTAAGCCAAATTAAGCAACACATTAAAAGGATCATCCGCTATGATCAAGTGGTTTTTAACTCTGGATGCAAGGATGGTTCAACATAAGAAAATCAACAAATGTGATACATCACATTAACAGAATGAAAGAAAAAAGAATATGATCACCTCATTAGGGATATAAAATACATTTCACAAATTCAACATTCTTTCATGATAAAAGTTCTTCACAGATTAAGAATAGAAGGGATGTACTTCAACATAAAAAAAGGCCATATGTGAGAAGCTCACAGCTAACATCTACTTAATGGTGAAAAATGAATGAAACTGGATCCTTATCTCATACCATATACAAAAATAAATTTAAATTGATTAAGGACTTAAACATAAGACCAGAAACAGAAAGAATACTAAAAGAAAGCATAGAGAAAAACCTACATGACATTGGTGTGGGCAATGAGTTTTTGGTTTTGACTCCAGAAGCACAGGCAACAAAAGCAAAAATAGAAAATAGGAATATGTCAAACTAAAAACCTTTGCATAGCAAAAAAAAAAAAAAAAAAAAAAAAAAATTAACAACATACAGAAACAATCTATGAATTGGAAGAAAATATTTGCAAGCCATACATCTGATAAGGGGTTAATATTCAAAATATGTAAGAAATTCAAATAACTCAATAGTAAGAAAACAAAGAGGGTACCCAATTTAAAAATGGGCAAGTGACCTGAATAGACATTTTTCAAGACATACAAATGGCTAACAGATATATGAAAAAATGCTATTGTAATATATGAAAAAAATCAATCATTATAGAAATGCAAATTAAACCCACAATGATAATTATTTCATACTCATCACAATGACTGTTATTAAAAAGACAAAAAGAAAAAAACAAGTATACGCAAGGATGTGGAGAAATGGGAACTCTCGTACACTGTTGGTGAGAACGTAAATTGGTACAGCCATTATGGAGAACTGTCTGGAAGTTCCCCAAAAATTAAAAATAGAACTTCTATAAGATCCAGCTATCCCACTTCTGAGAATTTCCCCCAAAATATCTGAAATCAGTTTGTCAAAAAGATATCTTTGTTCCCATGTTCACCGCAGCACTATTCACAGTGGACAAGTTATAGAATCGTTCTAAGCATCCATTGACAAGTGAATGGATAAAGAAATGTGGTATGTATATACACTGAAATACTACTCAGCCTCAAGAGAGAAGGAAATTCTGTCACTTGCTACAATAGGGATGGAATTGGAGAACATTATTCTAAATGAAAGAAGCTAGAAATGATGAGACAAATAGCACATATTCTCACTTATAGTGAAATCTAAAACAATATAATGCATAGAAGCAGAGAGTAGAATGGTGGTCACAGAGGCTAGGGCTTGTGGAATGGGGAGATGATGGTCAATGGGTACAAAGTCTCAGACAGGGGAATATGGGTTTTTTTTTTTTTTTGAAATCTATTGCACAGTGTGCCAAATAGAGTTAATAATAGAATATTGTACATTTCAAAATTGTTAAGAGAGCAAATTTCAAACATTCTCACCACAAAATGTATTACGTATATTAGGTTATATGTTAAGTAGCTTGGTTTAATTATTCCATATTGTATTCATAAATAATACTTACTTTATACTTCATAAATGTATACAATTAAAAATTTTCAGTTTACATTTTTTGAAAAATGAAAATAAAGTGTGTTGAGCAAGTTAGAGTTAATGCACATCTTGCTGATGTGGGCCATGAAGAAGGAAAGACCCTATCAACTTCTGTTAGCACAATGGATGCTTTTCAAATGAAGCATAGCATGACAGTGCAAATAAAGTGCTATCTCTTGAAACACTACAGACATTGTTTTTAGAAATATCTTCAGTACTTACATCCCAAGGGTCACCCATACAAGGATTTAAATAATTGAAACTGAATAGGAGAAATGGCCTTCAAAATCTAGATGGAATGTCCAGCTCAAAGGGCCAACCACTTTACATAGAAGTAACAGCATTCACGGTTGTTATATAGAAGTTAAGAAAACATTAGACAGAAAAATTCACTGTCTTGGCAAGAACTCAGTCTAAGTGAGAGAGGAAGAACCGATCTTGACCCCAGGTACCCTCCCCTGCTGCGTATGCACCTGCTCTACCTCATTTATGGGCCCTGGGACACTCTGTGACCAAGGGCTTTATGAGTATTTCAGAGAATTATCAGACCAGGCTGCCCTGTTTATGCCTCGGCTTGGCTGTGGGTCAGCTCTAGAAGAGGGTGTGGCCTTCCTTCTTGGCTGGGGACTGCCTTTCATGTGCCCCTTGAGAGGTCATGTAGAATAACTGCTCCTTTCTGCCAGTGATCTGCTCCAACCCTCCCAGAGGTACTTTGGAAAGATTTTAATTTTAATTCCTTGGATGCTGTATTGCTATGACTTTTTGAATGAATTTATACAGGAGAATTAAGTTACTCTTGTAATATGTATCTATTCTGAATAATTTCATAGGTACATGGGTAGAGCATTTATACTGGGCAATGATATTATTTTGTTAACATCATTTTAGCATTGCCGTTATAACACACTGATTTTCTTTAAAAGATGTTTCTCATGAGGTTTTGCTATTGTTTTCCTGGCAATGTTCTTACCCATCAAATCCCAGGCATAAATACTCTCATCGTCGCTAGGAAATCTCCCCGATGTTGTTATCTAGAACCAATTGCCTTCCCTCTGTTCAACTGCACTTTGTTCAGACCACTCTATAGTACTGACATAGTAATGATTAGTAGTTAATATAACTTTTCCCTTAGGAAATTAGGCAGTGAGCTTGCTGAGCATAGGCAGACTGCCTTTAACCATCATGGCCTTAGTGCTGACCTCAGTAGTTGGTGCTAAGTACAGCCACATTCCTGCTAGAATTGACTGCATGATGGTGTTCTACAACCAAGTGTACTGCTGTTGTTATCTACATTAACCACCATGCTGAAATCTTTTCCTCTTTTTGAGGCTGGCTTAAAAAGCACCAGCCCAATCAATATCTGACTTTTTACATGAGTTCTTTCATTTACAGGAAAATGAAAAATTTCCAACTTAAGCAAACAAGTATGGAATCCAGTGTCCAAGAAATATTTTATATTAACAGCCTGGAAACACGGGGCTGGCAAGACATACCAAGTGCAGCTTCAGGAATGTGCTCCTACTTGTAAAAAAATCCTTAGCACACAATGGGTGGTCCTTTACACATGTAACAACTTAGACCTTAAGATACCCAGCAATATTTGGAACCTTCTTTTAAAAGAACTATAAAATGAATGCTTGGCTAGTATACTTCACGGGCCACTTGGCCAAGAACCAACTGTCAGCCATAAATGGGTCCTATTATTTCAGTGCATGTTGGAGGTCAACTGCCCCCTAACAGTCACTCCAATCCCTGGCTAACGGCTTCCCACCGAGGGAGTAGGGGGAGAAGATTTCTTTGGGAAGCTCCATATTCCTAATTCTCAAAAAGACTTATGTTCAGGAAGTTGTTGCTTATCCCTGAAACGTTTGCAGAGGAGTGCAATTATACTCAGTTTACTTGGCAGTAAATTTGATTTTGGCAGTACAAGAGGTGTTTCCATAGCATTTCACTACTTATATTAGTGCTATTGCTACCATTGTAACTATAATAATAATAAGAATTATCATCATTGGATTGCGAACCATCTGCTAAGTCCTGTGTGTTTTCTTGTAAATGAAGGAAGATATTCTTATCATTTGTGGTTTATAGATAGGGAAACTGAAGTTTAAAAAAGTTAAACACTTTAACAGAAGTCAAACAGCAAGCAAGAGTGACAGCTAGTGTTACAGACTAAATATTTCTGTTCCTTCAAAATTTATATATTGAAACCTAATCCCCAAAGTGATGATGGCATTTGGGGATAGGGCCTTTGGGAAGTGATGAAGTCATGGTGGTGAAACCCTCATGAATGGGATTAGTGTCCATATAAAGGGGACTCTTATGAAGACAGCTTTCTCACCTCTTGCATCATGAAGGGCACAGTGATAAGCATGACCTTCCTAGATACCAAATCTGCCTGCGCCTTGATCTTGGACTTACCAGCCTCCAGAACTGCAAGAAATAAATGACTGTTGTTTAAGCCATGGAGTCTATGATATTCTGTTACAGCAGCCAGAACTGACCAAGACAGCTAGTGTTTGGATGAAGGCTATTTACTCTAAATATCACACTCCTGACTATTATGCTACACTCCTTAAATGTGTAACAGCTTCAGGGAAAATTTGAGGGGCCCAGTGCTACAAAGGTGTAAGTTATATCCACCAGACACCAAGACATCACATTCTAACCCATAGTCCTAGCCTGTCTCATCTGCCACTCACTAAATATATGATATCATTTGTCATAAGAGAAACCAGACAAGAGAATACTCAACAAATGCACTATGAGAAAAAATAATATTTCTGACAGTGTGAGCAAATATCATCTTTTTAGACAAAGGGCCAAATCAGTTGATAAATAAAATGGTAATTTACTGCCTTTATACAAGGCTTTACAGTTTGTTACATAAATTTGGATTTGTAGAGAACATGACAATGTAAACTGTGTTACCGAAATCCACCACTTCCAGATTTCCATAGAAAGGATTAGCAGAACATAAAAATAGAAACACTCTACGACTGACAATGAAATGGATGCCATTTATGCATGGAAATTTCTGCTAGGAATAAGACAGATGAGTCTGGCTTGAAAAAATCAGAGTCAACAACTTCCCTCCTCTAAAAGAAGACATCAGGGATAGGCTCCTAATGTGTCCCATCTCAGAGGGGTTGGCTAGAAGGAAGAGGGCAGAAAACCTACTCTATGAGGCTTCCTTCCAGAACAAAAGGCAGAAATCCAGAAAGCAAAGCCTCTTTTTCAATGATTAGTTTGGGGGATATGAACCCAATATGTATTTCATGGTTACTTTGACTCTCCAAAATCCTCAAGGAAGAAAGTTATGAGAAAGATTAGATGAGATCAGATATTAAAATGAAGAAGGTAAATTTTGTTTTAAATTTGTGCAGGGTTGTATGGGAAAATGTAAGACCCTGATACAAACAAAAATCATTGAACCTATGAAAGTGACTTCAGATCCCTCCCTGAAGAATTAGAAACACTGCCTCTCTAATTAGGGAAAAAGAAATACACTTCTCAGTCGTATTCTCAACAAGGTCTGAAAAGTTATTGAACCTATAGAACTAGATTTAGTATTCCTGAATGGGGAATAATCTAAGGTATATTTTTAAATTTTACATGGAAATGAGAAGTATACGACAATCCTTTCATTTCCACATTCAGAGAGAACTTAGTAGTCTAAGATAGAATTAATTTGAGAAATGCATCCAGAAATCAGAGAGGAATAATATACGACAATTTGACCAAGTATGAGAAGGTTTTGGAGTGAAAGATGCAGTTGTCTCTCCTGGGCAGCCAGTTGGTTTGGATGACACGGACCCACCACTAGTCTCATTCTTTGTTCCACAGAGATTACTTCTGGGCTGAGGGTGTGACACAAGTTCACCTGAATGGAGGTATCAGGACTTGTTCAATGATTGTGGGAAGAGATATGCCTGGATGTGATTGAGGAAGACTACACCTGTGAATGAGGCTAGACGTCATCTTGATGCAATGAAAGAACCAGCCTGAGATGAAGGCAACACAAGGAAGCGTCTAGAGTCAAGGGAAGTTACAGAAACATTGTCAGGGATCCTTCTTGTTCTTTGCCTAAAGTATGAGCTCTCTCTTTATATTTAAAACCAGAAAATTCTCACCCTCATCAGAAACACTGAACTGACACAAGAGCAGGAAATAAGCCTTTGTTGTGTTTAGCCACTGAGAATTTGGACTTTTCATCAAACAAAGTAACTTACGCTGACTAATAAAAGCGTTTATCCCAACATTGTAAGGATAGCTTAATATAGGTGGGAGATATATATAGGACATCACAGCAGGAAATTAAAGAGAAAGAAAAAAGCCACAAAATTATTTCAATAGATGCAAAAAAACTGATAAAATTTAATATTTATTACTGATTTAAAGTTGTTTTTAAAAATTCAGAGAAACTAAATAAATGGACACATCCTTCAAATTGGTAGCAAATACTTGATTAAAAGCTATATTCAAACCAATTGTTTAATACAATGGTACAATTCTAGAGATATTTCAATTAAAGACAAGATAATGATGACTAAAAAACTCTTGTCATTATATATGACAAGAAGCATAAAGGTTGTAATCATTGGAAAGAAAAAGATGAATACATCATTCACATATGCTGAAAACCTATAATTAACTGATGTATTTGCATTAATAATAAATTCAGCCTGGTGGCTAAATACAAAACAAATATACAAACTTCCTGAAGTTTCTTATGCATCAGAAATGATAAATGAGAAAAATCCTATACTAAAGATCCCCTTTAGGAAAGGGAAGAGATGAAAAAGAAGGCAGAAAGAACTTGAGATGAATACAGAGAGGCAAGGGAAGGATCTACATACGAAAAATGTAAATCATTAGTGAGTGACACAAAAGAAAAATAGACTATGTCAAGAAACATGGCATGCTCAATTCTAGTTAAGTACAAGAGCACATAATTTCCAAATCTCCTCAAAGAATATTCATAATACCATATGCCAAATTTTCTCACTGAATGGTAGGATTATTGCTAATTATATTTTTTCCTAATGCTTTTTACATTTTTTCCAAATATTTTTTACTGAAGATTCATTTTTAATTCATTTTTAAATTTTTATAGATTTAGGGGCACAAGTGCAGTTTTGTTATATGGAAAATGTATTTTTTATCAGAAAAATTAAACAAATCTTAAATAAAAGTTTAGAAGAATAACTAATACCATGTAGATATAAAAGCTTTTGGGAAAAAACTGTTTTTGATCCGGCTAACTTAAGAGATATTGCTCTGACTCCACTCCGTGTCCAAGTGGCAGCACCCTAATGTCCGAAGAAACCTCATAGGCCAGTGGGTGTTCCCCTTAGGAGTATGGCTCATTGACTTTGTTATCACTTCCTGGGTTATTTTATTCCGTTTTCCTAGTCAAAGGGAATGCAGTGCGCTGTTTCCTAAGAGCTCTTTGAATTCTGACATGTCCTTAATTCCACATTGCATGAGTCTGTCACACCAATTCCACTGCATCAGGCCAGGCATTGTCTGTCCTTCCAACAGTCTCTGCCTTTCTTTAGAAAGCAGATGGGTTACGAGAAGAGAAAGAGCAGCCATGGAACAGGGAGTCTCCACTCCTGCCCAGGTCTCAGGAAAGTTGCACATTTGGCAACAGAAGGATCCTGAATATAAGCTTTGGCCAAAATCAGCTTTTACTCTCAACATCCTAAACGTCTTTCAGTGGAGTGTTCCAAGATGGATTATTCTGATTTCTGGGAAAAATCCTCCATGGCCCCTTCACATACCTACCCTGCCATCAGCATCAGTATGTGTTCCCTTCATCCTGACCCAGGAAAGTATACCAAAATAAGCAATGACTTCATTATGAGTTTAACTGTATGGCTTCATGGTACAGATACTTAGCTAAACTTCACAATGTGAATTGCCTGGATTACTTGCTCTGTTGAGAGTAGGTGATCCACAAAGCAACTAGACTTTGCATCCAGAATAAACTGCATTGTGATTTAGTATTATATTTTAGTTAAGTTCTATATGAATATATGCTTTTAGCATGCTAATATGCTTGAAAGGTCCTTTCATAGAATTAGAGGCATTTGAGGGCTGCAGGGGGATTACAATTTTTTGCCCATCCTCCCCATTTTCCAAATGAGTTGACTGTGGCTTGGAGAGGTTAAGTGACTTTTCCAGAGCTACACAGTGAGTGTCAAGCCCCACTCTGTAACATCAAAGGGTTGTCCCATTCATGTGGAGGGGACTTCATAAGTCATGGACAAGAGGAGCATCATGGCCACCACGGTCATGATATTGTCCTAGATGCAGGCTGAGCAGCTTATATATTTCTCCATCTTTGCTTGGCCTGGATGTAACCCTCATTGTTTTTGCTCCCACTTTTCCATGGAGATGATCTGTCCAGGATGGAGTGGTTTTTCTGGGAACATTACCAGTGTCTCAGTTCCCTAGTCTTGGCTTGTCTCCTTCCCCTGGCGTGCTGCTTGCTTTAGTCTCTAATCTTTGTAAGCCACCCGTTCCACATGGCTTGGACCCCTCTCTCTATAGCTCTGAGCTTGGGGCTGGGCTCTAGATTGCTGCAAAATTTCGGTGCTGAGATTAGACCCTAGGTCTCTTGATTTTTAAAGCACTGTTATCTGTTTACATCATACTATTATCTTCAATAAAACCAGTTATAGACTTGAATCTCTGGAATGAGACTTTCCAAAGACCAGTGTTTTGTTGAGTTAGAAATAAGTTAAAAATAGTCTTCCCTGACTGCTAATCTAGGGATTTCTTTCTTCTTACAGCTGCAATTACAATTAAATTAGTGTCTTCCATTAGGACTGGTTGCTTTGGGTTCACAAAGGTGATGACTATCAGTCACTAGTACAGTAGCCCATAAAGGATGTTCCTCAGGAAGGGGTGGGAATCCCTTAATGCCTAATACTATGTTCCATGGGCTAGTAGATAAGCATGGAGCCATGCTTAATTACTGTGCAGTCACAGGTAGGGTGTGGGTGAACCCTTCACAACGTCATCATGCCAAAGAACAGAAGCCCATGCAGGGCAGGACTCTGGCTGATGAAGTGAAGTTGAAGAGAATTCTAAGATATGCCTGCCAATCCTGCCCCATATACACACATACACGGAGCTTGGACACTGAGAGTCAGTCAGTGACGACTTGGAAGGACCAGCTCACTGAGGAGCATCCAGCTGATAAGAAATAGAGGAGCAGTTGGAGACCAATGAGACCATCAGGATTCACCTCGCAACCCTGGAATGTCCATTCACTGCTCACAAGACATGTTGCAGTGGCCTGTTGGGACTTGGAACTCTGCACGTAAGTGCTCCTGGCTGCTCCTAACCAGCTGAGTGATCCACCCAAATCAGTCCCTTCACTAGTCTCACTGCCTTTCAGTTCTTGTGCTGCTGCCTAAAATAACACTGTGAGGACCTCCAGAGTCCTTTATTAACGTGCAAAGACCACAGGAGGGTTATAATTTATAAAGACATTGGCTGGAGACTTAAGTTGGAGCTAGTTAAGCATGTAAGAGTGGTATAAAAGGCATAGTGTGAGGAGAGTGTGCTGGTGGAAAGCTGGTGGCAACTTCTCAGCATTTTGGATGAGACATTGACACCAGGCTGAATATATTCACAGATGTGTCAAAGCAGGAAGCAGGGAGAATGCAACAGATGACAGAACCAAATGCAAGATGGAGTCTGAGGCCTGGATAAAGATATAAATGTAAGATGATAAAATTCCACAGGGTAGAGGGACGCTTCCAAAACAGAGATAAGTATTGAACGGTATGGGTCGGGACTGTCCTGAGAAAAGGAAGATAATACAACTGTTGTTTACCTGCACTAGTCAGACCTAGGCTGAGGTTGATATTGCTAAAAATACCCAATAAATAAAAAATAAACTGAAGAATGCATAGAAAGGGGGCATGAAGAAGATGGTGTCTACTTTTGAAAATAGAATACTCACAAAACATGAGAGGAGATAGCTGAGGGTTAGACTCTGTGGTCAGCCAATGAGTCAGTGGTGTGTACTGCACCCTCCCTGCCCCTGTGACCAGATGTGGCTGGTGGGCCCCAGGGTTCCTCCTAGGGAGCCCTTGTGGCCAGTCATGGCCTGTGGACCTCAGTCCTCCTCCCAGTGAGCCACAAAGTGGCCTCCTTGCCTTCATCACCATGTTCCAGACAGCCACTGCCAGATCAACAGAAACTGAGACTTATCCTCCATTCCATGATGGGCATCATCTTTGATGTACGTGGAAAGAACTAGGATCAAAGGTGAGATTCTATGGGGAGGCATATTTTGCTCAAAATGAAGAAGACCTTTAAAAAAAAAAAAAAAAGAAAAAGAAAACAGGTGAATTTCCCAACAGCAGAATGAGTTTATTTTGTGAAGTAAGGAGTCTCTGACTTTCCTTTTCAAGGACAGGCTGTTTGGTCATTTGGTGGAGGGAATTGTATTTGGGCAGGGTATTGAAATACAGGTGACTTTGAATAACGTGGGGCTTAAGGGTGTCAACTCTCCTCACCACAGTCAAAAATCTATTTATAATTTTGACTCCCCCAAAACTTAACTACTGCCTCTTGTTGATTGGAAGTCTTACTGATAAGATAAACAGTCAATTAACACGTATTTTATATGCCATAGGTATTAATACTGTAGTCTTACAGTAAACTAGCAAAAGGAAAATGTTATTAAGAAAATTATAAGGAGAGAAAATACGTTTACCATTCATTAAGTGAATGGAAGGGATTATCATAAAGGTTCACATTGAGGAGGAGGAGGAGGAAGAAGAGGAGGAGGAGAAGAAGGAATTGGTTTTGTTGTCTCACGGGTGGCAGAGGCAGAAGGAAATCCACATGTATCAGTGTACTCGCTCAATTCAATCGCCTGTTGTTCAAAGGTCAACTCTGTCACCATCAAGGCTCCTTCCAGACTATAAAACGTGCCTATCTCTCTGATGAAAAAGAAGAAAATGTAATCTGCTTGCAATTCCAGCACTCAGAGATCCAAGCCTCTGGACTTCAAACAATGTGTCTCCAGATCCACGTACTCAGAGACCTGACAGATGTTCCCAGCTAAGAGGGCTTGACACTCTTGAAAGAGGACCCCTTATTGATCCTACATGCCTTGAAGCAGAGAAGGCCAAATTACAGAGAAGAAAGATGAATCAGTGTGTCCTGGATTCTTCTGAGCTACAAGAGAATAAGGTTATTTAAATGCAAGATGCGCAATTAAAATTAGCTGACATTCACTGAGCGTTTTTCTATTTACTGGCACTGTACTGAAACTTAATTCTTGGCAGAGGGCCAAATGCAGATGCTAGCACTGCTGTCATTTACTAAGGCCACAGAGTCAGCTGCTGGGCCCAGATCCAGCTGACACTTGTGCACCTTCTGGTGGTAGGACCAGAGAGGACAACACCACACAGCTTGGATTCTTGAACAGTGCAGGCACTTGATTCAGCAGACCCTGGATTTGGGAGCACAGATTTGAAAAGTCACCATAACTATCTCTCTCTGTCCCATGAACCACATCCTCTGCTCAGTTGGAGCTCCCTTGCAGTAATCACCTGCAGTTCACATCTCTGTCCTCGGTATGCACCACAGGCCTCAGCCCACAGCAAAGGGGAAAAGTCAGAAGGGGTTTCCAGTGACTTAATGCATGTGCTTAAGTCCAGTTTTGCATTTCGGAGCAGATAGTGCTGGAACAGAGATGACCGGGAGAAAGGCTTTCTCTGCACTGACATGGGGGTTTCCTGGGTGAAGAGGGCAAATGTGTATCTCTTGTCTGGTGGCTGTCTACATTGGCTGCACGTGAAATTCACTGGGGTGAGCTTTTGAAGATATTCATGCCAGATCTCTCCTACAAGGTAGATTCTAAGCATGGGTATCTTTTTTATACCCATGCCAGAGACTTTTAAAGCACAGAACTACTGGAAGGCCAGCTGTACCAAGGAGAGCAGACTTCTAGTCTGGGCTTGCTAGCTTCAGCCCTGGAGCACATCTGACTTTGCATACAAAGAAGGAAGGAAGAACACATGAATCAAACAAATGAGAGAAAAAAGGTCGTATGATTTTAAAAGGTATCATTAACATTACTTGTTGTGCCTTCAAATTCAGGAAGAACTTTGAGTTTTACTGTTCTTCACTCACATTCTTCTTATTAACAGAGTCTGTCTGGTCTTGGAACCTTAAACTGGCCAGCAATATTTAATTTCCTGTAAGATTTTGTTTTAAATTACTAGAGAAAAGCACAAAATTTAACGTTCTCTTTAATGATCTCAGTGGATCTTCAACACATCTGAATGTCAAATGCCTGTTGCAAACTGATATTCTTATCACTTTGGAGAAACAAATGTTCCCCTAAAGGAATAGAGTTTTGGCAGCTTTGACTCAATTATATTTTTCCACAAAATAAAAGTTAAGATGAATATGAGTGGGGATGCCTGAAACAAGTCAGAAACATGGACTCTGGGGTCCTGGGGCAGCATTCTGGTCATTTTTCTGTTGTTCACTTTCTCTGTTAACTTGTCCAAGCCACATGAACTCTTGGGACTTTAGACCCCTTTAAAAAATGAGGGAGATCTGGGAGGAGATGATGTTGGAACCTTCCAGCTTTGACATTATGAGATCATGAATCTCCATTTCTAAAGAACTCATATGAGTAATCAGGTGCAATATTTAAGGCATGTTGAAAGTAGGGGAAAAAACCCACTGGATTTGAAGACAAAATAACTGTTTCTGGCCATGGCTAGATGACCTTGAACCAACGTTTGCTTCTACTTCACATATTAATTCAATCGTCTACACGAGGGTGTCTGAGAGTGAGAAACTGACTAAGAGGTTTTTTGAATCTTAAGTGAATATAGACTAGAAATGCCATTAAGGTGTTGAAGTCGCTCCCTGCTTCCTAAATGACCCTGAGGCAGTTTACTTCATTATTTGAGAAAGTCCTTGGTTTGGAATAAAACTGGAATTATCCTTCACCTGAAAGCAGCTGTTTTGACAGAAAGGCTCAGGACCCTATTTGGCAGAACAGATCAAATGCTGCATTTCTGTAAACCGTTTTGCTTTTTGGGGTGGGGAAATTATGTATGTATTTTTATATGGATCTAGATGGTGCTGGATTATTGCTTATTTTTGGAGAGGGGCAAGCATGTGTATGTGTATGTGTATGTGCATGTGCTTGAGCAATCACATATTTATGTTTACATGGGCAGCCTCAGAAAACTCATGCAAATGAAGCTGCGTGATTCGATATCCACACCTGGTCCCCACTCCCCGATTACCCAAAGTGGAGGGCAGATTGTAAACAAGTGTGCAGGCTTGCCACAGTTCAAACTGGACTACTCTGTCTCCAAATAAAGGTGTTTTAACTCAGTTATTCTTATATACTGTTTTGGGACTCTTATGGTCTTAGTATAAACTGTACTAGGTTACATTCCTGTGGTTAATGAAATAAGTTTCTCTTCCAAAGTGCAGATATTTCCCAGGCTAATCACCTTAACCAATCTTTGCTCCTTTGTCAAGGGTATAGGAGGCCATGCATATTTAACGGGAGAGACTTTAGACCATGATACCAAGGAACGTACTTGGGAAGTGGCCGTAGCACCACAGAAGTCAGCTGGTACCAGAAAATCTAAAACTGAGCTCAGCCCTGTTATGCCTTATGTCAACACCAGCTGACTTCCTCAGGAGATCAAGATCCTGCCAGATGCATGAATAGACAACTTATTTTCTCCCAAGTCCAGCATGCCCACATGGAACCAGGTGAACCAGAGTTGGGGGTGGGGGTGATCTAGTGCACACCCTTCACAGCAGGGCCTGGAAGACCCAAGCCTTGGCAGATTTTTGACTCATGAGAGCCAGGACTAGAACTTGCTTGTTGGCGTTTCATTTTAAAATGCCTTTTCCTAAAGCTGTCCATGGCCAAAACTCCTCATTTGCCCTGTGCAAGAGGAGACACGATCCCTCAGGAGAGACTTGCACAAACTGTGGACCTGTACCTTCATTCTCCATGTCAGAAAATGGGCTGTGCTGCTCTCGTGCTCCTGGAGGCTGCTGAATTTAGGACCCTGTTAGAAACCATCTCCTGAAGCCAATTTTCTTCCTGGAGTCTAGAGCATGGGAAACAACACAATTTGAAAAATGTGATTATTTTCAAAACTAGTTGGGTTATCTCAGCCTTAATATAAAGATGATTTGTAAAACATCTGTGCTTCACATAGACAAAGCCAGAGAAAATATTCAACTAGAAGCTACATTCATTCTACATCTGCAACTAAAATGCTCTACTATTATCCTCTCTCGGGAAGAATCCATCCACGTGGCCACACGGGAGAGTTGCATAAAATATATTGCACCTTCTTTTCCTATTATGCACTTTATTTTCATTAAGTCTGCGTATAACTCATGATTTGTTGAATGGCCTCCATAGTTCTGAAAAGCAGACAGCACTGTGGTGTATTTTGTCCTCTTAGTTGAATAGATAAGGAAACCGAGACATATAGACTAACAATTACCTCTCTCAACATGATTCCAGTGATCTGAGGCAAAACCCTAAAGGAGCTTCCTGCACTCAGGACAGTTGTTCCATCTATTTCAATGTCAAATGCAATCTCATGTGCATGGAATCAAACAGTAGAGAACGTGGGTTCATACTACATAATAAATTTGTGAGTTTCCTAGCAGGGGCCTGGCTCAGCAGTCATGAGTGAATGAGCATGTGCTTAAATGAGCTCAATGCAAAACCAGTTTTATTGCATGTATTAACCCTTGTCATAAATCTACACGAAGCAGGTATTTTTTCAAAACCATCACAAAATGCAGGATCCAGTTGCTTAGAGACATTCCAACAGTGTTAAATATCAGAGGACAAAGTTCTGAGATGGCTCTCTCAAAGCTTCACACACAACCAGCTGCCTATAATTTAGAGCGTTTATTGAGGAATATTTCCACATAATTCATCAACTTTCTTTCATGAACAGTTTCAAGAAGAAAGTTTATCAGTATTCACATTTGCAGTTAGTGCTAGAATAGCAGTTGGTATTTACTGAGTACTTCCATTTTTTTCATTAATAGCCTTATTTCTTAATCATGGCAACCCTATGAGGGAGTGGGGTAGATTGCACTCATGAAGTAATTTGCATAAGATCCTAGAGCTAGAGAAGCCAGGATTTGAATCTAGACCTATCTGACTTACTTAAATTCTATGCCTGCAGTCCCCAATACCATAGCGACTAGCCCCATGGAGCTATTTACGTTCAAATTTAACCAAAAAATTCAGTTAAATGTACATTCAAATTTAACCAAAAAAATTCAGTAGCCATGCTAGCTACACTTTGGAAATAAATACATTAGCACATCCCAAATCCTTCCTGTCCTCCAAGGCAACATCCTCTATGATATTTCCCTGAATTTCCCCCACTCCAACCAGAGAAGGCTAGAAGAGATGAGAAATGGAAACTAACATGTATTGATTTCCAAGATGGGCACACACAATCTCCTTTAATTTCTTCAATGGTGTCTATGAGGAATATTCTTATCCCCAATTACAATGAGAAAAAGAACTTGAGTTACTTGTACAAATTTCCAAATATACCCTGATATATCTCAGAGCACATTGAGTATTAATATCATCAAACCCAGCGTTCTTAATCCTTCCCACTCCTCAGTGCACACAATTAGCATTCACTATGTGAGATCTGATCCCAGGAGTTTGTGCAGGCTGATTACTCAGAAATATGAGGGATAACTTTGCTTTTTCCTACCACTCAGGAAAGTACATTGAAACACTGATGAATTGAAATAGCATTACCATAATGCTAATACATTAAAAAGGTAAATTATTTATAAACTCTGTCTTATTAACTGTATGATCTTGACAAGGAGCCACAAACTGAATGTCAAGAAAGATTGCATAGGAAAGGCAGATGAAAGCCAGGAAAGGTAGATGAGTGGAACAGACTGCTATGAGCAATTGCTCACAAAGACGAGCAGCACCTGGGAACGTGTTAAAACTACCAGTTCTCAAGCTCTGTTCCTGGCCTATTGAAACAAAAATCTGGGGTGGGATCCCACAACCTGTGCTTTAACAAGTTCTACGGGAAATTCTCATTAAAGCTGAAGTTCAAGATTCCCTGATAAGTAGTAGAAATTGGTAGACAGCATGATGAATGAATGCATACCCCATCCAAAGGGCTCAGTCCCCACCCTTCTTCATCCACTTTTTGCTTTATTGGAATGAAGGTCTGGGGTTGCCACATCTTTTATGCCCCAAATGTCGTCAACGTGTATGTGTGTCAGGGGGTGCCAGGGAGGGATAGCCACATGACTTAAGGTATATATTGCAACTTAATGATTCTGTGCTATTCTATTTAGTAAACTAAATGATACATTTATGCTAGTGTTTATTTTCTCATTATCTGTAATATTTGAAGCATATCATCTTAACAGTGTCACTGCAATTCTTAGTCTCCTTAATAAATTACAGTTAGATTCTATTCCAAATTTACTATTTTTTAGCTCATTGTTTTCAAGACTTCAATGGTACCACCAGTTAATAAAATAACAAATGATGTTGTTATAGGATATAGAAAATATGTCATAGTGTAACATTGAATGTTTAAATAAAAACACTAATATCCCTACAGTCTCTCACAGAAGTTCTGGGAAGTGATGTCCTGAAAGAGAATGATGGGAATTTCCGTTTGTCAGCTGAAGTCCCGATGCTACGAAACAATAAAGTAAAAAGATAGTGGTGTGTTTGGCGCCCCCTGTGTTAGAAATTATTTATTTTTTGATGTGCATTAAGACTTGGGGGTTCTCAGCACTTTCAATATTACACATAAACTGCAGCTTTATTAATATTTTTAGTAGCATTGTTTCAAATTGGCCTAGTGATTGGACTGAATGAGAGTTTTCTTTTATAAAAATTGTATAAAGTGTTTCAGGTTTGCAAAACATGTAAAGATTAACAAAAATAAACATTTATATATTAATCATTCAGGTTTAAAAAAACTGCAAATATTATTGAGTCCTTTTGTGCACACATCTTTGTCTTCTCCCAGAGGTGACTGCTGCTCTGAATGTAGCATTTATCCTTCATTTTATTCTTTTACATTTTACCGCATATGTGTATTTGTCTCCAGAGTGTATAATCTTGTTTTGTATATTTTTAAACAGAATCATTCTATACATACATTTTTGTAACCTGTTTTTGTTACTCACTAGCGTGATTATGAGATTTATGGTTGTTGATAATCATAGATCTAAATCATTTGTTTTCATTCTTGGGAACCATTGTATTTAAGAGTCCACCAAAATTTAATTATAATTTATCTTGCTGATGTACCAGTTCTTTTTTGTTTCAGTTAAATATGTATACACATGTTTTTCCAAGTTATGTAAGCAGCAGAGGAATTGGTAGGCCAACAGCCATGAGTTAGTTTTCTCATTTATTAGATATTGCCGTATTGTTTTCCAAATGATTATAATCGTTTATAGTTCTGTATTAGGGTGTGACTGTTCCCATTTCTACATTTATTTGCCAATACTTGGCATTGTCAGACTCTGAAATATTTTTGTCATTCTTATAGCTTTGAAATGGTGTTTTTTTTCTTTTTAAAGTGTAAATAAACAATGCTATTATTTACATTGAAGTGAAACTTCCATCTGGGAGCTAACCAATTTTACCATAACAAACTTTGTAATAAAGTTAGTTTGGTGCTTTCTTACATGACATGATAGAAAAAATATTCCCTATTTAAAAAAAAAAAAACCTTAAGCTCTGTTATGATGCTGCTTGCACAATAATCCAATATGTTCTACCTAAAAAATAAATATTATCCATTTTATATTGAGTAACAAAACTTGTATATTTTAAAATATTTTTAATGCTCTGAATATTTTATTCTTTGCTAGTGATCTAGGAACTTAGAAAAGTAAGCCCTATAGTAAAACATTAAAACTACATTTCTTTTAGGAAATGAAGAGAAGAAGCAGTTTATTTTCCCTCATGGAGTCCTTTCCCAACCATCGCCATTTCAGACCTGCCCATAGATGGCTTTATGGTAAAGTGGCCTTTTCTTTCCACCCTCTTAAAGCACCAGAAAGGACAGATCAATGGCAAATACTTAATAAAGACCACACAATGCTTTAGTACACCTCTGTCTTGCCTAATCTAGAGCAAAGAAAAGGAAATAGAAATAGGTAAATACCCTTGAAAAGGTTTACCACAGAATGTTCCTTTAGATAAAGTTCAACACTGCAGTTTGTGATTCATGAGAAAGTGCCTGCTACACCCACAAAAGGATGGAGGAATTGCAGCAGCATCGGTCTGGAAGTCATGAGCCACCCCTAGTGGATGCCACTACCATAGGCAGGGAGAGGGCCTCCTTTCAGGAGTGCTGAGGAGGGTTCTGCGCGTACCTGGAGGGAGTGTTTGACATTGTCCCACAGTTTCTGAATCTCTGTCCATGTTTCTTCTGCATTTTTCTCTTCATTTTTTACATCAGATAATTTCTATTTACCAATCGTGAAGTTCACTTCAAATATTCTTTTGAAACCATTTAGTGAGTTTTTCGTGTCAGCTATTAGAATTTCCATTTGTTTCTTTTTTCTTTTTCTGTAATTTATACTTTTATGGGGTTACCCTGTTTAAAGAGTTTATGAATTTTTACGTCAGTTATTAGAATTTCCACTTGCTTCTTTTTTATAATTTGTCTTTCTTTATGGAGATATCAAATTTATACAGTTATTATTATATTTTCCATTTATTCTGTAAACATAAATTTATTTTGTCTTTTAACATATAGCAGCCGAAAGTCTGCCTGCCCAGAGCAACATGGGGGACCACTTGGAGTCAGTTACTATTGACTGTTTTTTTTTTCTTTTATTTTTTTCCTGAGTATCGGACACACTTCCCTGTTTTTTCATATCTTATAATTTTGTTGATGTTGAAAATTGGAGCTTTTACATAATATATTGTAGCAATTCTGGATTCTGAAAGTTTTTGGTCTGAGAGTTTTCTGTTTATTTATTATTAATTACTTGCCTGGACTTACCTATAGATCTGACTCCCTGACAATGTGTGACCAATGATGGCTTCCTATCGGTTGCCTGAATAACTTAAGGATCAGCAATGATTGAGACTGTCCTCAAATGCCTAGAGACATGTAGAGTGTAATGCTTCCAACCTCTGTACATGGGTCTATGTGTGGGAAGGGCAGCACATTCAAAGCTCAGGCAGTTCTCAGGCTTTTGTCCTAGCTTTTACATCCTCCTGGGCCCTCTAGGGTCTCCCATGTGCATGCATAGTTTTCTAGTCTTTCAAGGATGTGTAGAGAGCGTATCTGATCCTTCTATGACTCTCTAATTTTTAAGGTATTCCCCTTAAATTTCAGGCTGGTTTGACACTCATTGCAACCAGGAGTAACAACCTTAGGCTAGCAGAGTTACAAGTTTTCCCCTATATTTTTGCTAGTTTTCTAATTTTACTGAAAACACCATCAGCTACGAGTTTTCACCCTCTATTCCAAATTGAGTGAGCCGCCTCTGGCAGCAAAATTCCTGGTTTCCATGGCCAACCCTACCCTGGTAAAACTACTGCAACTGAGCTAGAAGTAGGAGGAATGGAAGGAGACCCTGGCAAGCAGCCTCAGACTCCCACTGGTTTTTGTTTGTTTGTTTGTTTTGTTTTTTCCAGACAGAGTCTTGCTCTGTTGCCCAGGCTGGAGTACCATGTCACCATCTCAGCTCACTGCAACCTCTACCTCCCAGATTCAAGTGATTATCCTGCCTCAGCCTCCCGAGTAGCTGGGATTACAGGCATGTGCCACCAGGTTCTAGCTAGTTTGTGTATTTTTAGTAGAGACAGGGTTTCACCATGTTGGTCAGGCTGATCTCGAACTCCTGACCTCAAACAATCCACTGCCTTGGCCTCCTAAAGTGCTGGGAATACAGGTGTGAGCCACCGCATCCAACCATCCCATCACTTTTACCAGAAGTACCAGCACATCTTCATTAAAAAAATATCTCCCACAGACACATGAAAAAATGCTCATCATCACTGGCCATCAGAGAAATGCAAATCAAAACCACAATGAAATACCATCTCACACCAGTTAGAACTGCAATCATTAAAAAGTCAGGAAACAACAGGTGCTGGAGAGGATGTGGAGAAATAGGAACACTTTTACACTGTTGGTGGGATTGTAAACTAGTTCAACCATTATGGAAAACAGTATGGCGATTCCTCAAGGATCTAGAACTAGAAGTACCATATGACCCAGCCATCCCATTACTGGGTATATACCCAAAGGATTATAAATCATGCTGCTATAAAGACACATGCACACGCATGTTTATTGCAGCACTATTCACAATAGCAAAGACTTGGAATCAACCCAAATGTCCATCAGTGACAGACTGGATTAAGAAAATGTGGCACATATACACCATGGAATACTATGCAGCCATAAAAAAGGATGAGATTATGTCCTTTGTAGGGACATGGATGCAGCTGGAAACCATCATTCTCAGCAAACTATCGCAAGAACAGAAAACCAAACACTGCATGTTCTCACTCATAGGTGGGAACTGAACAATGAGATCACTTGGACTCGGGAAGGGGAACATCACACACCGGGGCCTATTATGGGGAGGGGGTAGGGGGGAGGGATTGCTTTGGGAGTTATACCTGATGTAAATGACGAGTTGATGGGTGCTGACGAGTTGATGGGTGCAGCACACCAACATGGCACAAGTACACATATGTAACAAACCTGCACGTTATGCACATGTACCCTAGAACTTAAAGTATAATTAAAAAAAAAAAAAAAAAAAACTCTCCATTTGTTTTTTGCTTTGGTCACCCTCCAGAGGCCTGAAATGTTTGTTTTTGACAATTTTGTTCAGTTGTAAACTTGGTTTTGGGGGCAAAACATTTGCCATTCTCTTTGCCATAGCAATAAGTCTCACCTGTTTTCAATTACAACATAGGCAAATTTATGAAATTTCCCTTTATGGCTTGTAACTTCGTGGTTTTCTAAAAGAAATCTTTCCTTCTCTACCTCAGGCATTAAATATAGTCTGCTATATTTTCTTCCAAATTGAGACTACTTTTAAACAAATTATTTAAGTTTTAATCCACTTGAAATTGACTATTGCATACAGCATGATATGGGTTCCAGTTTTATTTCTTCCTTACAGATAAGCCATTGCGTGTTTGTATATAAAATTTTGGACCAAATTGGCATGATCTCTATTTTGCTAAATTCTTTAGAAGTCTTTATTTTTGGTAAAGTACCTTTTCCACTTTATTCTCTTCTAAATATTTTGGTTATTTTGGCTATATGCTCTTGTCTATAAATTTCAGGAGCTTATCAAATCTGTAATAAATTCTGTTTGGGCTTTTTAACAAAATTGCATAAATCTATAGATTAATCTCTTTAGATTAATCTATATTTTCATAATTAATATATTTAAATTATTTTAAAATTTTTATGTTTTTTTAATTGACAATAATTACACATATTCATGTGGTACATAGTGATGTTTTACTACATATAATGTACAGTGATTAGATCAGGGTAATTAGCATATCTATCATCTCAAACCTTTATCATTTCTTTGTGCTAAGAACATCACTATCCTCTTTCTAGCTATTTGAAGCTTTATAACGTACTGTTGGTAAGTATAGTCATCCTGCAATGGTATAGAACGCTAGAATGTATTCCTCTTACATAAGTGTATTTTTGTATCATTTAATAAATCTCTCCCTGTCTCCCTCTCCTTCCCAGTCTTTAGTATCCTCTGTTCTACTTTTTGCTTCTGTAAATCTACTTTTTTTAACTGCCACATCTAAGTGAGAACATGCAAAGTTTAATTTTTTGTTCCTGGCTTTTTTTTACCCAACATAATGTCCTCCCGTTCCACTCATGTTGCCTTAATGACAGTATTTTGTTTTTAATGGCTGAATAGTATTCCATAGTGTATATACATCTCATTTTCTTTATCGATTCATCCATAGGTTGATTCCGTATCTTGACTATTGTGAATAACGAGGCAATAAACATGGGGGTGCAGATGCCTCTCAGATATAACAATTTTCTTCCTTCAGATGAATTCTCAGTAGTGGGATTGCTGGATCATGTGGTAGTTCTATTTGTAGTTTTTTGAAGGACTTCCATACTGTTCTCTGTGGTAGGAGCTATATGAGTTTAGGCTCCCACCAGCAATATATAGGGGTCCCCTTTCTCTTTGCATTTTCTGTATTCTTACCAGCATTTGTTATTTTTTGTGTTTTTGGTAATAGCCATTTTGGGGTAACTATTGTAAGTGGGACTACCATCTTGATTTCTTTTTCATGAAAGCTAGTTTGTCCTTTGGGTATGGAAATGACACTGATTTTTGTATGTTAATGTTGTATCCTGCAACTTATACTGAATTAGTTTATCAGTCCTTAGAGCTTTTTGGTAGTCTTTAGGCTTTTCAATATGTAACATTATGTTATCTCCAAACAGGGACATTTTGACTTCCTCTTTTTCATTTATTTATTTATCTTAATTCCTCTGGTTTTAATTTTTATATCAGTGTTACAAAATCCTATCTATCTAGCTAATTTTGACTGCTTATCAATATCTAGTTTGTATAAGAAGAGGACTTTAATGAAGTTCATCAACCTTTTATAACAATACCTTCTCTGTGTGGAATTTTGTGTGATGCACTTTTTAACATTTATTTTTGTGCTTTTCAGTTTATTTTAGTTTTATTTTTGCAATGGGTACATGTGAGGGTTTTTCTTTTAAGATAATTGTTAATTTTTTAAATGTGTTCAAAGGAAAGCAACTTAGGAAGTAGACCAAATCAGCACTGGTATCTTCCATAATGTGGACAAAATACGCACATGTGGTCATGTCTCTTCCAATGTGGCAATGTTCCCAACTAATAAAGTAGGTAGTTTTGTGGCTTTGGTGAGTTATAAATTTTCTAATGAAAAATAATTGGATTCAAATACTGATTCTCCCACTTACTCTATTTTCCTTTATTCTTTTAATCTTCAGTTTCCTAATATAGGACTAATAATCTCTAATCCCATTTATTGTTTATTGCCACTTTATTCACAATAGTCAAGATATATATTTTTGTCAATTTTAATGAAATAAAATAAGTCAGCTTTATTCTACTTAATTTAAAACCTCAATTCCACAGCCTGTTCAAGTCAAATCCCTACCCATAATTTCTGCCAATGCCGTAAATATAAACTCTTATGCTGCATTTTGCTATCTCTGTTTTGTCCCTACATCAATCAATCCAGAAACAAAATTGCATTCACTTATGAGTTTTCATGCAATTGAGCCATAACTAATTTTATGAAGATTTAGGAGAGTCTCAGAGTGCACTGTCTTCTGTCATTTCTGTTTATTTCCTAGGCTCTAAACCCTGTTTACCTCCAAACCAGTTGGATTGGCCCCAGAGCTCAGAGCTCAACAGTGTTTTGGTGCCTGCCAAAAAAACAAAACAAAACAAAACAAAGCTGAAAACAAAAAGACAAATAAAATGGAAAACAAACACGCAAAAACCCTCTATTGCCTGAATTCACCCTAATGGGAAGGAGGTTGACATTACAAAATTGGGGATATGTGTGTGTGTGTGTGTGTGTGTGTGTGTGTGTGTGTGTGTGTGTATGTGAGAGAGAGATTGGAAAGAGGTTGACATGATAAAATTGTGTGTATGTGTGATTGGAAGGAGGCTGACATTATAAAGTTTTTGTTTGGTGTGTGTGTGTGTGTGTGTGTGTGTGTGTGTGTGTGTGTGTGTGTGAAATCTAGCACAGTGAGTATCTAGACACTAGCTCGATAAGTGTTCCCTTTCTTTCTCATTGGGTCATCACCTTGTAGCAGAAGTGATTTCAAGAGCCCACCCCACAGAGATTCCTCTTAGATAAGTTTCAAAGCCCATGTCCTGGCCCTCTTTTTCTTCTCATACGTCTCATTTTTATCTTGCTGGGGGCAGCTAGTGGAAATAACTTAGTTCTGCAGAAGCATAAACACATTCCCTGGTCATGCTCTGTTTCCTTTCAGCCATCTTCCTCAGTCCCAGCTCACACTCACAGGGACTGGAGAGTAAAGTGAAAACAGAATTCAGGGTTTACAAAACATAACTACATTTTTGGAGACAGTGTTTTGCGGTCTTTGCCTTGCCAGCCCATCTGTTCACCATTAGCCTCCATTCAAATGAAGTCGTCATGTTTTCTTCCTAATGAAGCACTGTGGGCAGAACAAAGCTTTGCGGGTTTCGTCATTCTAAATGGGATTGCTCACCACAGAGGACATCCCTCAGTGGGTGTCAATGTTAACAGTCCCCAGGTTCACTTAGAATCCCCTTCTGTGGCTTCACAGAGACTCAGGCCCTGGATGCATCGCAGATCCTCTTGTTTGACTACATGTAATGACTGAGCTCTAAAAAGGTCCGACTGACAACCAAGAGCTACCAACTCTTTCTGGAACAAATAAAATTAGAAAACCATCCTTGCTCCTGGCTTCCAGTTGCAAAACAACTACTTTCTATAAGGCTATTTAATGAGTGTGTACTGGGTCCCTGCTGCTGTGAAGCATGGTTTATAATATTTACAGCAAACTCATAAGATTGTATTATTAGACCCCTTTAGAGCTGAGGAAACAGAATCTCTGAAATTTTGAAAAATGTGCTGAAAAGTGCATAGCTAATGAGTGACAGAGCTAAGATCCCACCCCACCAAAGCTTGCTCTCTGACCACTTCCCATGTTCCCTGCTGTGGATACGTTGTAAACAAGTGAGCAGTTTGCCTGCCCTCTCTAACAGAAGGGATATGCTGAACTCAAACTCACAGAGCAAATCAGTGGGCTTATTTGGACTCAAGCCATAACCTTTTGATGAATGCTGAACTGAAGCCTTAAGTAGGAGATGGTTATTTTCTGCATTTGTTAAGCAGGTTTGGAAAGCAACTGGATTTGGCTTCAAACCTCAGCATTTACGAGCTGTTTGATTTTGGATAAATCACTTTGTCTGAGTGTCAGAATTCTCACTTGTAAAATGAGAGTAAAAATGAGAATTCTAGGTACTTACATGATCGTTCTCAGGATCCAGCTTCTTCCCCATTTAGATGACATTCACCAATTGTAAGAATGCCAGCTTTGTTTGAGATCAAATGAAATAACATGGGTCAAAAGTCTTGGTAAAATAGCCAGGTGCGGTGGCTGACACCTGTAATCCTAGCATTTTGGGAGGCCAAGTTGGGTGGATCACTTGAGGTCAGGAATTTGAAACCAGCCTGGCCAACATAGTGAAACCCTCTCTGTACTAAAAATACAAAAAAGTTAGCCAGGCATGGTGGTCGGGCATCCCAGCTACTCGGGAGGCTGAGGCAGGAGAATCGCCTGAGCCTGGGAGACGGAGGTTGCAGTGAGCGGAGATCACATCGCTGTACTCCAGCCTGGGCAACAGAGTGAGACTCTGTCTAAAAGTAAATAAATAAATAAATAAATAAATAAATAAATAAATGTATTGGTAAAATGATGGGAATGGTTTTGTGGTTTTATGTGATGAACCATAGGAATTGCTTTCTGACACTTAGCCATAAGAAACCATAATTTTTATATGATTGTCTATGTCCAGTTGAATCTGGGAGATCCCTTATTCTTGGTCATTTTGTTAGTAAGATCACTTTACCCTCCCCGGCGTTGTTTGGGGATGGACCTCTACTTTCTGGTCAATCATTCATTCCTCTGCCATAGAGATGCTCATGTCTGGTTCTCTGGTGTAGATCCCCTTCACTGGTCACCTGCCAGGCCAGCCTCAGTGGCTGCCCTCTTCACAACACTGCAGGGCTCAGCATCCAGACATCAAAGTTCCTGGCCCTGCTATTTTGAACTGGCAGTCCCTTTGTCCTTCATCTTTTGGAGTCCAACTCCCTCCCAGGGTTTGCCACACCCATGTTTTATCCTTGAAGCACAAAATCATTCATTTTTTCCACTTTTGAGACCATTCAGACACATCCTTTTGGGTAAGCAGCCATTGATCCAAGTGCTCACACAGATCGAACAGAAAATGTAATGGACTGAAACAGCAGGGTGGGAGCACATGGAGCCTGCCTGGAGAACCAGTAAGAAGGTGGCTCTTTGGGGAGGCATCCAGCCTTGGCAGCAGCTGGTCTATTTCTTGGGAGAATGTGGCCCCATGTTCCCACATCTTCCAAGTGCAAAAACTGCTAACTTGGATTGGGGAAAAGGAGTCCAGGACATGAATTCAAAGTCTCACTGAACATCCCATGGGAACAAGAGGAAAATTAGTTTTCACTCTTTCATTACTTAAGACCCTGCATTCAAAAGGAAAAAAAAAATTCTACCCAACCAATAAAAAGATAATAAAAAACATCAGTTGCATGGCAATTCATTTTCTTACAAAGACTATTTGGGATAGAAAGAAAATTATTTTTCTGAACTTTCACTAGTTCTTATACCCAGTAACTGTGTGAGAGAGGAGCTCTGTGGCCCAGTCACTGTTACTGCCAATCCCTTCTGCCAGGAAAGAGAGAACCAGAGGAGGTGGGCATGCAGGTACTGGCAGACTTCCCTCCATGAGAGCCCTGGGGTGAACACTCTCTCTGTGCGATGTTCAAGCACTACCTGCATATGCAGGCGGAGGTGTCTTCACCAGAAGTACCTGTCTCTACTGCACATCTAGATTCCCAGGGTGGAACATTGTAGTGTACAGATAAACTACATAGGTCTTTGTTTTTTTGTTTTCGTCTACCTTGATGATTCTAATGGGCAACTGGTGCAGAATTATTATTTTATGATAAGGCTGTCTGATCTAATGTCTCTCTAGTACACGCCCTGCCTTGGGCTTAAAACTGACACTTCTTCTTCTTTCTGCAGGTATATGGGAAAGGGAATAGAGTTAGGGGCCAGCAGAGTTGAGTTTTGTCCTGATTCTGTCACTAACTGGTTGTGTGATTTAGAGAGATGACCTGAGTTCTCCGGGCCACGGTTTCCTCCCCTATAAAATAGGGACATTCATCCCTACTCAGCTCCCTTACAGCTCAGGGCTCCTGGGAGAATACAGTGGGATGCTGGGTATAAAAAAGGAGAGGAGTGAGTCAAAGAGACTCTCATCCAGACAGCAGGAAGCTGTTGACAAACTTTCTCTGCTCTGCAGAGAAAGGTGGAAAGGTTCCGTAGGTGGAAAGGTTGCTCCCTCCTCAGATTCCTGTCTCCACCTGAACAATGAAGGAGTTATCTACATGAACCCTGCGTAACTCCTTCCAGCTTGTACATTTCATGACCCCAAGATTCCCAGCCCAATGTCCAGGCTGCCTAGGAAAAGCTGGTGTAGGCAGGTCTGGGGGAATAGATCAGGGGAATAGAGGTGGCTGTGATGCAGAGTCAGGTGAGAGGTAATGGGAGGCACCCCAAGTGCCCTCATGAATGAAGTGCTTCACGTTTACCTACTCATTTCATCACCAGACAACACAAGGAAGTCAGAAATAACATTATTACTTTATAAAGGGGGAAACAGACTCAGGAATATGCTGCTTCTGAGGGGTGCTAAGGGAATTGAACCCAGGTTAGTCTGACAGTAAAGCCTCCAGTGCTATTCACCTGGGGGCAATCTTGCCCCCAAGGAAACATGTGTTCATATCTAGAGACCTTTTTAGTTGTCACAATGGGGAATTTGGGTGCTACTAGAAAGTAGTTGGTAAAGACCATGGATGATGCTAAATATCCTGCAATGCACAGGCCAGACCTCCTACAACAAGTAATTATCTTGCCTAGATGCCAATAGTGCCAAGGCTGCAAAACCCTGAAGGAAGTCCAAAGGAAGGTTCTAGATAGCTGGGCTGCCCTTAACTGTGCCCAGCACCTGTCTCCCTGTCTCTCACCCCCATTCTGAGCTAGATTTGCATCAGTTAGCTACAGAAAAGGCACATTGTTTCCCATTGATAACCAAAGATGCAACTTGACTTGAGAAAAGCCCACAAAGTTGTAAATTTGTATGAAATTAAAGGCAGGAGAAGTCATACATGAGCTCCGGTTGGTGGCTTGGAAGAGACCCTTTACAGAGCCATCCCCAGGGGAGGAGGCAGGAGAAAGTATGGGAGGAGTCAGGTTACCTGCCCACCACTTCCACAGGGATAGTTTTACTTTGTGCAAACTTCTCCTGAAGTCCTGTACCTGTTCCTCTCTTTCCACCATTTTTCTGAAGACAGCTCTTTGCGCAAGCCAGGAACCCGTGCAGTTGCCCAGTATGAGCCCCAGGGAGACCCCTTTCTGTTCTACTCTGATGCATTTGCTTTCCTGGGGTAAGACCTGTTTCCCATTCCTCCATTGAGCCCTTAAAGGATTCCTCTCATTGGACAAGGACTTACCAACTTACCAGTTCAGGGCTTTTCTAACTTCCTTTATGACTTCTTTGACAAACTGGTTATTTTGAGAGTGTGTTGTTTAATCCCACATGTTATAAAATTTCCCAAATTTCCTTCTCTTGTTGATTTCTAATTTTATTTCACTACAGTCTGAGAGAATGCTTTGCATGATTTCAATTTTTTTTTAACTATGAAGGCTGATTTTATGGCTCCACATGCAGGAGAATGTTGCATAAGAGCTTGAGAAGAAAGTATATTCTGCTCTCATCAGGTAGAGGGTTTTATACATGTCTGCGAGACCTAGTTGCTTTATGGTTGTTCAAGTCTTCTGTGTTCTTGTTTATCATCACTAGTTGTTCTATTCATTATTCAAAGTGGGATATTAAAGTTTCCAATTATTATGGTTGAATTTTCTGTTTTTCCATAAATTCTACCAGGTTTTGCTTCATGTATTTTGTAGAACTTTTGTTGGGTGTGTATATATTTATATGTGTTATATCTTCCTGAGGGATTGAACTTTTGTCAGTATACATGCCCCGCTGTATCTCTAGCAACTTTTTAATTTTAAGGTCTATTCTCTCTGATATTGTTATAACCACTCTGGCTCTTTTATGTTTGCTATTTGCATTCTACTCACTCTTCTATCCTTTTACTTTAACTTATTTGTATTATTGAATCTAAGAGCTTATGTAGACAGCATATATTACAATCACTCCACCATTTTCTGGTCTTTGTTGTTTGTGATGAGAAGTCAGCTGTTAATCTTACTAGGGTACCTTTGTGCATGATGAGTCATTTTTCTCTTGATGCTTTTGAGATTTCTCTCTATATATGGCTTTCAAATTTCAACCATGATATGTCTGGGTGAATATGTCTGCATGTATCCAACTTTTTGTTTGTTGAACTTCGTAGATGTGCTGATTAATGTTTTCCATCAAACTTGGAAAGTTTTCAGCCATTATGTTTTTGATTTTTTAAATTCTATTTCTCCTTTCCTTATGATAATTTTATTACACATATATTGCTGTGCCTAATGGTGTCAGATTTCTTTGAGACTCTGTTTTTCTTTATCCTTTTTCCTTTGTGTTCTTCAGATTGCATAATATTATTGCTCTGTCTTCAAATTCACTTATTCCTGATTGTGCCAGTTTAAAATGTACTGATGAGTTCCTCTAGTAAATTTCTCATTTCAATTATTTTATTTTTCAATTTCAGAAAGCCCATTTGAATCTTTTTTCATAACTTCTATTTCTTTGTTGATATTCTCTGTGTGATAAGATATCATCACCATAATTTTCTTTATTTCTAAACAATTTATTTTGGTTCTTTGAACATATTATAATAGCTAATTTATGTCTTTGTGTACTAAGTCCAACACTTGGGTTCCCTCAAAACTAATCTCTACTGACTATCTTTTTTACTATCTATGAGTCACACATTCCTGTTTCTTTGCATATCTTGTAATCTTTTTGTTTCCAACTGGACATTTTAGACAATATATTGTAGAAATTCCAACTGATTACATTCCTGTCACACCCACACCCAGGCTTATTCCCTCTCCCACTAGTCATTTGTTGATTTTTAGTGATTTGTCTAAATTAAATCTATGAAGTTTATTCTTCCCCTAGCCTTACAGTGTGCAGCCTCTGTTGTCTATCCTTATAATTTTTTCCCCAGTTTTTATCATTTAGCCTAGTGGTCACCCCTGGCTCTGCATTAAGCTGCTTATTGGTCAAAGGTTGTGCTTAAGCCCCCATTAGTAATTAAATTTTTACCCATTGCCGTGGATGTATATTTGGCTTGGAAATTGCTTTCACAGTTCAGGGAAGTTACAATTTTTTCCCAAGATCAGGTAGGAACTAGTAGTTTGAAATATTCCTCTTCAGTTACTCCTGAGAGGACATGGCCTTGGAATGCACACAGTCTTCCAGACTTCAAAGGGTAAATGTGATTTTCTGTTTAAGGTTGGCTTTATAGGAGTCTCATCTGGAACAGAATAGCTTTTTGTTAAGTCAGTTTTTGGTCAGAGCATGTGCTTAAGTGTCATGTGCCAGGGAAGCATCTGTCCCTTTTTGATGAATTTGTGTGTAACTTGGGTACTGTTTCTGTCCCATTCCCTACTCATTTTTTTCATTCCCTACATTTTTTTCTAACTGAATGCAGACAAGGCTATGTGAATAGCCTTGCCAACACATAGATTTGACCATGATCCCAGGAGGATCTTTCTACACTTTCTTTTCTGGGTTCTCTCTGTTAGACTCTTGGCTGTTCTGCTTTTTCACTTGTTACAAGTCTCATGGAACTACAAGTCCCCTCTTAGTGGCTCTCCACAAAGATCTCCATTGTTTTTGACAATACCCTTAGGCATAAAATTCTTCGCACTCTTTTCCAAACAAAATCAATCCTCTCAGGAACAACTGTGGAGCTACCCATGCTTGAGGCTTGCCTCTTCTCCTCTACAGAATCCCTGTGCCATTGGGTGGGACATATGGGCAAGAACAATAGTCCATGTTTCCCAAGGGGATATCCTGCTCTGTGAGTGGTCACTGGTCAGAGATGGTAGCCCATGGTCTTCTAGGATTGCCCCTACTGCTGTGGAATCTTCATCTATTGAACAAGCTGGGTCATGGACAAAAGTAGTCCCAACATTTTTACTTGCCATTCCTGGGGTGGAACTTCTTTTATATGAATGGGAGCTGGGTGAAAAAAGTAAATGCTAGTCCTCTTAGCCACATGCACCCAAAATAGATCTCCTGCAAGAAGAGGGGTATGAGAAAAGCTGGTATTCTGCCTCTCTCTGCATGAAGCCAAAGTCATAGGCTGGAAACTGGAAGGAGAGGGATCCTATCCCTTCTTGGCTGAACACATCTGGAGTAAAGTCCTTAGGGTAGAGCTCTTTTCACATGAAGCTGAGTGTGGGCTGAACATGGGAGCATGGTTCAAATGGTTCAAATGTCAGTATCTTGCTATTTTTATCAAGATGTATTAGATTTTCTCAAGTAAATGTTTTTCCATTTGCTGCATGCTGTTGAGACAATTTTTAGAGATGAAATTTTTTTTTGTTTTGATTTGTTTTGTTTTTTGAGATACAGATTCATTCTTGTTGCACAAGCTGGAGTGCAATGGTGCAATCTCGGCTCACTGCAGCCTCAGTCTTCCAGGTTCAAGCAATTCTCCTGCCTCAGCCTCCTGAGTAGCTGCAGTTACAGGCGCCCACCACCATGTCTGGCTAATTTTTAGTTGAAATAGGGTTTCACCACATTAATTGCTTTGTTTTTATAATTTTCACCAGTTAAATTTCAATAAGAAGAAGGTCAGCAGAGCTCCTCTTACCACACACCATTCATTCAGATACAGTGCACTATGTACAGAGAAACACTTAAGCCAAACTGAAAAATGTAAAGAGGCAGCTTTCGACTCAACTTAATTTAATAATTTCCTATTTTTGATCAATGTCTCAATTTTAAGAGGTTGACCAAAACTTTAGGTATTGAAATCACTCTGTCTCCATTGTAAATGTACTGATTTGGTCTTAAATCCTACCAGAAAATGAAAGAGGAGTATGTTTTGTAAGGTGGGAACAAGGAATTCAGGCTTTTCTTTTTTTTTTTTTTTTTTTGGTAAGGGTTACAGTAGAGGGGGCCTCCTTGTGCTGGAATCTCCTGTGTACATAAAAAATACAAAACCTGGTCTGTTTTAGGGCCTATCTGTTTTCTTAAAGTTTCCATTTGATTATGTGGCATTCAGCATGAAACTTTGTTTTGATTTTCTCAGGTCTGTTGGGGCCTAGTGTATCAGCTCAGTTCAAAACAATGGCCTCCCATAATTCTGTTTAAACATTCCCCTCTTTTGATCAGGTTCTTACTTAGGTGAGAGCGTGACCAAAACTTAGGGCTTCAGCACCACTCTCAGTTACCATAATTTGCCACCCACCACTCTTGATACACACATTTTAAGGCAAAACTTTTGTATTTTATTCTACATTATAATTTTCACATTTGGGCATTGTAGCCTGACTTTCAGATTCACATATCTCCTATTGCTCAGCAAACTAAACTGATGGGACCAACAGAAGTTTTTTTCCATGGGGGCAAAAGAGTATCCTTGAACTATAATAGAACCCATGTCAGTTATGAAGGTGGAACATGTCTTGTATATGTTGGGATGACTTAATGTTTTCTGTAAGGGGAAAGAATCCTGGAAGAGAACTTTTCCAAAGTTGACCCAGGGACAGGTCAGGGGCTCCTTTTCAAACACAGGGGAGAGGCTATGCTACATAAAACCCAGTGTTTGTTGCTGGAGTGTCATAACCCAGTGCCTGCCATACCCATGCATGCACACAGAAATGCACCTCTGTAGTCCAGGGCACCACAGTTTGGTGATTCTTGGCATAGTCTTAACATCCCTAGGAGGAAATTATTATACCAGATAGAGCAGGAGGAGGACTATAGTGACCCAAGGAGAAGTGGGAGCATCATGTCAGCGTCTCAGAGTACACTAAGCTCCAAGGAGTCAGAGTTTTCTCCTCAAGGCAGGAGCTTTCTGGTACTCAACAAGCAGCAGCTGAGAACTGAGGTGTCAGAGAAGCAGTGGTCTCACCCAGAGGGAGGGAATCTGGTGATGAGCTTATCAGAAACACCTCCAAGATACTCCCAGCAATGCTGAAGAGGGAAAATGTAGAAGGCTGGCAACGCCCATCAGTGGCTCAGATGATATGTCAGTGGACTGTGAATGATAGGTTTCAATAGGACCTCATCAGTACATCTAGGGTGGTGGGTCCAGTGGAAATTCTGTTCATCGAACATGTTTCTTAAAGCAAGATCGACCTATACCTATGCTGGAAAATGAAGTTTATGTACCACATGCACCCACACAAATACAATTTAAACTCTGCCCCTTGTCTCCAAGAATAAATGGAAAACATGAGTCCTGATCCCTTTATTGCCTCAGATTCATTCTTCTTGGCCATGGAACAAATCACAGTGCCGTGGCTGTGGCCTACATTAGACCTGACTAGCATGGAGTGATTCAACACTTAGTCACCATTTGTGCAGATTCTCCTCAACTCCCTCTAACTCTCTGGGAGACTCTCCTTGGAAACCAGTGAATAAAAGCCCATCTGATGCCACATCAGTGGTGATTCTAGGACTAACAAATTGGGATGGCCAGAGAAGATCTGCCGTGACAAAGTTGTTTCACCTTGTTTGGCAACTTCACTCAATGGCTGGGAGATGACTAAGACCTACTCAGGGCCCAGAGGGAAAAACTAATGCAATGACCAATGAATGGCAATAACCTTGTGAATGAGAGGAGACAGAGGTGGGACTTGTCCCACTTATCTACTGTGCCCATTTACAACAATCTTTTAATGTTTGTATCTGGAGGTAATCAGAGAAAGCCTAGGTTAGACCCTAAGGAGGAAAGCTTCAGGGTACAACCAGTCACGTGCAACTTCTCCCATTTCTCTGGAATCTGTGAAGACAGGACTACACGAGTAGTTAGGACAACAGTCCAAGCAGAGAAGGGTGGCATCAACCTTTGTGTCCCTACTCTAAGGCCTGGGCTCTGATAGGGTGTCCGTTTTTCTCCTCCACCTATACTAGGCAACTCCAATTCCCAGGGCACACCTGGACCAAGGCTTGGGCTCTCTGGGAACCTCATTTAAAGTTCTCTCTCTAATCATCAGCTCAGCCACTAGAGCTGACAAGCATAAGCACAAAGCGAGCTTGAGAGGTGTGTATCCCAGAGTCGAGGGGCTGCCATGTTCTCATCGTAGCTCTCACTTCTCCTTTGCTGTATCAGCGAGGTTGCCCTTTTGTAGCCTGGTGAGCATTTATGGCATCTCTGTGAATTGATTAGGTTCAGCTGGTTCTGTTTTACCTCTTCAAAAAGATACATACAAGTTTTCACGCGATTTTTTTAAATCTTTCAACCAGAAGACAAAGCAAACTGGAGAAAAAAAAAAATGTGGTCCTGGAAAAAAATCAAAGGATGTTCTCTAGTGCTGCGGAATGCTCTCATGATTCAGTGTGCCCTGGGGATGTCTCTTTATGGCATCTCACTTCCAGAGAGTGAGGAAAGGGCTGCACGAGAAAAGAGAGATGAAGGACTTGACTTGTGCCCAAGCCCATAAAAAGGTTGAAGGAAAAGAGTGGGTTACACTACAAAGATATAACTGGCCACCTGAGTCCTGCACTGGGGGAGCCTGCAAAGTCCTCTATGAGGTGTCTGCATTGAAGCCTGGCTGGGGCCCTGATTTATCTTGGGGGATTGGAGGGGTTCATGCCCTGACCTGGGGAAAGCTCCCCTCTCCAGAGAGACATGCTGTAGAAAAACAGTGGAGGACATTTCCAGGGTTAGTGAGCCAAGAAAAAATAAAACAACACTAACAGTGTAGTGATAATTGTAGTATTAATTATAGGTAACAAGTGCTTACTATGTGCTTGATGATCTGATAAGCTCTTTACTTACATGATCTTATGTAATCTTCACAATAATACTATGATGTAGTAGGTATTAACATTATGTTTATTGTATGAGTGAAAAAATGAGAATCTGTGTCATTAAGTAACTTGCTCAAGGTCATCATTTTTTGTCCTAGCAGGACTGGAAGTCAAGCCATGTAATTTCAGAACCAGAGGCCTCAAGCACCACACAGTAGTGCTGCTAATTAATCAGTACCACTAATTTGTGAGATGTGCAAAGCCTGCAGTCGACTGCAAAGCTCTCACCAGGCCAGAAGTGGGTGCAGCAACATCCGCGGGAGTCTGCTTGTCGGCTGCAGACCCACTCCTCTGGCGAGCCCGGCTCACGGCCAACCACTCGTTGAAAAGCCACTCTCCTTGTCTCCTTCTGGTACTGAAATGGTTCCAGGCTCTGCTTCCTACTTTTCTCTTTGAACTCGCTCTATCCTCAGCCCCCATCCTGCCATGTCTGAGACCTGACTCTTCTCTGCCTGGGGTATAGCCCACCTCATGCCCAAGGCTTCTGGGTCCCCTTCACGGAAACCATGGTGCTAGGGAACACTGGGGAGGCCAGTTGTAGAAGAGATCACATGCAAAGGTGCAGACCCAGGGACCCCTTGGTCTTGCATGTGATCTCTTCTCCACCTGAAACACTACCTGCTCTTGATTAAATTTTTATTTGTTTTCAACCTCAGCTTCTGAGCCTGTGAGCTGGGTTATTTGGCCTTGCGTGAGATTCCTACACTCACCTCTACTGGCTCACCTCTACTTTTACTTGTCACGCTCTATGAAGGAGCAACAGAGGACCCTCTTGCAGACAGGGTTCAGGATTTTGTGCCTCAAATCCCAGCACAGGCCTGGACCACAGTGGGCACTACCTGGATCATTGTTTAACAAATGAACAAATGATAAAGCATGAAATAATCCTGCACTCCACATCGAGCCTCAGAGCCAAGAGCCTCTACTGGGCTGAGTTGTCAATCAGCCAAGAGCTACACTCCTTCATCCACTCACAGTCTTCCCCAGAGAGTGGGGGAGACTCAAAGGCAAGGCAGCCCCTGCTGTCAGGCAGCCTGCTGCATTCTGTAATCCCAGCACTTTGGGAGGCCAAGGCAGGTGGATCACAAGGTCAGGAGATCGAGACTCCCCTGGCTAACACAGTGAAACCCCATCTCTACTAAAAATACAAAAAAAAAAAAAAAAAAAAAAAAAAAATAGCCAGGCCTGTTGGCATGCACTTGTAGTCTCAGCAACTCAGGAGGCTGAGGCAGGAGAATCACTTGAACCTGGGAGGCGGAGGTTGCAGTGAGCCGAGATCATGCCACTGCATTCCAGCCTGGGCAGCAGAGCAAGACTCCGTGTCAAAAAAAACAAAAAACAAAAAAACAAGAAAAACAAGGAGTTTAAGTTCATGGTCTACATCTGCCGGATTTTTAAAATTTTTTTAATTTTAAAGTAATTACAGAATCACAGGAAGTTGCAAAAAATGTGCGGGAAAGTCTTGTGTGCCCCTCACTCAGTTTTGTTCAGTGTTAACATCTTGCCCAGCTACAATACAGCATCAAAACCAGGACACTGACTGTGATGGAGGCCACAGACCTTATTTCAGTTTCACCATTTTGCACGCATTCATTTCTGGGTGTGCGTGTGTTCTCTGCCATTCTGCCACATCTGCACATTTGTGTACCTACCACCACCATATGCAGGACCATTCCACTGCTACAATATAAACAGTACATCATCTCTTTAAAGTCACATTCACCGCTCTCTCACAGCCTCAATCCCTGGCAAATTAGGTAACAATTTAGTGAAATTGTTCTCCATCGTCATATTTTTTTTAATTTGAGACCATCATGTAAATGGAATCATACAATATGTAACCATGTGAGATTGACCTTTATCACTCAACATAATTCCATTGAGATCATCCAAGTTGTGGCATGTATGAAGAGTTTGTTCCTTTCTATTGCTAAGCTATGGTCCATCACATGGAGGTACCCAAGTTTGTTTAACCACTCACTGCACAAAGGACATCTGAGTTGTCTCATTTCGGCTACTACAAGTAAAACTACTATAAACATTCATAAGCATGCCTGTGTGGAACCATAGGATTTCATTTCTTTGGGATAAAAAATCAAGAGTGTAATTGCTAAGCCATATGATACTTGCATGGTTAGTGTTTTAAGAAACTGTCAAACTTTTCCAGAATGACTGGATCATTTTACATTCCCACCAACAACGACTGCATGATCCACTTTCTCCACATCCTCACCAGCATTTGGTGTTATCACTATTTCTGACTTCAGCCATTCTGATAGGGGTGTAGTGGTATCTCATTGTAGTTTTAATTTGCATTCCCCTGATGACTAATAATGTTGAACATAATTTCATGTATTTATTTACTCTCTACATATCCTCTTCAGTAAAATGTATGTTCTCCCTTTTTTTCCATTTTCAAATTAAATTTTCTTTTACTGTTGAATTTTGAGATATCTTTATGTATTCTGAAACATTGTATGTCAGATGTGTGGTTTTCAAATGTTTTTTCCCAACTTGTAGCTTGTTTTTTTTTTTTTCATTTTCTTCATGGGGTCTTTCACTGAACAACTTCAAAACATTTTTATTATATATAGTTTATCAATTTTCCCTGTATAGGTTGTACTTTTAGTCTCAAGTTTAAAAACCCTTAATCTAGCTTTAGGTCCAGAAGATTTTCTCCTAAGTTTCTTTTTCTGAAATATTGATAAGTTTACCTTCTGTATCCATGATCCATTTGAGGTTTAGGTTGAGATTCTTTTTTTTTTTTTTTTTTTTGGCTAATGGATGTCCAATTGCACCAACACCAGTGATGGAAAAGGCTACGTTTTCTCCATTGAACTGCTTTTGCATCTCTGTCAAAAATTAGTTAGCCTTTTTAGTGTGATTATTTCTGGATTCTCTATCCCATTGATCTATGTGTCTATTCATCTGCCAGTACTATGCTGTCTTAATTACTGAATTATTTTTGCACTTCAGTCTTTTTCAAGATTGTTGTAGCTCTTCTAGGTCCTCTGACTTTCCATATAAAAGGTAGAAGAAGCTTGTCTGTCTCTGCAAAAAATATTGCTGGGAATCTGGTAGAAATTACATTAAGTTTATACATCAATTTGGAGTAGGGCTGTTATTTTGCTCCATTTTCCTCCAGGTCTTTTTATCCATCCTTCAAAGGCAAGGAGTTGGGGCCATGTGGGCAAAAGGAGAAAAATCTGTTCCCCTTTTGAGGACGTTCTGCTGCTGCTCATTCTGTGCTGGGAGCGGACTGGCCACAGCACCCTAGACCCTAAAAGTGGCAGCATCACTGCACTGTAATCCGCTCCATGTCTCCCTGGGCTTGTGCCTGGGAGTGAACTGTATCTGTATTGGTGTATAAGTCCATATTGGCATTGCTATAAAGAAATACCTGAGACTGGGTAATTATAAAGAGATTTAATTGGCTCATGGTTCTGCAGGCTGTGTAGGAATTATAATGGCTTCTGCTTCTGGGGAGGCCTCAGGAAATTTCCAATCATGGCAGAAGGTGAAGAAGGGCCAGGTGTCTCACAGGGCAGGAGCAGGATGGAGAGAGATTGAGAGAGAGAGAGGAAATGCCACAAAATTTTAAATAATCAAGTTTCATGAGAACTTACTATGGCAAAGACAGTATCGAGAGGAATGGTGCTAAACCATTCGTGAGAAATGCACCCCCATAATCCAGTCACCTCCCACCAGGTCCTACTCCAACACTGGTTATTAATATTGAAGATGGAGTTTGGGCAGAACTCAGATCCAAACCATATCATTCGGCATCGGCTTACCTGTGCCCACCACTCGTAGCCCTAGGCTGAAGTGTATAGTGACCATCCTTTTGTTCCTTACTCCTCTCAGTAGGTAGAACTTCTGACCCCTAAGTACTATGTAGGATTAACTAAGGATTACAAACACTAGACCATGAATGGATCTGTGGCCACCACAACAGAGTGACATGGAGAGGGCCCTTTTCTCATTTCTCTGTCATGTTGTAAGTCTTTCCCACCCTGTGAGCCCAGAGGACACAATTAGGCAGGTAATACACTGGGCTATGCAATGTAACTAATTCCTAAATAAACCAGGCTCCACTCAACAAAGATGTCTTTGTTGCTTCCAGAAAATTGGATGTGGATCTGTTGGCCTGCTTCTATGGCCACCACCATCTGGAAAGCATGGTTTTGAAGCTTTTGAAGCCCAGAAATGGTGCACAGCACTCTTGCTTGTGGTTTGTGGCCCTGTCTGGTCACATGGCCCCAGTTACGAGAAGCAGGAAAATTCTATTGCGGGGAGCACTAGGCATCTCTGCCAGTGAGAATGAAGATTGACTCTCTTCCACCTGAAGGTTAAGGTGAGTTTGTTTAAAGGAAATAAAGTAATCTGATAATGCCTATGCACACATTTATGCGCTGGTTGCATACCCTGTCATATGTTGTAGACTGGGCTGCTCTAAACTGACAGATATGAATGATGCCACTTGAGCTGCTTAATGCATGCATCAACACAACACTCACCTCCACTCGTCACACTAACACTTCTGCTTTGTCTTCTTTAAGGCCTTCAGAAGAGGGAGCCATGGCCACAAGAAGGATCAGCCCCCACATAAAAGTCTAGTTTCAGGTACTGACTGTTGTCTGGAAAGTGTAAATATTATATTCCAAGACTGCCAGGCTAGCGTCTCCTCTACTCCATTACAAAGTGCACCAGATTCTGAAACATTGTACATTAACCTCGGTTGCTGGATTCTAACCCAATAAATTCATTTTTCTGCAAAACCCTCAATGGGTGTATTTAAGTCTCTGTTGGTGTCTTTAAAGAGCTGGATATGATCAATACAATCTCAGTCTATTATTTTAGCAAACTTCTTGCATTATTTTCAGAGTTGTTTTGCCTAATTTCTCTGGAAATAATTGGTTGGGCAAATAGGGGAAGGCTCAGGGGAGAAGTGAAGCTTATGTACATGAATACTTCCCTCAGTGCCAAGAACTCAGAGGATGACAACCTGCACGCACCGTGGGTGCCCGTGGTCTTGGCTGTTGGCAGGCATTCTGTTCCAGAAGGCAAAGATTGGCAGACTGCGCAAACTCCAGGTTATCTCCAATTATCATTTCCACTTTTACACAAATTTCACTTGTTTGGAAGGTATCTGATTTTTTCCCTTTTCTTAAACGTACTACTCTTTAGTGTTGTTATTCCTCGGTGTGATACACAAAGTCTCTGACTGTGGAGCTCATCATTTTGACAGGCGAACATACGTCACTGCTGGAGCAGGAAGAAAGCAGGGAGCACTTTCTTGGGGCTCCCCCCGTGACCCTCTCCTGCGATCTGTTTCCTTTCAGGGACAGCATTTGAATGGCAATAGTTGGAGGTTTCAAATAAAAACGTGTCTAATACTGAAACACAACAGTTTATTTGAGGGTCAGCCCAGCACTCACCACGAGGGGCCAGGACTTGGCCTGCTTCATTCAAACCTCCAGGTCCCAGGCTGGCCAGGGCAGTGCTCTCTGCTCAGGAAGCTTCATTCTCAGCACAGTCTCTCTCAGGCAACAGGACAAACGTCTCTACCACAGGCTGGCTCTGAAGCTGTTGAATCTTCACTGCTCAGCTCTCAAAGCCAAGCAGTCACACCAGGAGGAACTGGAGCAAGTGAACTTTGTGTCCAGGTTTCAGTATGCCTCAGCCACTGCCAGTGAGTCCATAGAGAGCCTGAAATAGGTAGTGAGTGTGTGCATGGGTACATACGTATGTACATATGTGTATATATGCATATATGTGTGTACATGTGTGCATGTGTAGGCATGAACAGTATGTATATAATCTACGCATGTGCATAAATGCATATGTGTATATATAAATAGGTGTATGCATGCATGTATGTATATATACATGTGTGTAGGTGTGTATGTATAGATATAATACATGTGCGTATATATACGTACAGGCACATAGATATGTGTGTATATATATACTTAACAGAAATCATATGGCAGTTTGGCATATTTCTGTTTCCTTTGGATTTCAAGGCTGAAAAGAGCATGTTTCCAATCGTGTGCAGAGGGGCTCTGTGGAGCTTATGAACACAGAACTTGGAGGCAAGCGAGTGAGATTGAGAAAACAGGTTGGCCTCTTGTGATCAGTGCCTGTGAGCCCCGAGGGCACTCCACATTCCACCAGTGAAACGCAAACCCCAGAAGTTCCGTCCTGTGGCTAGAGACCATCCCCACATCCCTACTCCGGGAAGGCGATTCTGCGAAGCACAACAGGAGTACGGAGGCCTCGTGTGGAGATCTGGAAAGGGTTAGCAAGCTTACATTGATTCTCTTCTCCTCCACAACTAAAACCTCAGAGGGAAATCCATACAAGGAAATCTCTGGATATGTTCTCCTTGGAGCCCAAGCTTCAGCCAGATCCTAGGGTGGGATGTGAAGGATCACACCCAACTGCGGGACCAGTCAGTCCCAGGGTCCCTGGGAACTCTGGAGCTATACTGGGGTACAGGGGAAGATGGCCCCCACAGCCCACTTCCAATCCTAGTTTTTGGAAGACACATAAACTACTTTTCTTTGAATTACCTTCACATACTTGCTGTTTGCAATTGCAAGGGTCCTAGCCCTATTATTTGTGCAATTTGGCCCGGAAATAGAGGGCTTAGCCCTTCAGAGTCAGCTCCGTGTGAGTGCTGCGCTGCATACCTCACTTCTTACTGGTTTTCATAAATTCCAATGCTGTCAGCTCAGGTTTTATGTGGGGGAGGCAACACAGGCAGTGGCCAGGAAGGAGCCAAGTGAGCCAAATTGTTCATCCGAATCTATTTAGCATCTAATACCGAGAAGTGAAGAAACAGACAGGGGGAAGGAAGATGAGATGCTCTGGTGGAAACCTGTTAAACATTGAGAGTACTTGGCAGGAGAACCTCAAATAAATCACGAGTGGTCTGCCCCTCACAGGGAGACCCTTTGGTCCCTAGAAACCTCGGTGTGGGGTGAGACATGAGAGAGAGAAGCCAGTCAGTTCTCAGAGAATGTGGTGAAAAGACAGGCATCTCCAAGGTCCTTCCACAAACTTCCATCCTCTGCACCACTCAGGTCAGCAAGCCACAAAACTCTCATCTGTAACCCTGCCTGCCACTACTGAGTTACTGGGTTCACACAGGCGGTCACTGCTAGCTTCCATGGATCCAAGTTGACGCTTCGCAGTCCTGCTGCTGGCCAGGCTGCCTCCGGAACCAGCAGTTCCAGGAGCCGTTTTCCCTGAGTGCAGAGCATGCCACTGAGTCTAGGAACACGTCAGCTGTGTGTGCAAGTGAGATGATTCTCCCTTCTGAGGCACAGAGAATCCTGCAGCCTCCCACTTAATACAGAGATAGTAACAGTAACAAAACTAGTGAACTTTTATTGACTTCTATATGCTCACCCCTGTGTAATTGAATATAAGTTGTGTCCCTAAATACTCATAGAAATCTTGTGATTTCCTAGAACTTTTCCTTGAAATTCTAAACAGATTGGGAGGTCTTTACCTGCAGTGTGTGGCACAGAGTTCACCCTGCAGTAGACCTGATTACTTAAGAAGTGGACACTAGATGAGGACTGTTCCATAAAAACAACAGGGAGACACATATGTAATTCTAAATTTTCTAGTAGCTGTAATAAAAAACTAAAAATAACAGTGGATTAACTTTAGTTATATATTCTGTTTAACCCCATATGTAAAACAGTTTTATTTCATCATGTAATTAATATCAAATTATGAATAAGTAGTTTACATTCCTTTTCTGTACCGTATTTTATACTCAAGTGCGCCTCCATTTAGATGAGCCTCATTTCAATGGCTAGGTAGTCACCTTTGGCTGCTGGCTACAGTATGCCCCTGGCTAAGTGTCTCTGGGCCCCATAAGCATAGCAAACTCCTGACTCTTTAGAGTTTACTGGTAACAGAATGAAAATCTGGAAGAACCCACACTAAAGGTTCTTCTTATTTATCCATTAGTGAGAATAACAGTAACAAAAACAATAGCAACTTTTAGGATGTGTGTCTTATTGTAGATACTCTGCTAAGCACTTTACACAACAGCAATGAATTCCGCCTGTGGGAGACCTCCACTATTGTAATGTCCTTTATTGCTGAACAAGTTCAGGCTTGGAGTAGTTCTGTAACTTCCTCAAGTTTTATAGTTAGTACCTGGCCAGACCAGCTCTGAATCCAGACCACCTGATTCACTCCCCCCTACAAACAGGGACACAGGAAGGAAGGCTAGGGGGTGATTCCATAGGTCTTCATGCTCCTACGTTGGATTTGGGGAAGCAGAATGCCACGGGAACAAGAGTGTGGCTTAATGAGGCACTGAAGAGATGAGGACCTGCTGGCCTGGACATACTAAATCTGGAAGGAAAAATCTAAAATATTTACACCACTAAAAGAAGGAAAGCTAAGGAGAGCCTGGACACTCATTATGAATCCTCGCCTAGCAGAACTTGGAGCGGGGAAGGAAAGTTGACAGCATTTGCAATCTAGAAATAGAGATATATGACCTCATTTATGCCGTGTGAGCACTATAAAAACAGGAATCAGGCATTCAATCAACTTGAACCTCAGTTTCCATATTTGAAACATCTAATAAGACAGAATATGCAGGAGTATTACTTATGTTTCCATTAAAAGTCCTAAACATAGCAAATAGTAAAATTATAGACATTATTTCTCCATTTTTTAGTATTGGCTAAAATTATCAATATATTCAAAACAAATAATATATAATTTACAAATAATTAAATCGGAAGATTTATTAATAATATATAGGCTACTTAGATCCACTCCTAGCCTTTTGAGGAGGACATTACAGAAAATAGCCATTTATAAAATGAGATTTGAATTGAATGTAATGATTTTTATCCCTACATTATTGGATAACTGAACCCTCATACACTCTCAACCCCAATCTCCAGCACTGTGTGTGCATTTTTAATTAAATTAGTGCTATAGTTATTATATTTTACTAAAACAGTGTTTGCCAGATTCTTAGTTATTATATTATCTTTATGAATTTAGTTTTATCTTCTCACCTGTGTGTCACCAATTTAATATTTTTATGTAAATTTATTTGATAATCTCTGCCTATTAATGAGTTTTCAGATGAGTTACATCTAATGGAATTACATTAAAATAATAATGATAATAACAATTATTATTATAGACATTACTAGATTAAATCTGCTATTTTGTTTCTATTTGTTTTCTTCTTTTTTTTTTCTTTTTTTTTTTTACTTTCTTCTGGATTAATTGAATGGTTTTCAAGATTCAGTTGTATTTCTATCATTGCCTAATTAACTATACAATCTTTTAATTTTCTTAATGGCTGCTCTAGGTTTTGCAATATGCATCTTTCACCTACTGCAGCTTTCCTTCAAATAATATCATACATATTTTTTCACATATAATGTAGCAATCTTATAATGGTATGCTTCTACTTCTCCTATCCTTTGTGCTATTGTTTTTATATCTTTCACTTTCACATATATTATAAACCCCACCATACATCCTCATCTTCTTATTTTTTGCTATAAACAGTAAATTTTCAAAAGAAGCTTTAACAATAAGAATAAAGTCTTTTATACTTACCTACATATTTATTATTCCTAATGCTCTTTATTTCTTTGTATAGATCCAAGTTTTTATCTGATATCATTTTCCTTTGCCTGATTAACTTTCTTCAACATTTCTAGAAGTGCAGGTCTATTGGCAATAATTCCTCCAAGCAATTTTTTATCTGGAAATGTTCATATTTCACATTAACACTTGAAATATATTTATACTGGGTATAGTATTCTAGATTAACAGTTCTATTTTTATTTTCAGTACACTAAAAATGCTGCTTCATTGTATTTTGGCTTATATAGCTTCTGACTAGAAATATGTTATTTGTATGTTGGTCCTGCGCATGTAATGTCTTTTTTCTTGCTAGCTGCTCTTAGGAATTTCTCCTCATACTTAGTGATGTGCAATTTGATTATGATGTGCTTTGGTGTTATTTTCTTTGTGTATGTCCTGTTTAGGGTTCATAGATTTTATTAGATCTCTGACTTAATGGTTTTCATAAATTTGCAAAATTTATATTTTTATTTATATTTTTATATTTATATTTTCAAATATTTTTCTGTTCCTCCCTCTACCCCTTTCCCTTTTATGATTCCTACTACATGTTAGACTGCTTGATATTGTACCACAACTCACGGAATCTCTTTTATTTATCAGTGTTTATAACCTCTGTATGATTCAGTTTGTATTTTTATGTTGTTTGTCTTCAAATCTACTGATATTATATTCTGCAATGTCTGTCACCATTTCTCATGACAGATAAGATAGATAGATACAGATAGATAGGTAGGTAGATAGGTAGGCAGATAGATAGATTTTTCTTCTAAATGTGGGTCATATTTTCTGTTTCTATACATATCTGGCAATATTTATTGAGTATCAGACATAGTAGGTTTTGTTTCTTAGTTCTCTGGATTTTGTTGTATTCCTCTAATGAGTGTTGCTTTTTTCTGTAAGGCAGTAAACTACTTACAGTGTAGCTTAATCCTTTCGAATCTTATTTTTAAGCTTTTCTAGGGCAGGTCTTGGGGACTTAATCAGGCTACTTTATTCCCATTACTATGGGATGATGTTTCTGGGATCATCACTAAATGCCCCATGTATCCACCAAGACCCTTTCACACTGGGTAGTGAAATATTGAATGATTCCAAACTGTGCAAAATTTAGAAATTGTTCATCTTACAGGTCCACTGTCTATGTTATTTTCCTAGCAGTGTTCTTTGGTCTTGTAAAGTTTTGCCATATGCACATTAAAATTGGTATTCAGGTCAGGCACACTGGCTTATGCCTGTAATCCCAGCACTTTGGTAGGCTGAAGCAGGAGGATTGCTTGAACCCATGAGTTTGATACCAACCTGGGCAATATATGAAGATCCAATCTCTATAAAAATTTAGAAATTAACCAAGGGTAGTTGCACATGCCTGTGGTCCCAGCTACTTGGGAGGCTGAGGTGGGAGGATCACTTGAGCCTGGGAGGCGGAGGTTACAGTGAGCTGAGATTGTGTCACTGCACTCCAGCCTGGGTGACAGTGAGACCCTGTCTCAAAAAAAAAAAAAAAAAAAAATTGTATTCAGCCAAACACTCAATTCAGCTTTTTGGAGCTTTTCCACTGTGTAATTAAGTCCTTGCTTTATGGTACTTTGTCCCACCAATTCTAACTGCCTCATCCTTCTTAAACTCTGATCTATGACATGTGAACTCAGAGGGACCCCAGGCTCTGTTTGAGTTTCTGCTCCCTGTGTTGTGCTCCAGAACTTATTCCCAGGTAGAATACCAGGAGGATTACCATGGGACTACCTCCTTTGCTTCCGTTTACTCACATGTCGTAGTCTAGTCCTGTCTATTGCCCAGTGTTTGCAAGCAGATGTTTCATCTATTTTGCCGAGTTTTCTAGTCGTTATTGTTGTTATTTTACTGTCATTACCTTCATAAGAGTCACTTCTTCGTGGATGAATGCAAAAGTAGTTTTTACTTAAATTAAACTCCCTTTAAAAGTTATCCAAGTCAGTTAAATTATCATTCTAGGCACTAGTTACAATTTTGTCATGCATGTTAAAAAATTATATATTTTAAATAATGACATACTTATTAAAATAAAAGTATGGATTTGTATACCATTTTAAATCATCTTGAGGCTTTCTAGGGACACAAATATCATGCTTTGGGAAACTTTGTATAAATATTTTGGGTGGATGTGTATGAAACAAGATCAGCATTTTATGTAATAGCAGGATCTAAATCAAAGGATGAAATGACACCTGAAATCAGTCATTTAGGAAAAGAAAAAAGGATTTCTTTTGTTGTTTAGAAGCAGAGTAACTCTGTTGCCCAGGCTGGAGTGCAGTGGCATGATCATGGCTCACTGCAGCCAAGACTTCCTGGGCTCAAGGGATCCTCTTGCCTCAGCCACCCAAATAGCTGAGACTATAGGCACACCACCACACCCAGCTAATTTTCTATTTTTTTTTAGAAACAGGCTTTCCCTATGTTTCTCAAGCTGGTCTGAAACTGTTGGTCTGAAACTCTGGCCTGGGATGATCCTCTTGCTTCAGCCTCCCAAATGTTAGGATTACAGGCATGAGACAGTGTGCCCAGCCAGGAAAGAAAAAAATATGTCTTAGGACAGAATAAAGAGGTGAGAGATGGGATCTGTCTTCTATTATTTTCAAGGAAAAAGTTAAGATCCCTCTTCAGCTGCTCCCTAGTTTTATTATGTGAGTCAGACCATTTATTAGGACATAAACCAAGACACAAGGCCTGCTAGTCAGTCACTGAGGGGAGAGAGCAGGCCTGTCTTGGGACAGCGGTGGTAGGGGCATGAACCCAAATGTTTGACTTTCCAGGAGAAATACCTGCATTTCTCCTGTGGTTTGTATTTATCCCCCGGATTCCCCTTTAGTGTTTTGGAAAGATGTTTTAATGAACCAGCCTTCCTCAGCTATTTTTAGAAAATCCCAGGTGTGGGCTTGCTTGCAGGTAAAAAGGTAACATGGGCCAGCTGTAAGAATAAGAAAGGGTTCCAATGATCCAATCGGCCAAGAGATACAATTGAAAAAATGCAGTCACCTATCCCTCCCCACCTCGAGCTCTTCCAGGTTTAGTGAACCTCAAAGGTTCTGAGTTAAATTATTAAGCAGAAATTTCCTGTTGTCATCAGTGCACTTCCATTCTTACAGTTGACTGTAATCCTCTTGAATATTTACATACAAGTCCATAAGCACAGCTTCAACATGTGGGGATGGAGGAAAAGAAAGTCAGCTTCAGGTATACTGGTAAAATGTAATATGTCACATATTCATCTGTAAAAAGGCAAGTTCTCTATGGAAGTTTAAGAAACCTATCATCCTGAGGAAACAAAGGTCTGAGAGCTACATCTGAAGAAACATGTGAGGTGAGCTCTCTCACCATGCTATAATCTTCACAACAAAATTCCCCCTAAATATTTCAAGCATGGGAAAAATAGAGTGATAAACTGGTCACACCATGAACTTTGGAGTCAGGAACAACCCAGTTTAATGTTGTGTTATTTCCTAGTTTTCCACTCAACCTGTTTTTACATTCATAAATGGGAACAATAATGAATGGCTCACTAAGTTATTTAGAGTTTTAAAAAATAAAATAAAATAAAATAGTGTATGGATCATAGGAAATATCCAAATGTTAATTCTCTTCCTCAGAACTCCCTGCTTTCCGAGGGAACATCTCCTATTTTTGGATAAGGTATTAGTTTTCTGTTGCTGCCATAAGAAATCACCAAAAATTTAGTAGTTTAATAGTATACATTAATTATATTACAGTTCTGTACAGATGAGAGTCCAGCACAGGACTCACCAAACTAGAATGAAGGTATCAGCAAGCTGCATTCCTTTCTGGAGGTAGACTTTCTTTTCTGTTTCTGCAGGCTGTTGGGAGAGTTCAGTTCCTGTGGTTATGGGACTAAGGTCTTTATTTTCTTGCTGGTTATAAACTAAGAGGCATTCGCACTTCTGGAGGCCACTGCATTCCTGAGCTTTTGGTCTCTTTCCTCCATCTCCAAAGCCAACAATGCTGGCAGGTTGAGTCTTTCTCACATTCCATCTTTCTGAACCACTCTTCTGCCTCCCTCTTTCACTATTAACATGTAATTAGATTGTGCCCAACCAGATAATCCCAGGTAGTCTCCTCATTATAAGATCCATTATCTTCATCATATCTTCAGAGTCCCTCTTGCCATGTAACATAACATATACACAGGTTTCAGGGATGATGGTGTGGCGTCCTTTCGAGGAATTATTCTGCCTACCATGGATACTCACCTGAGAGTTTCATCCATTGATTTTACCTAAATTCTTTGTTGTTGCTTCTGTTGCAAGGCAACATTGTATGTGTGTGTGTGTGTGTGTGTGTGTGTGTTTGTTGTGTTTTGTTTTTGAAACAGAGTCTCACTCTGTCACCCAGGCTGGAGTGCCATGGTATGATCTCCACTCACTGCAACCTCCGCCTTCAGGGTTCAAGCAATTCTCCCACCTCAGCCTGCCGAGTAGCTGGGACCACAGGCACACACCACCACACCCAGCTAATTTTTTGTGTGTTTATAGTAGAGACAGGGTTTCACCATGTTGACCAGGCTGGTCTTGAACTCCTGACCTCAAGTGATCCGCTGGCCTCGACCTCCCAAAATGCTGGGATTATAGGCATGAGCCACCGCACCCCGCAAGATGTGCCTGACATAGTCTCTTCATTTCCTCCCCTCTCCCACCAGTGACATGGCCTCTTTTTGCAATATTTATTCTCTACTTTATCAATTTCCCTTTGGAGTAATACATTTTATTTCCTGAAATGAAATATGTAATGGGAATGGTGACAATAATAGCGACAATAATAAGTGCAACTTATTGTGTGTTTTATTTTGTACCTTGCATGCTGCCAAGCATCACATATGTATTGATGTAACACATGACACACACAACCTAACCCAATTCTCATGACAGCCCCATCAGGTAGGGTCTCATCATTGTTTTATGGATGAGGAGACAGCCAAAGAGAGGTGACGTCAATGTCTCAAGGTTTTATGGAAACTGCACTCTTATCTTGCAAGCACTGGAGACTTTGGTCTCTTCCTTGCTCAGCATTCTGACTCATCCTCTGCCTGATGCTCTTCTTCTTGGACCTTCCTCTTTTCCTTGGGATTTCCTATTTTAGCTTCATCTCAGCTGCCCCTCTTCCCCAGTCATCTCAACAACCTTGCAATCTTTATTAGTGACAATTACCTAAAAGGATTCTCTTTCCCTCCTCTAGTTGTGGCCTTGTGAGGGCAGAGTAAATTTTAATAATTGATGATCATGGAGGAAAATAAACTTTCCCAGAATAAGCACTGTTATGGACAATAAGGTCTAATACCCTTGATTTGTGGTTTGCACAGATTTTCTCTTACTTCTCTTTTTCTACCACAGGTCATAAGCATTAGCTTTTTGTTGCTTGAAAATGTTGGACTTCCCTTGAAATACCATACAATGAAACATTGCAAATTTTCCTACCATTTCACATTTCATTTTACATCTTAGGAAGAGCTTTCTTTTTTTCTTTCTTTTTCTTTTTTTTTTTTTTTTTTTTTTTTTTTGGCTTGTAAAGACCTTGGCCTGCAACTCAAGAAGTGGAGTTGTTTTAGTTCAATTTAAATAACGTTTCTCCACCACTTGGGACAGCATAATTCAAAGGAGAGACATGCTGTGGAAATGAACTTGGTATTGCAATATGAGAGTAGTCAACATATATCAAAAGGTATCCCAAATCCACAAACAACTGGACGATGCTGGGACCAATGTGGAGCCACTGGAGCAAAACCTCCACCTCTTCCTCAGGGCGGTAGGTCAAGGGAAGGGTGTCAGGAGGTGCAGCCCAGAGCCCTTCTACTCATTTCTCTTTTCCCTGAAGCTTTCCCCAGACACCTCATATATTTCAAACTGAGCTCTTTGGGCCAGAAATCACAGTCACGGTGTCCTTCTTAGAAAACAGCTTATGACTCAATGGCTGCCAAACTCAGCTCTTAGGCTGGAGTGTTCTCACAGAAAGCCCTGGGGCTTTTGGGAGGATGGGAAGGAGTAAGTATCAGCAGGGTGATGGGAGTTCTCCGGGCTATTTGTGTGACTCCTAAGGTATTAAAAATGTAAGATAGTTAAGTTTTAACTTTTATAATAATATTTTTTATAAAAACAAGCAGGAATTGATTTGAGCCAACCTGTACGTGGCCACAGTGATTCCAGGCATGGGGCCTCAATTACTGTGCATTTGCCTCAAGGTCCCCAGGGTTCTGAGTCAGGGAACCAATGCACACAACCAAACTCCCAGGATACTGACTTTTCACAAACTTGCCAGTTTATTAATGTACGGAGGTGAATATTTCTTAACGGAGGAGGTGAATATTTCTTAATAGAGAACCTGGAACACAAATACAATATAAATGTGGAGGAATTTAGACCTCCACATTTATATAATATAAATGTGAGTGGTATTTCATATAGGTCTTAGTGAAGTCCAATCATTTCTGTCCCAAAAAAGCAAGAATATGCCTAGTCATTTAGTATTTTTGTTTGAATGGTTGTATCCCTTGAAGACTGTAGCAGTTTTAAAACATGGCTACAAATTCTTTATCTCCTCCATAAAGATGAGATGACCTTTGTTCTGTCTCCTTGAATTTCACTGAGTTTGTGACTTCTTCAAACAATAGAAACTAGAGGAAACACATAATATATTATACCTTCAGCAGCTAGGGCACTGCTGAAACATTCAGTCTTGGAGCCCTGAAACTCCAAGCTGGAAGGATGCCCAAGCCACATGGAGATGCCACATTAGGTCCTCCAACCAACAGTCCCAGCACGGAGTTCAGCTTTCAAGTCTTCCCAGCCCAGGAACCAGACATGTCCATGAAGAGGCTTCCAGATGACTACAGCCTTCGGTTATTGAAGTCACCTCCAGCCTTTTGAATCTACCCAACTGAAGCCCTGGACATTGTGGAGCAGAGAAAAGCCATTTCCACAATAAATTCTTCACCCATGGAATCCGTGAGTCTAGGTATTTTGTTGGTGTGTATGCGTCTAAATCGGAGTTGGATTGTTATCCAGCAACAACCAACCAGGATGAAACTTTTGGGGTATTAGCTATCTAACTGGCTCTTACGCTTCTTTCTAGTCACAGTCTTTCTAGTTAGGATCTGCTCAGCATTCAGATTAGCAAAGTTGACTCATTTCTGCAGTTTCCTGTGTGAAGTTATTTGAGGCCATGTGGATTCTAATTTGAGTTTTTCCAAAGCTTTCTAGTCAAATGTGTAAATAATCTCGTTTGCTCCCAAAGATCACAAATCATATTAATTCTATATGTGTGTTGTTAATTTAAATTGGAAATGTAAACTCTATTTCTCTCACTTGCCACTGTTTAGACTGCACCTTCCTGTGACTTTCAGATTTCCAACAAGCCTGAAAAATTAAAAGGAGACAGCAGTTAACAGGAGAGTAAATAGAATTCAGCCCCAAAATAAAATCTCAACTCAAGGGACAATCATTATTACTTCTGAAAACCAACAACAGTAAGGATGAACTTGTACTTTATAGAATCAATCTGCTTGTTGTCAAGGTTTTATTCCCATGAAGTCTCTTTTATTTTGTGTAGCCTTATTGAGACATATTTTACAGATGAAATCCATCCAATTTAAAGTGTGGACTTTGGTGCTTTCTAACTGTATTCATAGAGTTGTGCAACCATCACTACGATCTAATTTTAGAATATTTTCAATTCTCCAAAAATAAACCCTGTGCATATTAGTAGTAGTTCCTCATTCCTGATCCCTCCCTTCGCCCACCACCCCACACTCAGGCGATCAATAATCTACCTTCAGTTTCTATGGATTATGGGTGTTTTATGTTAATGGAACCATACATTATTAGTCTTTTGTGACTGGCTTTTTGCATTTAGTGTGTTTCCAAGGTTCATTCACATAGTGGCATCTATCGACACTTCATTCCCTTGTATGGCTGAATAGCATTCCATTGAATGTATACATAACACACTTTATGTATGCATTTATCAGTTGATAAACATTTAGGTTATTCTGACTCATTAGCTATTATGAATAATCATGTGCAAGATTTTTTGCAGACATATGTTTTCATTGCTCTTTATCATATACCTGTGAGTGGAAATGCCAAGTCTTATTAACTCAGTGTATAAGGAGTCCTATTTCTCCACGTCCTTATCAACACAGAGTATTCTGTCTTTTTATTGTGTTATTTTTAGCCATCCTAATGAGTGTAATGTGGTATCTCCTTGTGGTTTTGATTTGCGTTTCTTTAATGCAAATTAATGCTAATTATATTAAGCAACTTTTCATGTGTTTATTGACATTTGCATATTTTCTTTGGAGAAATGTTTATTCAAACCATGATTATTTTTTAAATTAAATTGATTGTATTTTTATTGTTGAATTGTAAGAGTTCTTTAGATATATAATGGATACAAGTCCCTTATCAGATATGTAATTTCCAACCACACTCTCTCATTGTGCGAGTTATATTTTCACTGTGTTAATCACATCCTTTGATGAACAAAAGTTTTTTGTAGATTTGATGAAGTCCAGTTTATCTATTTTCTCATTTGCCTCTTGTGCTTTTGGCAACGTATAAGATAAACTATTGTGTAACCCAAGGTTGTGAAGGTGTACTCCTGATTTTATCAAGGAGTTTTATAGCTTTAGCTCTTGCATATAGTTATATGATCCACTTTGGGTTGATTTATGTGTATGGTATGAGGTAAGGGTAAAAGTTCAGTTTTACATATGAATATACAGTTGTCCAGCACCATTAGTTGAAAAGAATATTCTTTCCCCCATTAAGTTGTCTTAACATCCTTACTGCATATCAATTGACCATAAAAGCAAGGGCTAATTTCTGGACTTTCATTTATATTACAACAAACTATATGTGAATCTTTATACCAAAAAAAAAAAAAAAAAAAAACACATTATTACTGTAGCTTTGCAGTATATTATTATAGCTTTAAAGTATATTGTTTTTAAAATGGAAAAAGTGAGTCCTTCTTTGTTCTTCTCTAAGATTTCTTTGGATATTCTGGGTCCTTTGCATTTCTATAAGGTTTTTGGAACCAGCTTATCAATTTCTATAACAAACAAAAACAACTCTGGAATTTTGACATGGATAATCTTGAATCTGTAGATCAATGTAGGGAGTGTGCAATCTTAACAACATTAAGTCTTCTAATCCATAAACTTGGAATGTTTTGCTATTTATTTAGAACTTTAATTTCTTTGAATTATTTCTCATAGTTTTCAGTGTGAGTCTTAAACTTTTATTACATTTATTTTTAAATATTTATTGTTTTTCTTGCTATTTAAATGGGATTGCTCTCTAATATCATTTTGAATTATTTATTGTTAGTGCATAGAAATGCAATTGATTTTTGTATATTAATCATTCGTTCTGCCACATTGCTGAACCTCTTTTTTTGTTCTAAATTTCCCTTTATTTTTGTTGGTGGTTATTATTGTTTTTAATTCCATGGAATCTTCTACCTATAAGATCATGTCATCTGTCCTCTGGAAATAAAAATAGTTTTACTTCTTCCTTCCCAATCTGAATGTCTTTGACTTTTTCTCTTGCCTAATTTCCCTGGCTAGATCTCCAATACAATGATTAATCATGTTATGAGTGGACATCCTTTTCTTATTCCTCATAAAAAGAAAAAAGCAACCAATCTTTCACATTAAGTATGATATTAACAGTGGGTTTTTCATAGATGTCCTTTATCACATTGAGGAGATTCTCTTCAATTCGTAGTTTGTTGAGCTTTTTTTTTTTTTTTTGTCATAAAGAGGTGTTGGATTTCTTCACATGCTATTTCTACATCTGTTGAGATGATCATGTGGTTGTATAGTTTATTCTATTAATATAGTGTATTGAGTTGGTTGACCCAACCTTGCATTCCTGATACAAATTCCAGAGGGTCGTGGTGTATAATCCTTTCTATATGGTGGTAAATTTGCTTTGCTGATATTTTCCTGAAAATTTTTGAATCTAAATTCATAAGGATATTGCTCTATAGTTTGCTCATAATCTCTTTGTCTAGTTTTAGTATTATAGAATGAATTAAAAAACATTACTCATCTTCTCTTCCTTGGAGGAACTTGTAAAAGATTGCTTAATTCTTCTTTAAATTTTTGGTAACACTCACCTGCGAAGGCATCTGAGTTCAAACTTTCCTTTGTTGAAAGTTTTTAAATTACTAATTTAATCCTTTTTCTTATTATTTAGTTCTATTTAGAGTTTCTGTTTCTTCCTGAGTTAGTTTCAGTTGCTTCTATATTTAAATTATCTAATTTAGCATACATTTGGTCATATTCCCTTATTATCTTTTTTATTTCTGTAAGGTCAATAGTGATGGCCATCTTTCATTCTCCTTCATAATAATTTAAGTCTTTTTTCTTGATAAGTCTTTCTAGAAGTTTGTCAATTCCTGTTATCATTATTTATTTCTACATCAATTTTCTTTTCTCTATTTTATTTATTTTCACTGTACCTTTATTATTTTCTTAAACCTTTGCTTTGGGTTTAGTTGGTTCTTCTTTTTCTAACTTTCTTAGGTGGAAAATTAGATTATTAATTTGTGACCACTCTTTACATTTAAAGTAGATGATTATAGTTATAGATTCTTCTTTAAGTATTACTATAAATGTAACCCATGTCTTGTTTTTATTTTTATTTAAATCATAATTAGTTCCACTTGTGATTTCTTCTTTGACCTATTAGATATTTAAGGGAGTGTTTAATTTCCACATATTAGTGGAAATTTTTTTTTTAATTTCTAATTTTATTCCATTTTGGCCAAAGAAGATACTTTGTATGCTTTCAGTCTTTGCAAATGTACTGAAACTTGTTTTGTGGCCTACCATGTGGTCTGTTTTGGACAATGTTTCATATGCACTTGAGAAAAATATATACTTTGCTGTCGTTGCAGGGTGTGTTCTGTAGATATCTGTTAGGTCATTTAGTTTATAGTGGTAAGTCTTCTATTTCCTGTTTCATCTTCTGCCTGATTCTCCTACCCACTATTAAAAATGGGCTATTGGCTTCTCCAGCTGTTATTGGTGAATCGCCCATGTCTCCATTCAATTCTGTTAGTTTTTGCTGCATGTAATTTAGGGCTCTGTTATTAGGTACACATACGTTTCTAATCACTGCACCTTCCATGGAATGACCCTCTTATCATTATAAAATTTCCTTCTTTGTCTCTAGTATCAATTTTGCCATAAATTCTATATCATATGGTATTAATATAGGCACTTCATTTCTGTTTTGGTTACTCCTTACATTGTATATTTCTTTCTACCCTTTTATTGTTGGCCTATTTGTGTTTTTTTACTCTGAAGTGTGCCTCCTGAAAATAGCATATAGCATAATCTATGTATTCTGTCAATCTCTGCCTCATTTAGGTGTCAAATTCATTTACATTTCATATGATTACTAATAAAGTAGAATTTAGATCTGCTGTTTTGCTATTTGTTTTCTATATGTTATGGGTTTTTTTAATTGTTTTCTTGTTTCTCTGTTCCTTGATTATGGTCTTATTTTGTTAAATAAAAATGTTCATTGTAGCTTTTGAACTCTCATGGTTTGTTTGTTTGTCAGTTATTTGTTAGTATATTCTTAGGTATTTCCCTAGGGATTACAATTGGCATATTAATTTATGTAAATCACATTTTAATTAATACTAAATTAGTTTTAATAGTATATGAAAACTGCTTCAAAAAACTGTTCTCTTCCTCTCTTTTTTCTCATTGTCTCAGAGATTATTTCTTTTTATGGTTATAAGCCCACCAATACAGTTTTTTTTTAATATCTTTTCTTTTTTTTATTTATTTATTTTTTCTTTTCTCAATTTTTTCTTTTCTTTTTTTTTTTTTCTTCTTTTTTTTTATTATACTTTAAGTTCTAGGGTACATGTGCATAACGTGCAGGTTTGTTACATATGTATACTTGTGCCATGTTGGTGTGCTGCACCCATCAACTCGTCAGCACCCATCAATTCGTCATTTATATCAGGTATAACTCCCCAATGCAATCCCTCCCTCCTCCCCCCTCCCCATGATAGGCCCCGAGGTGTGATGTTCCCCTTCCCGAGTCCAAGTGATTTCATTGTTCAGTTCCCACCTATGAGTGAGAACATGTGGTGTTTGGTTTTCTCTTCTTGTGATAGTTTGCTAAGAATGATGGTTTCCAGCTGCATCCATGTCCCTACAAAGGATGCAAACTCATCCTTTTTTATGGCTGCATAGTATTGCATGGTGTATATGTGCCACATTTTCTTAATCCAGTCTGTCACAGATGGACATTTGGGTTGATTCCAAGTCTTTGCTATTGTGAATAGTGCCACAATAAACATACGTGTGCCTGTATCTTTATAGCAGCATGATTTATAATCCTTTGAGTATATACCCAGTAATGGGATGGCTGGATCATATGGTACTTCTAGTTCTAGATGCTTGAGGAATCGCCATACTGTTTTCCATAATGGTTGAACTAGTTTACAATCCCACCAACAGTGTAAAAGTGTCCCTGTTTCTCCACATCCTCTCCAGCACCTGTTGTTTCCTGTCTTTTTAATGATTGCCATTCTAACTTGTGTGAGATGGTATCTCATTGTGGTTTTGATTTGCATTTCTCTGATGGCCAGTGATGATGAGCATTTTTTCATGTGTCTGTTGGCTGTATGAATGTCTTCTTTTGAGAAATGTCTGTTCATATCCTTTGCCCACTTTTTGATGGGGTTGTTTGTTTTTTTCTTGTAAATTTGTTTGACTTCTTTGTAGATTCTGGATATTAGCCCTTTGTCAGATGAGTAGATTGCAAAAATTTTCTCCCATTCTGTAGGTTGCCTGTTCATTCTGATGGTAGTTTCTTTTGCTGTGCAGAACCTCTTTAGTTTAATTAGATCCCATTTGTCAATTTTGGCTTTTGCTGCTGTTGCTTTTGGTGTTTTAGACATGAAGTCCTTGCCCATGCCTATGTCCTGAATGGTATTACCTAGGTTTTCTTCTAGGGTTTTTATGGTATTAGGTCTAACATTTAAGTCTCTAATCCATCTTGAATTAATCTTCGTATAAGGAGTAAGGAAAGGATCCAGTTTCAGCTTTCTACTTATGGCTATCCAATTTTCCCAGCACCATTTATTAAATAGGGAATCCTTTCCCCATTTCTTGTTTCTCTCAGGTTTGTCAAAGATCAGATGGCTATAGATGTGTGGTATTATTTCTGAGGACTCTGTTCTGTTCCATTGGTCTATATCTCTGTTTTGGTACCAGTACCATGCTGTTTTGGTTACTGTAGCCTTGTAGTATAGTTTGAAGTCAGGTAGTGTGATGCCTCCAGCTTTGTCCTTTTGATTTAGGATTGTCTTAGCAATGCGGGCTCTTTTTTGGTTCCATATGAACTTTAAAGCCGTTTTTTCCAATTCTGTGAAGAAACTCATTGGTAGCTTGATGGGGATGGCATTGAATCTATAAAGAACCTTGGGCAGTATGGCCATTTTCACGATATTGATTCTTCCTATCCATGAGCATGGTATGTTCTTCCATTTATTTGTGTCCTCTTTGATTTCACTGAGCAGTGGTTTGTAGTTCTCCTTGAAGAGGTCCTTGACATCCCTTGTAAGTTGGATTCCTAGGTATTTTATTCTCTTTGAAGCAATTGTGAATGGAAGTTCATTCATGATTTGGCTCTCTGTTTGTCTGTTACTGGTGTATAAGAATGCTTGTGATTTTTGCATGCTAATTTTGTATCCTGAGACTTTGCTGAAGTTGCTTATCAGCTTAAGGAGATTTTGGGCTGAGACAATGGGGTTTTCTAAATATACAATCATGTCATCTGCAAACAGGGACAATTTGACTTCTTCTTTTCCTAACTGGATACCCTTGATTTCTTTCTCTTGCCTGATTGCCCTAGCCAGAACTTCCAACACTATGTTGAATAGGAGTGGTGAGAGAGGGCATCCCTGTCTTGTGCCAGTTTTCAAAGGGAATGCTTCTAGTTTTTGCCCATTCAGTATGATATTAGCTGTGGGTTCGTCATAAATAGCTCTTATTATTTTGAGGTACGTTCCATCAATACTGAATTTATTGAGCGTTTTTAGCACGAAGGGCTGTTGAATTTTGTCAAAAGCCTTTTCTGCATCTATTGAGATGATCATGTGGTTCTTGTCTTTGGTTCTGTTTATATGCTGGATTACGTTTATTGATTTGCGAATGTTGAACCAGCCTTGCATAACAGGGATGAAGCCCACTTGATCATGGTGGATAAGCTTTTTGATGTGCTGCTGAATCCGGTTTGCCAGTATTTTATTGAGGATTTTTGCATCGATGTTCATCAGAGATATTAGTCTAAAATTCTCTTTTTTTGTTGTGTCTCTGCCAGGCTTTGGTATCAGGATGATGTTGGCCTCATAAAATGAGTTAGGGAGGATTCCCTCTTTTTCTATAGATTGGAATAGTTTCAGAAGGAATGGTACCAGCTCCTCCTTGTACCTCTGGTAGAATTCAGCTGTGAATCCATCTGGTCCTGGACTTTTTTTGGTTGGTAGGCTATTAATTATTGCCTCAATTTCAGAGCCTGCTATTGGTCTATTCAGGGATTCAACTTCGTCCTGGTTTAGTCTTGGAAGAGTGTGAGTGTCCAGGAAATTATCCATTTCTTCTAAATTTTCTAGTTGATTTGCGTAGAGGTGTTTATAGTATTCTCTGATGGTAGTTTGTATTTCTGTGGGATCGGTGGTGATATCCCCTTTATCATTTTTTATTGCGTCTATTTGATTCCTCTCTCTTTTCTTCTTGCTAGCAGTCTGTCAATTTTGTTGATCTTTTCAAAAAACCAACTCCTGGATTCATTGATTTTTTGGAGGGTTTTTTGTGTCTCTATCTCCTTCAGTTCTGCGCTGATCTTAGTTATTTCTTGCCTTCTGCTAGCTTTTGAATGTGTTTGCTCTTGCCTCTCTAGTTCTTTTAATTGTGATGTTAGAGTGTCAGTTTTAGATCTTTCCTGCTTTCTCTTGTGGGCATTTAGTGCTATAAATTTCCCTCTACACACTGCTTTAAATGTGTCCCAGAGATTCTGGTATGTTGTATCTTTGTTCTCATTGGTTTCAAAGAACATCTTTATTTCTGCCTTCATTTCGTTATGTACCCAGTAGTCATTCAGGAGCAGGTTGTTCAGTTTCCATGTAGGTGAGCGGTTTTGATTGAGTTTCTTAGTCCTGAGTTCTAGTTTGATTGCACTGTGGTCTGACAGACAGTTTGTTATGATTTCTGTTCTTTTACATTTGCTGAGGAGTGCTTTACTTCCAATTATGTGGTCAATTTTGGAATAAGTGCGATGTGGTGCTGAGAAGAATGTATATTCTGTTGATTTGGGGTGGAGAGTTCTGTAGATGTCTATTAGGTCCGCTTGGAGCAGAGATGAGTTCAATTCCTGGATATCCTTGTTAACTTTCTGTCTCGTTGATCTGTCTAATGTTGACAGTGGAGTGTTGAAGTCTCCCATTATTATTGTATGGGAGTCTAAGTCTCTTTGTAAGTCTCTAAGGACTTGCTTTATGAATCTGGGTGCTCCTGTATTGGGTGCATATATATTTAGGAGAGTTAGCTCTTCCTGTTGAATTGATCCCTTTACCATTATGTAATGGCCTTCTTTGTCTCTTTTGATCTTTGATGGTTTAAAGTCTGTTTTATCAGAGACTAGGATTGCAACCCCTGCTTTTTTTTGTTCTCCATTTGCTTGGTAGCTTTTCCTCCATCCCTTTATTTTGAGCCTATGTATGTCTCTGCATGTGAGATGGGTCTCCTGAATACAGCAGACTGATGGGTCTTGACTCTTTATCCAGTTTGCCAGTCTGTGTCTTTTAATTGGAGCATTTAGTCCATTAACATTTAAGGTTAATATTGTTATGTGTGAACTTGATCCTGCCATTATGATATTAACTGGTTATTTTGCCCGTTAGTCGATGCAGTTTCTTCCTAGCCTTGATGGTCTTTACATTTTGGCATGTTTTTGCAATGGCTGGTACCGGTTGTTCCTTTCAATGTTTAGGGCTTCCTTCAGGGTCTCTTATAAGGCAGGCCTGGTGGTGACAAAATCTCTAAGCATTTGCTTATCTGTAAAGGATTTTATTTCTCCTTCACTTTTGAAACTTAGTTTGGCTGGATATGAAATTCTGGGTTTAAAATTCTTTTCTTTAAGAATGTTGAATATTGGCCCCCACTCTCTTCTGGCTTGTAGAGTTTCTGCCGAGAGATCTGCTGTTAGTCTGATGGGCTTCCCTTTGTGGGTAACCCGACCTTTCTCTCTGGCTGCCCTTAAGATTTTTTCCTTCATTTCAACTTTGGTGAATCTGGCAATTATGTGTCTTGGAGTTGCTCTTCTCGAGGAGTATCTTTGTGGCATTCTCTATATTTCCTGAATTTGAATGTTGGCCTGCCGTACTAGGTTGGGGAAGTTCTCCCTGGATGATATCCTGAAGAGTGTTTTCCAACTTGGTTCCATTTTCCCCCTCACTTTCAGGCACCCCAATCAGACGTAGATTTGGTCTTTTTGCGTAATCCCATACTTCTTGTAGGCTTTGTTCATTTCTTTTTCTTCTTTTTTCTTTTGGTTTCTCTTCTCACTTCATTTCATTCATTTGATCCTCAATCGCTGATACTCTTTCTTCCAGTTGATCGAGTCAGTTACTGAAGCTTGTGCATTTGTCACGTATTTCTTGTGTCATGGTTTTCATCTCTGTCATTTTGTTTATGACCTTCTCTGCATTAATTAGTGTAGCTGTCAATTCTTCCACTCTTGTTTCAAGATTTTTAGTTTCTTTATGCTGGGTACATAATTCCTCCTTTAGCTCTGAGAAGTTTGATGGACTGAAGCCTTCTTCTCTCATCTCGTCAAAGTCATTCTCTGAGCAGCTTTGATCCTTTGCTGGCGATGGGCTGTGCTCCTTTGCAGGGGGAGATGCGCTCTTATTATTTGAATTTCCAGCTTTTCTGCCCTGCTTTTTCCCCATCTTTGTGGTTTTATCTGCCTCTGGTCTTTGATGATGGTGACGTACTGATGGGGTTTTGGTATAGGTGTCCTTCCTGTTTGATAGTTTTCCTTCTAACAGTCAGTACCATCAGCTGTAGTTCTGTTGGAGATTGCTTGAGGTCCACTCCAGACCCTGTTTGCCTGGGTATCAGCAGCAGAGGTTGCAGAAGATAGAATATTGCTGAACAGCGAGTGTACCTGTCTGATTCTTACTTTGGAAGCTTCCTCTCAGGGGTGTACTCTACCCTGTGAGGTGTGGGGTGTCAGATTGCCCCTAGTGGGGGATGTCTTCCAGTTAGGCTTCTCAGGGATCAGGGACCCACTTGAGCAGGCTGTCTGTCCCTTTTCAGATCTCAACCTCCGTGTTGGGAGATCCACTGCTCTCTTCAAAGCTGTCAGACAGAGTTGTTTGCGTCTGTAGAGGTTTCTGCTGCTTTTGTTGTTGTTGTTGTTAACTGTGCCCTGTCCCCAGAGGTGGAGTCTACAGATACAGGCAGGTTTCCTTGAGCTGCTGTGAGCTCCACCCAATTCGAGCTTCCCAGAGGCTTTGTTTACCTGCTTAAGCCTCAGTAATGGCGGGCGCCCCTCCCCCAGCCTCACTGCTGCCTTGCGGTTAGATCGCAGACTGCTGTGTTAACAATGAGGGAGGCTCCGTGGGCATGGGACCCTCCCGGCCAGGTGTGGGATATATTCTCCTGGTTTGCCCATTTGCTTAAAGCGCAGTATTGGGGTGGGAGTTACCCAATTTTCCAGGTGTTGTGTGTCTCAGTTCCCCTGGCTAGGAAAAGGGATTCCCTTCCCCCTTGTGCTTCCCAGGTGAGGTGATGCCTCACCCTGCTTCAGCTCTCGCTGGTTGGGCTGCAGCAACTGACCAGCACCGATTGTCCGGCACTCCCTAGTGAGATGACCCCAGTACCTCAGTTGAAAATGCAGAAATCACCGGTCTTCTGTGTCGCTCGCGCTGGGAGTTGGAGACTGGAGCTGTTCCTATTCAGCCATCTTGCTCTGCCCTCACACAGTTTTTTTTTTAATAATTGTTCCGGATAGTTGTCTTTTTAAACTGATAGGTGAAGAAGAGTTATATACAGAAAAATATTTATATTGTTATTGGTCACATATATGTAGATAACATTACCAATGTTTTTTTATTTCTTCATGTAGATTCAAATTAATGTTCAGTTTTCTTTCATTTCAATCTGAAGTATTCATTTCAGATTTCTTATAGGGGAGCTCTAATAGTGGTAATTTCAGTTTTTCTTTATCTGGAAATGTTCTAAATTTTCCTTCACTGTTGAAGAAGAATTTAGACGGATGTACATTCTTGCTTGATAGTCATTTTCTTTCAACATTTTGTACACAGTACCCCTCAAATTTCTAGTCTCCATGTTTTTCATGAGAATCATCTGTTACTTTTATTGATGTTTACTTGTTCATAAGTTGCTTCCTCTTGCTGCTTTTGAAACTTTCTTTTTGTGTTTAACTTTTGTCAGTTTGACCATGAATTTGTCTACTGGAGTTCGTGAATGTTCAAGAGTCCTTAATGTATAGATTAATATTGTTCATTAAATCCAGACATTTTTGGTAAGAACTTCTTCAAATATTCTTTCTTCCCTTTTACCTTTCTCATATTCTAAGGTTCTCATTATATTTTTATTGTTGCTATTGATGATGTCCTGCAGGCTGTGTTCACTTTTCTTCATTCTTTCTTTTTTTGCTATCCAAACTGGATAATCTATGCTGACCTATCATCAGGTTTATTGATTGTTTTTTTCCTTTTGTCAGCTCGAATCTGTTGTTGAGATTGTCTAGTGAATTTATTATTTCAGTTATAGTAACTTTCAATTCCAGGATTTCTATCAGTTTTTTTATTATGATTTCTATATCTTTATTGTTATTTGTATTAGGTGAGACTTTGTGGTTCTATTTTTGTTTAATTATTTAAATATGTTTTTCTTTAATTTTAAAAAATATTTCTAATGACTAATTTGAAATCTAAGTCTACTAAAAATATTTTGTGATAGCTACTTTTTCTTTTTTACTGTGTATGTGACAACCCTCTTTCTTTGTATGTCTTATAAAAAAATTTTGTTGAAAATTGAACATTAGTTAATATATGATGACAATCCTGGTGCCACATTCTTCTACTCTGTTCCTCAACATCTGTTGCTATGGCTGATTTGTTCCCGATTTTTTATTGCTGTGGTTCTTTTTCATGTTGTTGAGTATTTATTTTTTGACATTCCTGGACTAGTTCTGCATACGTAGGAGTGTGTAGCCTCTGAATTTGCACCTGCATTTTTTAAAAAATATAACTTCTTGTTTTTAGTTTTTAGCCTGGTTTCCTAGAAGTCCCACCAGGGTCAGTACTGTATAATTTAGTGGTCAATCCAGTGATTGCTCCAAAGAGTTTTTTATTAAAATGCTTTGCCTGTATGTCTTTCACCCATTGCCAAAGCTATCTGTGAGAAGGCATGCCTTAAGTTCGGGCAGTTTACAAGACAGCCTTAGCTTTCACTTTTACTTCAGCAAGGCTTCAAGGTCACTCAGGGGGCATGTTACCTTCTTTCCCTGTTCTTTTCCTGGTCATGCACACAGGTTTACACATATGCACAGTATTTTATGTCCCCAGGAACATGTTGGAGCTTTTCAGAGTTCCCTAGGGCTGTCTTATTGTCCAGCATTTCCTTTTAAATTCTCATTTAAATTTAAATTTACCTCAAATGAGATCACAACTTTAGATAACTGAGATGTTGGCAGCAGTTTGTTCTTGTTTAGGTAATGTCCTGGGGGTAGGTCCCCCACCAATTTCCCTGAGCTGAGCTCTGAGTCAAATCATTTAATCCCCCTCTCTGAAAATCCAGACTTACCAGGAAACTGCAACTTCGGACAAAATCTTGACTGCTTTCTGTGGATAATACATTTAGTAAACCTCCAGATGCTGTCAAATATTTTTTGTTATTTGCAAAACTGCCAGATTTTGGTTCCTGTACCTCTGAGAAGTGTAGCAAGGCCAGATGAGAATAACCCAAGTTAACTGTCACAGGCTTCACTGTTTACCTAGGTTCAGCTGTGACTTCACTGTCTTACCAAGACATGGTAGTCTCTATTGGAAATACAACTTTGAGCCTCATCCATGATTTTGGTTAACTCCCTGAGTCTGAAATGGTTGATTTTAGTTGTGTTGCCTTAATTTTTATTATTTTAGAGAGAAAATTACTTCACCTAGATTCTCACTCCACTGCTCAGGAAGTCAAGACCTCAACCTACATTTTTAAAGAGAGATATTTTTGATCTATAATATGAATTTGATTTTCAATCACATAATTTTCTGAAAACCTGTGTGATGTGATGTGGAGATTGGGAAAGTGGTATGGCAAGTTCTTGTTAAATATTAAATTATAAAAGACAAGCTGTAGTTTGTCTTTGGACAGGAAAATAAAGGATCTTTCTTTACTTCTTAAGTATTTATTGAGAGCCCAGAATGAGTCTGACAAGGAGAAGTTACAAAGACACAATGTCTGGTTTCTTAAGAGCCTGTTATTTTGGTGGGTATAGAAAATCATGGAAGGATGGTATGTTAAACATCCAGTTAATTATAACACAAAGAACAACAATCTCAAGGCCACAAGAAAGGTATAAAACATAACTAATTCAAGAACAGTTATAATAAAATAATAATTATTTAAATAAAGATTTCACATATTAGAATCCATGCCATAACAAAGGTAAAGAAATTAATCCTATCAACAAATTTAGATTAAATACAGGAGAGGTATTTTGCCAAAATAATATTTTCAAATTAAGGATAACTTTCTTTTTGACTAGTCACTAAATTTTACCAATATTTGAAATTATATTTAGTTAGATAGAGTAAGATAGCCTGCAGAACAGACTTTTGGAAGAGTCTGGAAAATTATATACACTGGGCAATCACTGTACATGACTGTTTTATAGCTGCCTCTGCAAGGAAAATTTGTTCTTTCTTCTGGCCACCTCTCATTCTGTCAATGCCTCATAAAATACAGACATGAAACATAAATATCCCCCACCATTATGTGGTGATTCCTCAGAAAATGGAATATGGTGAAATTATATTTTGGCATTTCTGCCTTGACTCCAAAAGTGGTCCACACTTACAGGCACATCTGCCTTGGCACCATGGACCACTTTTTCTTTCTAAATCCCTCATCAACAACTAATGACAATTAAAATTTACAAGGAAGAAGACATTTTCCAAAACAGATTGACTTCAAATTAGGCATTAATGTGCATGTAGGTGGTATAAAAATGCAATGATCCAGAAGGCAATTTATATATTTAATGCATTCCAGCATGTATAATGAATTCTATGCATTGGCAAACTTTAATGTAAGGTTTTTGAAAAGAATATATTCAAGAATGTCACATCGAAACTACTGAGCAGCTGTCTTGGAATCCTTTAAGACTACTTTAAAGATGATATTAGTACTCCCCATTCTAACCTCCTGCAGACAATTTAACATACAATTCAAGCACTATGCGAGAAAATCCTTCCTTCTCCAGCCAAACTCATTTGAAAGAATAGGGAACTAGCCCAGAATATCTCTTTAGGGGCAAAAGAAAAACATGTGTAACTATTTTTTCATCACCTTAGTCATCTGAGACTCCCACTGAGAATGCTTGTAGGGGGAAGAGAAAAGAATAATTGCTATCTCTAAGTACAAGAAAACAGCACATCAAGATGGGTGCCTTCTTTCCAATTCACTCCTGGAGACCTTAGCTTTACGATAAATGCTGCCAGACATCTATTTCATTAAGGAAATCTAGATGAGGCTGTTTCCATCAATCTCTCCACTGGCTTTCCTCTGTAATACATACACGCAAACATGCATACATACACACCCACACGCATTGACACACGATTTAAATGTGACATTTTGTGTATTGGCTATTTTTCCCAAACACTGTGATATGGGGATTGGGAAACTAGTATGGCAAGTTCTTGTTAGATGTTAAAATATAAAAGACAGGCTGTGGTTTGTCTTTGGACAGGAAGATAAAGGATCTTTCTTTACTTGTTAATTATTTGAGAACCCAGAATGAGTCTGACACAGTGAAATTACAAAGACAAAATGTCTGGTTTCCTAAGAGCTTGTTATTTTGGGGGGTATAGAAAATCATGGAAGGATGATCTGTTAAACATCCAGTTAATTGTAACACAAAGAACGAATAAGACAGGGAGAGCGTTGTCAGAGTCTTTGTTCTTCTTTTTGCCACAATCTTTCTAAGCTTTGCACCCAGCATCCTCCTGCCAGTCATCTTCCCTGACTACCAGGTGGACACTCCTTGCTTACAAGGGTGGCTTTACCAGTTAGAGTGAGGTTTTTCACCCTCCTGTTTTGTCTTTGGATAAATAAGGACAAATATTTTGAATTGTCTCTTCGTCCTTAAAATAGATTCTGTCACTGGCCAGAGAAGCAAGAATTCCCAGTTTATAAATCTCATTGCATATGCATCAATCAGACAACTTTGTGAACATTGCTCCAGCCAGTAAGTCCCAGCTTGGGGGCTCTAACATGGTGAGAAAGACCTGCCTGAGGTTTGACAACAGGAACCAGAATTGCTCTGGGACTTCCTTTCTGGCCCACCAAAGCCTCGCATATTCAGTCTTCTTTGACTGCTTTGGATGAATCTGCACTCCTTGAGTATGAGACTCTCCTTACACTCACAGGGAGAAGTAACAATCCCTTCTTCTGAGAACCCATTGTAACCATTATGGTTAACATATTATATGCCTTGTCTTATATTATTTTTTCATCTACTAGACTATAAGTCCATCAAAAGTAGGGATTTGTATGTAATTCAGATTAATACAATAATGAAAACAATAATAACAGCTTATATTGAATTCTTACTGTGAATATGCACTGTGTCAAGTGAATTACACACATTGTTTCTGCCATATTGTAATTTCTGAAGGTGGTCACAATATATTCCCCCATCCCACATGCACGTTATCAGTGTGCTATCGCCATTACCCCCATCAAGGGTGGGATCGATGTCCTTTTTTTTCAGTCTGAATTGGCCTTAGTGACCGACTTGCAACCAGTTGATTGTGGCAGCATGGATGCTCGTGTCTTCTGAGGCTGCCCCTGAATATTTACAACTTCAGTCTCAGTCTTGTTAAATACTCCCTATTGGGGTGCCCCCTCTTAGAATCCAACTCCCATTCAATGAGAAGTCCAAGCCACATGAGAACACCACATGTAGACACTTTAATGCAGCAGTTCCCAATATTTTGGCACCAGGGACCGGTTTTGTGAGCAATTTTTTCATGGATAAGAGGGATGGTTTCAGGATGAAACTGTTCCACCTCAGATCATCAGGCATTAGTTAGATTCTCATAAGGAGTGCACAACCTAGATCACTTGCATGTGCAGTTCACTTCAGGTTCCTGCTACTATGAGAGTCTGATGCCGCCACTGATCTGACAGGAGGCGGAGCTCAGGCCATAATGCTTGTTTACCTGACACTCACCTCCTACTGTGCAGCCCAGCTCCTAATAGACAGGTACTGGTTCCTGGCCTGGGAGTTGGGGACCCCAGCTTTAGTGGACAGCTGAATCTGAGTGCACCCTTTGAGTAAACCAAGGGTAGGTGCCAGTCCTGTGAGCAAAGATACCTTCAGAATTTTCCAGCCCCAGCCATTTAAGTCTCCCTAGCTGAGGCCTTGTCTGCTGTGCCTTTCCTGAATTCCTGACCCACATGTCCTGGGTGCACTAAAAATGCTGTACATTTTATAACACTAAGCTGGGGTGGGTTTGTTACGCAGCAATAGATAATCAAAACCCTTCCCAGTGCTATGAGGCAGGTACTATTATTATTCCCAACTTATGTGGAAGTACATCAAGGCTGTTAATGGTTGATAAAAATAATAATGACAAAAGATATTTTTTGAGCCCTTCTTTGTGTCAGGGGCTTTATGTAGAAGATCTTATTTAAGGAACATGAAGCTCTGTGAAGGAAGCAATTTTTTAAAATATTGAATTTCTGTAGGTACATAGGAGTTATATATATTTACAGAGTACATGGGGTGTTTTGATACAGGCATGCAGTGTATAATAATCACATTATGGAAAATGAGGTATCCATCCCCTCAAGCATTTATCCTTCATGTTATACACAATCCAATTACACTCTTACTTATTTTAAAATGTACAATTAAGTTATCATTGACTATATTCACCCTGTTGTGCTATCAGATAGTAGATCTTATTCATTTTTTCTATTTTTTGTACCCACTAACCATCTCCACCTTCCTCCACCCCAGCCCCTCACTACCCTCCCATCCTCTGATAACCATCCTTGTAACTCTTTATCTTCATTTGTTCAATTGTTTTGATTTTGATTTTTTTGTTTTTGTTTTTGTTTGAGACAGAGTCTCTCTCTGTCGCCCAGGCTGGAGTACAGTGGTGTGATCTCAGCTCACTGCAACTTCCACCTCCCGGGGTTCAAATGATTCTCCTGTCTCAGCCTCCTGAGTAGCTGGGATTACAGGCACCTCCCACCTCCCTCAGCTAATTTTTGTACTTTTAGTAGAGATGGGGTTTCATCATGTTGGCAAGACTGGTTTTGAACTCCTGACCTCAGGTGATCCACCCGCCTCGGCCTCCCAAAGTGCTGGGATTACAGGCATGAGGCACCATGCCTGGCTTATTTTGATTTTTAGATCCCACAAATAAGTGAGAACATGTGATGTTTCTGTGCCTAGCTTATTTCACTTAACATAATGATCCCCGGTTCCATCCAAGTTGTTGCAAATGACAAGGTATCATTTTTCTGGCTGAATAGTAGCCCACTGTCTATATACACCATCTTTTCTTTATCCACTTATCTGTTGATGGATACTTAGGTTGCTTCCAAATCTTAGCTACTGTGAAAAGAACTTCAACAAACATAGAAGTCCAGATATCTCTTCTGTATACTCATTTCCTTTATTTTGGATATATACCCAGTAGTGGGATTGCTGGATCCCTCCAAACTGTTCTCCATAGTGGTTGTACTAATTTACATTCCCACCAACAGTATACAAGGGTTCCCTTTTCTCCAAATCCTCGCCAGCATTTGTTATTGCTGTCTTTTGGATAAACCATTTTAACCGGGGTGAGATGTTATCTCACTGTAGTTTTGATTTGCATTTCTTTTATGATCTTATATTGAGCACCTTTTCATAAGCCTGTTTTCCATTTGTATGTCTTCTTCTGGGAAATGTCTATTCAAATCTTTAGCCTATTTTTTTATTGGATTATTAGATTTTTTCCTATAGAGTTGTTTGAGCTCCTTATATATTCTAGTTATTAATCCCTTATCAGATGGGTAATTTGCAAATATTTTCTCTCATTCTGTGGGTTGTCTCTTTACTTTGCTGATTGTTTTCTATGTTGTGCAGAAGCTTTTTAACTTGATGTTATCCCATTTGCCCATTTTTGCTTTGGTTGCCTATGCTCAAGAAATTTTTGCCCAGACCGATGTTCTGGAGACTTTTCTTAACGTTTTCTTGTAGTAGTTTCATAGTTTGAGGTCTTAGGTTTAAGTCTTTAATTTTGATTTGATTTTTGTATATGGCAAGACATAGCAGTCTGGTTTCATTCTTCTGAAGTAAGCAAATTTTAAGGCTTATATTTTACATGTCAATGAATTGATGCTGAAAGAGATTATTAACTGACCCAAGAGTATACGTCTAGCCACGAGAAGGTCAAGATTGGAACCCAAGCATTCCCTTCCGAAGAGTGAGGCATTTAACCGTTATACCACAAATATATGCTGTAATTAACTGGATAAATAAAATAGTTGCTGTGTGGTAGAGTCTGGGCAGGAGCACAGACCTGTCTGATTCTATCACCGTATGTGACATAGTGACTGAACTGAAGAATGATCCCTTAACATATCTGGGTATAAATATCATAAGAAGACAAAGAAAATGGGTGTTTTTATTTGTTTATTTGTTTGTTTTTTCCTTGTTTTTTGTCATTGCAGATTATATACAAAAAAAAATGCTTAGCCGTATGACCTCATAAACAAGATAACATTGTCAGAATATGTCTGATAGCAAATATCTCTGTAGTATTTTAGGGAACAAAGAGAAATGCTTCCTATTTATGTATGAATCTTGAAAAAAATTAATCAACCTGGTACCAAAGAGTAATTTCAAATAATAATTATATCCAACAGGTTAACAGTCTTCTCATTACAAACAAATTTTATGGAGATGAAGAAACAAGTATTATAATTAAGAGCAAGTGTAATCAATGAAACTGACCAAATTTTACCTAGACTGACTGACCAAGAAAAAAGGAAATAAAATGCAAATCACTAAAATCAGAAAAGAAAGTGGTGACACCGCTACTGACTTTACAGAAATAAAAAGGAATTATAAGAGAAGACCATAAACAAATGGACATCAAATTAGGTACCCTAGATGGAAGACAAATTGCTAGAAACGTACAATTACCAAAAGAGACTTGAGAAGAAATAACAATCAAAAGTCTCCTAACAAAGCAAAGTCTAGAACTAGATGACTTAATGGTGAGTTCTACCACCACTTAAAGAAGAATTAACATCAATTTTCTCAAACTATTCAAAAAAGTTGAAGAGGAGGGAATAACCCTAATTCATTCTGTGAGGCAAAAATTACCCACAAGGCTAAGCAAAGACACCACAAGAAAAGTAAACTATAGACCAAAATCCCTTATTAATATAGATGCAGAAATCCTCAACAAAATGCTAGCAAACTAAATACAAGAACACGAAACGATTATACACCATGACCAAATGGGAATTATCCTAGGAATACAAGGTTGATTAACGTTTAAAAAATCAATGTACTACAGTACACTAATAGACCAAAAAAAAAAAAAAACCGATAATCTCAATTGACATAGAAAAAGCATTTCACAAAATCCAAAACTGTTTATGATAAGAACATGCATAAAACTAGGAATACAAGGGAACTTCCTTGACTAGATAAGAGCATTTACAAAAAACCCACAGGTAACAACATACTCAATGGTAAAAACTGAAAGTTTCCCTGCTAAGACCAGGAATACAACAAGTATGCCTGCTTTCACAGCTGCTTCTCAGCTTTGTACAGAAAGCTCTACCCCAGATGCTTAAGCAAGAAAAAGAAATATAAAGCACCCATATTGGAAAAGAAGTAACACTTTCTCTACTTGAAGATGGCATGTTCTATATATAGAAAATCTCAAAGAATCCACAAAAATTTACTAAGCTAAGAAACAAATTCAGCAAAATTGCAGGCTGCAAGATCAACACAGAAAAATCAGTTGCACTGATTTCTGTCCACACCAGCAATTGACTATCCAAAAAAGAAATTTAGAAAACAATATCATTTATTATACATCAAAAATAATGAAATTTTTATGAATAAATTTAACAAAAGAACTCCAAAACTTGTACCCTGAAATCTACAAAACATTACTGAAAGAACTTAAAGAAGACTTAAATGGAAAGACCACCCACCACGTTCATGAACTGGAAGATAGTATCTTTAAGATGACAACACTACCCAAAGTGATCTACAGATTCAGTGCAATTCCTGCCAAAATTTCAATGGCCTTTTTTGGCAGGGTGGAAATGGAAAATTCAATCCTCAAATTCATACAAAATTATAAGAAGCCCCTCCTAGTCAAAACATTGAAAAAGAAGATCAAAGTTGAACAACTCACATGTTTTTACTTTAAAACTTACCACAAAACTACACTAATCTAAGCAGTATGGTAAAGGCATAAGGCTAGACATGTAGACCAATAGATTTAAGAGTCCAAAAATAAATTTATACATCTGTGGTCAACTGATTTTCAGCAACAGTACCGAGACCATTGAGAGGAGAGAAAAACAGTCTTTTCAACTAGTGGTGCAGGACAACTGGATATTTACATGAAAAAGAATGAAGTTGAAACTTTACCTCACATTATACACAAAAATTAATTCCAAATGCATTAAGGGCCTAAATGTAAGAGCTAGAACCATAAAACTCTTAGAAGAAACAACAAGGGTAAATTTTTATGACATTAGATTTGACAATAAATTCCTTGATAAGACACCAAAAGCACAAACAACAGAAGAAAAAATAAATCAGACTGTCAAAATTGAAAATATTTAATGACATTGTTAAAAAAGTGAGAAGACAAGCTATACAATGGAAAAAATATTTGCAAATCATACTTCTGATAAGAGTTTAGTATCCAGAATATATGAAGAATACTTAGAACTAAATATTAGAGAGATAGCTGGAAAATCTCAAAATACTTGGAGATTAATCAAAATACTTCAAATAACAGATTAATCAAATAAAAATCTCGGCCGGGCGCGGTGGCTCAAGCCTGTAATCCCAGCACTTTGGGAGGCCGAGACGGGTGGATCACGAGGTCAGGAGATCGAGACCATCCTGGTCTACACGGTGAAACCCCGTCTCTACTAAAAAAAAATACAAAAAACTAGCCGGGCGAGATGGCGGGCGCCTGTAGTCCCAGCTACTCGGGAGGCTGAGGCAGGAGAATGGCGTAAACCCGGGAGGCGGAGCTTGCAGTGAGCCGAGATCGCGCCACTGCACTCCAGCCTGGGTGACAGAGCTAGACTCCGTCTCAAAAAAAAAAATAATAATAATAATAATAATAATAATAAAATAAAAATCTCAGGAGAAATTTTAAAATATTTTGAACTAAATGAAAATGAAAATAGAAATTATCAAAATGTGTGAAATATAGCAAAAGCAGTGCTTAGAAGGAAATGTATAACATTGAATGCACGAATTAGAAAAGATTTCAATTCATAAATCTAAGACTTCACTTTAGAAAACTTAAAGAAAATAAAATCCAAAGTAAGCATAAGAAAAGTAAATTTAAAGCAGAAATAAATGAAATTGAGAATATGAAATTAACAAAGAAAATCAGTGAAAGCAAAGGTTGGTTATTCGAAAAGATCAATACATTTGATAAACATCTTTCCAGGCTAACTAAGAAAAGAAGAGAAAAAACACAAATTTCTTATATCTGAAATGAAAGAGGGACCATCGCTACAGATTCCCCTAGATAGTAAAAAGCTAATAAAAGAATACTATGGAAAAACTCTATGTCTCAAAGTTTGATAACTTAGATGAAATGGACCTATTCCCTGAAAGACAAAATCTGCAAAACTCATATAAAAAAGAAATAGACACTCTGAATAGGTGTATATGTATATTAAAGCAATTGAAGCAATAATTAATAATCTTCCAAAAAGGAAAGCACAAGACACAGATGGGTTAAATTCTAGCAAGCATTTAGGGAATAAATTATACCAGCTCTCTGAAATCTCTTCCACAATATGGCAGCAGAGGGAACACTTTCTAATTCATTCTATTAGTTCAACATTGTGCTGATATGAAAACCAAGCAGACATTACAAGAAAGAAGAAAATTTCATAGAACATAACGTAATATTCATTTTATGAACATAGATGCATAAAAAATCCTCAACAACTGAACAACAAAAAGACAAACAACTCAATTAAAAAATGGCAAAAGGACTTGAATAGACATATCTTCAAAGAAGATAAACAAGTGGCCAATAAGCAATGCAAAGATGTTCACCATCATTAGTCATCAGGGAAATGCAAACTGAAACCATAACATAACACCATTTCATACCCACTAGGATGGCTATCATTTTAAAAATGAAGACAAATATTGGTGAGGATGTGAAGAAAGTGGAACTCTTGTACATTGGTGGTGAGAATGTAAAACATTCAGCTACTATGAAAAACACTTGGCAATACCTGTATATATTAAACATAGAATTACTATAAGACCCAGCAATTGCACTTTTGGTTATGTGCTCAAAAAGAAATGAAAATATGTACTCAAACAAATAATTGTACGTGAATGTTCATACTAGCACTATTCACGATAGTCAAAAGTAGAAACAATGAAAACAACCCAAACGTCCATTAACAAATGAATGGATTTTTTAAAATCCTGTAATATGATACATATGATATACATATGAGTATTATTCAGCTATAAAAAGGAATGAAGTTCTGATATATGCTATGGCATGGATCAACCTCAAAAGCTAAACAAAAGAGGCCAGACAAAAAGGTCACATCTTTTATGATTCCATTTATATTAAATGACATATCCAGCATAGGTAATTCCACACTGACAGAAAGCAGGTTGGTGGTTTCCAGCAGCTGGGAAGAGGAGGGAATATGGAGTAACTGCCCCATGGGTGTGGGGTTTCATTTTGGAGTGATGAAAATGTTTTGGAACTAGATAGAGGTGGTGGTTGCACAATGCGCAAATGTATTAAATATCAGTGAGATATTTACTTTAAAATGATTAATTTTACGTTGTGAGAATTTCACTTTAAAAGAGCAAGGTGGCAGTTGCTGTGATTTACAATGCCACATGAGTTGCAGGGTTTTCAGCTTCATATACCTGTCAGGATGCAGGTGGGGAAAGAAAATGGAAACTCATAACACTACCATCAAACACTGAAACTGACAGCTTGTGGCCAGAATCTGAGAGAAGTTAACTTTAAACACAAGGAGGTTGAGGTTAGACCTAGAAGAAGGATCTGTAGTCCACTGATAACTTACCTCATAAACTAGAGCAGTCCTGCCCCTCTTCAAGAAGGTAATGAAATCTCTGTTGGAAAACAGAATCTCTAACAACTTGCAACACTTCAAAGAGCAAAACAGAATTTTCACTTCAGAAAATGACTATTTTAAGTAAATAAGTTGAGAAGCTTTAGAAGATTTTCTTAAAATGCAAAAATAAAATAAAGAATGAAGAACAATGAACTGATGACTAAAATGGAGCACAGAAAACAAGTTTAATGTAAGAATGATAAGAATTCTCCGGGAACAAAACAAATGAACAACAACAAAGAATAAAAGAATACAATTGTAATACAAAAATAAAATCAGAAACAAAATCACCATTCTTTTTGCTGAAAAATAAAACTCTCTCTTAGACACAATTGAATTGATAAAAAGCAAAATTTTGCATGTAAGGTTAAATTTAAAATCCCACTTATATCCAGAAATTAAAATAGGTTACTATGAAAGAAACAATAGTAATAATAAAATCCACAGAATCCTCAGATGACTACTCTACAACAACAAATTGAAGTAAACAATAAAGTTTTAGGTACTGAGGTTTGAGGAGAAACTATTTTGACTCAGGATTAAACAGTCAAGTTGTTTATTTATATATTAGAGACCAAAAGATATTTTCAAATATATATAATTAACAAAGCATACAACTCATGAATTCTTCCTAAAATTCATTGAAAGATGAGTTAAGAGTCAAAATAATGAAACGAAGCCAACTTAAAGTCAGTTAAACAAAAAGATTTAAATAATTTAAATGTAAATAATTTAAATGTAAATAACTCACATTTGAATAAAATCAGCTTTATAAACCTGATTAGTAGTAATCATACTTTCAAAATCATGAACGTAAAAGTGACTACCTAATATACAAATAGTAATTAATGACAATAATTTGGAGTTAAAGTACTAGATTGTAATAACAAATACAGAGAATGGGATGTTGGTGTATCACATAGTGGTAAAGAGAGAAGGCTTACAGTCAGATTGACTGGATTAAAGTTATTGAGGTAGGAGACGGGACTCAACTTCGGAGGTGGGGCTCAGACACGGAACCAAATTGAGGGCTAGCTAAGATAGGGAGGGGGTGGATGCAGCTTTTTGTAAGACACACCCACCAATGTGCTGTGTCAGTTTACCATTGCCACAGCAACATTCAGAAGTTACCACACCTTCCCATGGCAAAAACCAGATAACCTAGAAGTTATCATTTTCTGGAAATTTCTGCATAATCCACCCATTATGTACGTAACTAAAAGTGGATACAAATATGACTGAGGGACTGCCTCTGAGCTGCTGCTCTGGGCACACTGCTCCACAAGGAGCAGTGCCTTTGCTGCTGCTCTGCACTGCTGGTTCAATAAAAGTTGCTGTCTAATAACACTGGCTTGCCCTTGAGTTCTTTTCTGAGCAAAGCCAAGACCCCTCCCAGGCTAAGCCCCAGTTTTGGGGCTCACCTGCCCTACATCAGCCTCTTTATTAAAATTACTTAACTGCTCTAGGATTTAGTTTCCCAATATATAAAAAGTAGATAAAACTAGTATTTACTCCGTAAAGACTGACTTCACTAGTTGAGTTTTAACTTTCTATTAAACTAATTTGAGAAGGACATGAGGCTTTATTAGTGCATACTGCTTGGTTTCATCCAGATTTGCTCTCTCACTAGGGAGTTACATTTGAAAAGTGTTTGTGAGTCTGAAGTTCTTCAAATATATATATACTGCATTGTTTCATCTAGATTCCCTCTAAAGGTTCTGTGAAAACTTACATTTGAGATGCATCTGACTTTCTATTCATGAATACTGCCTGGATACATATAGATTTTCTCTAACTCCTGGTGAAAATGACATTGAAGAGTATCTGATCTTGTATTTATGGATGCATCTTGACCACCCTCAAATTTTGTTTTACTCCCTGAAAAAACTTATATCTGGGAAGTGTCTGAGCACTGACTCACAGTTACTGCTTTTGCTCATTTGGATACCTCTAACCCTCACTGGGCATTACATAGGAGAATCGTGAGTTTGCCTTATATCAATTGTTATACTAGATTTTAACTCTCTTCAAATAGTTACATTAGAAAAGTATCTGAGTTTTATTTATAGTTGCAGCTTGTTTCTATCTAGATTTGCACAGTCAGATACATCTATTTTTCATCGATTTAAGGGGTACAATTGCAGTTTTGTTATAAAGATATATTAAGTAGTGGCAACGTCTGGGCTTTTAGTGTAACCATCACCCAAATAGTGTATATCATACCCATTAATTTCTCATCCCTCACCCCCACCACCCTTCCAAGTCTCCAGTGACTATTATTTCTCTCTCTGTCCATGTGCACATATTATTTAGCTCCCACTTACAAGTGAGAACATGTGGTGTCTGACTTTCTGTTTCTGAATTGTTTCACTTAAGACAATGTCCTCCAGTTCTACTCATGTTGCTGCAAAAATATAAGAGTTCATTCTTTTTTATGGGTGAATAATACTCCACTGTATATATACCACATTTCCTTTATCCAGGCATCTGTTGATGAACTCTTAGGTTAATTTGATATCTTTGCTATTGTGAAAAGTGATAAACATATTGTGATAAATATGTAAGTGCAGGTGCCTTTTTGATACAATGATGTCTTTTCTTTTGGGTCTATACCCACTAGTGGGATTGCTGGATTGAATGGTATTCTCTTTTTGGTGCTTCCAGAAATCCCCATACCATTTTCCATAGAGGTTGTACTATTCAAACCTGACATTTCTGGTCCTCAGGAAGGTATGTTTCTCAAAGTAAAAGAACAAAACATATTTCATTTAGCAGCTTATTTATAGCTTGATATATACCTTTTAAATATTTAGACTTACAGTACTTGAGGCTCCATTTGTATTCTTGCTCTGAACTCCACAAATATTAGAGTAGATCAAAGAGGTTGGAGGTAGAAGAAAGAGAAAAGAGATAGAAGAAAGTAGAGGAACTTGAATGTTCTTATCTCAGAGAGTGAGGAGTCATAAAATACTCTCCATTATTAAAGGGGGAAATGATGAATTTTCATATTTATATTATTCGTATTAATGGAAGGAATTGCCATTGGAATCCATCTTGCTAATACTAGTGGATTTGCAAGAGAAAGTTTGAGTAATTGGACATGGTTTAGATCAGCAAAATTCTCACTTGTAATAACAGGAAATTGTTTAAACTGATTTAATCAAGAAATAACAGTATAAAGCATATTTAGAAAAATGAAACGTTTAGATCTAAAAACATAAACATTTAAAAGTTGTCACCTTTTGTGAGTAGTATCGGAGCAGTGGGGTCAAATAGAGATCTACAGATTTTTAATATAACCATTTATATTGATTTTTTAAAAATCACGTATACATATCATTACTCTACCTACCAAAATAATCTTTCATGTTTAATTAAGTATTAAAATTAAAGTATTAAAATAATAGATGAATATATTGAACATTGATCTTATTTCAGAATGGAAAAACTTTCTAAATATGAAATAAAAAATTACAACATGAGAAATATAGATAGGATTTGACCAATAAAAACTGAAAATCTACAAGATTGAAATGCAAATGATATATCAAAACAAAATGATACATAAAGTGTTATTCTTTTCTTCCAACTTATATTTTAGGTTCGGGGGTATGCGTGCAGGTTTGTCACATGGGTAAATTATGTGTCACATGGGTTTGGTGTACAGACTATTTGGTCATGCAGGTAATGAGCTCGGTTTCCATCCTCACCCTCCTTCTGCCCTCCAACCTCAAGTAGGCGCCCGTTGCGTTTCTTGTTCCACTCTCATAAAGTGTTCCTCTAAACATAGAAAGGGATTAGAAAATTTAATGAAATGACAAATCTCATTAAACAAGTAAGTAAGGAACATGAATAATAAACAGTTATTATTACACACACACAGGAAAACTTAGTAAACCAAGCAGTGGAAATTAAAACTGCAACCTAATTCTATTTTCTCAAATCAAGTTACCTAGAATTATATATTAAAAGTTAATCTTGGAAGTGTTAATATAACTTTTTCACAATAAAAATTATCATCATGTATTACGAATTTTAAAACCATTCACCTTTTAATATAGTAACTTTGTTTTTAGAAACTCGTCTTAAGAAAGATTCTTGTTGCAGACACAGATACATATTTGTAAGGATATTTTTACCATATAATTAAAACCATTCACCTTTTAATCCCATAACTTTGTTTTAGGTGTTTGTCAAGAAAGATTATTATTACAAACATAGATACACATTCATAAGGATATTTTTATCATATAATTTATTATAGTGTAAAAGTTTCGGCCAGGCACAATGGCACACGCCTGTAATCCTAACACTTTGGGAGGCCGCGGCAGGCGGATTGCCTGAGCTCAGGAGTTGGAGACCAGCCTGGGCAACATGGTGAAATCCTGTCTCTACTAGAAAAAAACAATAAAAAAATTCACCAGGCGTAGCAACGGGTGCACCTGTAGTCCCAGCTATTCCGGAGGCTGAGGCAGGAGAATGGCTTGAACCCAGGAGGCGGAAGTTACAGTGAGCAGAGATCATACCATTGCACACCACCCTGGGCGACAAAGCAAATTCCGTCTCCAAAAAAAAAAAAAAAAAAGGCATGGGGGCTCACACCTGTAATCCCAGCACTGGCCAACATGGTGAAACCGAGTCTCTCTAAAAATACAAAAATTAGTTGGGCGTGGTGGCTGGTGCCTGTAATCCCAGCTACTTGGGAGGCTGAGATAAGTGAATCACTTGAACCTGAGAGGTGGAGGTTGCAGTGAGTAGAGATCCAACCACTGCACTGCAGCCTGGGCAACACAGTGAGACTCTATCTCACAAAACAAAACAAACAAACAAAAACAGAAATTATCAATTCAAAATTGTCAACGAAAAGAGTCAAACTCTGTGAGAAGAGATTTATTCTGAGACAAATGAGTGACCATGGCCTGTGACACAGCCCTCAGGAGGTCCTGAGAACATGTGCCGAAGGTGGTTGGGGTGCAGCTTGGTTTTATACACTTTAGGGAGACACGAGACTTCAATCAAATACAAATATATTTAAGAAATACATTGGTTTGATCCAGAAAGGCAGGAAAACTCAAAACTCGAGGGATTTGGGGCGGGGGTTGCTTCTAGCTTATAGGTACATTTCAAAATTTTCTGATTGACAATTGGTTGAGTTTCTCTAAAGACCTGGGATCAATAGAAAGGAGTGTCTGGGTTAAGGTAAGAGGTTGTGGAGACCACAGTTCTGATTTGCAGATGAAGCCTCAGGTAGCAGACTTCAAAGAGAATTGGTTGTTACATGTTTCTTATCAGACTTGAAGTCTCTGTTGATGTTAATGCCAGAGAGGTATAATGAAGCATGTCTGACTCCCACTTCCTGTCATGGCCTGAAAGTCTCTCAGGTTAAACTTAGAAGAGCCCTGGCTGAGGAGGAAGTCCATTCAGATGGCTAGGGGTCCTTAGAATTTTATTTTGGTTTAGAAATTTTAAACAGTAGTGGAGTAAGTAATGAGACCTATAATAGAATATTTTATGAAACATGATGAAATGTTAAACAGCCCTTAAAGATCATGTTCTCAATAAAAGCTGAAGTTTAAAAATATAGTAAGGCATAGACTAGCATAAAAAATAGACTGGGTGTGGTGACTCATGCCTGTGATTCCCAGCACTTTGGGAGGCTGAGGCAGGCATATTGCCTGAGGTCAGTAGTTCCAGACCAGCCTGGACGATATGGTGAAACCCCGTCTCTACTACAAATACAAAAATTAGCCGGGTGTGGTGTCACAAGCCTGTAATCCCAGCTACTAAGGAGGCTGAGGCAGGAAAATCACTTGAATCCGGGAGACGGAGGTTGCAGTGAGCCAAGATCACACCACTGCACTCCAGCCTGTGTGACAGAAGAAGACCCTGTATCAAAAAAAAAAAAAAAAAAAAAAAAAAAAGCATAAAAATAGCACCCACAAAAAGTACGAAGTCAGTTTAGTTTTCCAGATAATATTATCACAAATTCTTATATTCTTTACTTTTTTCTGCATTTTCCAAAACAAGCATATATCAATTTAAGGAACAGAACCACAAAGCACATAAGAAAAAGGAGAGAGAAGCATGTTTTGGGATTAACCACCTACTATTTACCAGAGTTAATTTAAGCATGAATATGTTCCCAAAATTATAATAAAATACACATTATATACACAAAAAAACTGTGATACTGGTGTTAACTATTTACTTCCTTAAAACATTAACAAAGCACTAAGCTAAAGAGGCCCCAGGGAGTATCAGAATTCCAGTCTGGTTCCAGGTCCCTCTCCTCTTATGCATCAATTCTCTTTCTGATTACAACCCACCCAGTGCACAAAGAATCCTGAACTGATCTCTTCTTTAAATCAGAGCTGTACAACCAATTAAGAAAACTTCAGACTGCTACTGCACAAACCCTCCATTCTCAAAATAAATACTGCATTCCTCAACCATAAATATATATGGGAAGAAAAGTATCCTTTAATAGCCAGCAGCAGAATTTTTCCCAGGGATAGATTGTGTTACTGAGGAATACACTTTAGTGGATGTATTGAATTATGAAAACAATTCACTGGTCATTTATTAATTTATTCCACAAATAGTCATTGAACCATACCCTGTGCTGGGGATTGAGAAAGGCTCTGTGATAAAGCAGCAAACAAAAACAATAGAACCCTGGTTTCAGTGAAGTTCACAGTCTACTTGAGAGGTAAACATTCAACAAAGAAACAGGCAGTGATTGCCTATGGTGGGTAAGCACATTAAATCCCTGGATGGCTTCATCTGAATATGGTTGCAGGCAGAGTTTAGAAGGATTGTTCCATGTAATGAACAGGACTCTTTGGAGCCAAAAGCAACCATATTCACACAGCAACAAGGGACACACAGATAAGGAGGTCTTGGAGGCCAACCACAGTGTTCAGGATGTCAGTATAGTGGGCAGCAGAGCCTAGAAGAAGACACACCACTCAAAGCTTCTCAGAGACAAATGTCTGCAGGACTGTTAATAACAGGGAAGTCTAGTGTTCAAGTTTCCATTGCTCAATGTGATTTTGTCTGCTGTAACCTTTACTATTGCCCCTCCTTTGGTAAAGTCACTTCATATACAGCCTGGAAGTGGTGGCACTGGGGAAATAAAAGTATTTGGATATTGTCCAGTGAGGCAACATTGATGCAGGATTTTTCTCAGCCCCTTCATTGGATTGGCAACAGGGTGCCCTGTTTACTCAGTCCACTGCACTTAACCCCTTGCAGGAGGAAGCATTTAAGTGAGTGGGTGCAAGATCCAGCCAGCTACTCCAGGCACCAGTGGGAACAAGCTCCATGCAGGGCCCACGGCTGCACCCAGGTGGGGGTGCCTGTGACTCCAAAGCCCCAGAGGGAGTGTTGCAGTGCTCTCCTAGCTCCGCCATCTGCAGATGGCAGTGTGTTAACAGCTTAATTGGCCCCTTGCCTCATTGCATGGGGGGTGCTTCCCTCTGCCAGGGGAGAACAAAGGGCCAACGTGACAGACTTTTGAATACCCATCCTCAGTGAGTCCCAAGCTCTTTTCAAGTGTCCAAGAAGAATGAAGTCATGCAGACACCTGAAGGATGGTGAAAGCAGATAATTTTATTGAACAATGGAAATGGCTTTCAGCAAAGAGGGGAGCTGGAAAGGGGATGGGAAGGGCAGATTGTCTTCCCCAAAGTCAGGTCGTTTTTCCCTGAAGTCTGACTGTCTCTTCCATGAAGTCAAGCTATCCCTCTTCCCCAAAGTCAGGCCATCTCTTCTGTCTATCTACTGAGTCTAGGGTCTTCGTAGGCACAGGATAGGGGCAGGGTGGGCTGTTGGTAGTTTTGGAAAAGGCAACATTCGATTGTTAAAAGGACATTATTCAGAAAGAACCAATTAGGAGACAGTAGGCAAACAAAAATAGAAGTGCTCACTTTGGGCTATGGGTTTCAGGCTACTTTTGCTTGAAGGTGGAGTTTCACTGGAGACCCACCCCTGTCTGTCTAGAATTTCTCTGCCTCCTGCCTCTATCAACATGATGTGGGAAAAGGAGAATAGAGGCCAGAACTCAGGGCCAGTTGTGAGAAAGGAGGTAGAGTAGCCCTGAATACCTTGAGATGTTGAAAGAGACATAAATGGTGTGTGGGAGCCCAGGGTGAGTGAGTTTTATTTAAGAATGAAGAGTGGGATTAACTTGGTAGCTGAAAGACTTGGTTTTGCCCAGTAGCTAATAAAAATTAAATTATGTTGACTCATTCCAGAGATATATGGTTTAAGAACAAGACTACAAAACCCATGAAGCTATCGCTTGGGTTAAGAAATAGAACATTATGAGTACCTTAGAAGCCCCCAGTGTGCCAGTGGTATCCCTTTTCCCAACAATACATAAGCACTATCTTGACTTGTGCATTAATCATTTCTTCACTTTTCTGTGTTGTATCTTTAAATAACATATCATCCAAGTGTGAAAACTGAGTAGCAGCCTCTGGCCAGCTATTTAAGGGCACGTGGTCCCCAGCAGCTAAAGGCTCTTAGGAAGAGCTAAGATGAACAGTTTCCATTCAGTGAATGACTGCTCTTCTCCTAAGTATTCACTGGAATGCCTCTTGGAACAGACTCGTCCAGGTATGGTCTTGGACCGAGTACTTGATCATGGAGCACTTGCCTTATCCAGAGTTCTCAGCAAGGCTATCACATGCACCCAGAGCTGGACTTCAGCAGAAAGATGATGGGAGGGGTGCCTGCAGCTAGTCTGACCACAACCTGTTTTAGTTCTTGTATTAGTCTGTTTTCACACCACTATAAAGAACTACCCAAGACTGGGTAGTTTATAAAGGAAAGAGGTTTAATTAACTCATGGTTCAGCATGGCTGGGGAGGCCTCAGGAAACTTATAATCATGATGGAAGGGAAAGAGGAAGCAAGGCAACTTCTTCACAAGTTGGCAGGAAGGAGAAGTGCTGAGTGAAGGGAGAAGAGCCACTTATAAAACCATTAGATGTCATAGGAATTCACTCACTATCATGAGAACAGCATGGGGGAAATTGCCCCCATGATCTAATCACCTCCACCTGGTCTCTCTTGAAACATGGGGATTATGGAGATTATAGGGATTACAATTCAAGATGATATTTGTGTGGAGATACAAAACCTAACCCTAGCGATTCTGAAGATTATCTCTAAGCAGAACATTTCTGTCAGGGTAGAAGAAGCATTCTTAGATGATTCTCAGGGTCTGGAGGTGAGAATAGGAATCCCATCAGCACATAGTGGAGGCCAATTTCAGGCCTGGCTCTGGGCTACTCACCTGTGCACTCTGTCCTGGAAACAAGAGTGACATCTTTCTCGCTATCTGAGAGAAGTGCAACAGTCGGAAATGCAGGAGCCACAGCTCTTCTGACTGTAAATGCACTGAAAGGACATTCCACAAAACTGTCCAAGTGGGGCCAGTCTTTAATCCAGGTTGAGGTCCTAGGAACTGAGGCTGAGACTGGGCTACTGTTCACTGTCGACGTGAGGCTGAGGAAGCCACAAGAGAGAACAGGGATCTGGGAAGGAAAAAGGCTGCCTGAAAGGAAGCGACCCCACAGGAGACCTCAAGGCAGGGTGGCACAGGGTAGGGTTCCACAGCAGTTAACGAAACAGGTGTGGCCACATGGACATGGAAGCATGTGATTTACTACTTAGACTGACTGAGCAGAGTCCACAGAAGGGAATGTCCAGGCACCTTTAAACAAAACTGGAGGCCCCTCCCTGTTTTCCTTCCCATCCAAGATGGCCGGTGTGGTCTTATTACTCATCTTGTTTCCTAGGCCCGTATTTAGTTCTCTCCAACATGTCATGATAGTAAACAGGCTATGTGTTGCCTTTCCAGGATATTTTGTGTCAGTAGTTGGAGTTAAGCTGACTTAGCTGCTTCACTTGTTCTGCTTCAAAGCAGAGGTCTCTTCATTTGATTCTGTTTTATGTGTCTACTTGTTTCTAAAATACTGTGAAATGTGAGACCTATATTTTTGTATTACTTTTTCTCTATATACAATGCAATTATTGAAATATTTGGATTATTAACAAATTTTGAATTGTTTTCTAATAACTGTATTTGTGCTTGCTTTCCCCCAATTTTTCTGCTTTCTCTGGTTTTAATTGGGCATTTTATATAATTCCATTTTATACCCTCTCAGTGTGTGAATTGTAATTCTATTTTTTATTTTACAGTGATTGCCATAGGTTTTCCTATATTCATCTATATCTAATCTAAGTTTACCTTCAGATCACACTATACAGCTTCATATGTAGTGCAAGTACCAGAATATTTCTAATTTCTCCCTCCCACAAGTTATCACATTACTGCCATTCATTGGTCACTGCCAAGGGCTGGAGGGAGGGGTGACAGCTAATGGATATGGGGAATCTAAATATTTTGTAATTATTAATAGATAAATGGTAATTTGTTAATAATCCAAATATTTCAAGAATCACATTGCATATAGAGAAAAAGTGATTTAAAAATATAGGTCTCACATTTCACAGTATGTTAGAAACAAGTCAATAACCTGGTTTCATGTGAATACACAAAAAACCTCTGAATCACACACTTTAAATGGTTAAATTTTGTTATGAATTATATCTCAATAAAGCTATTAACAAAATCTGACATATTGTATGATCCTGTGTATATAATATTTTGAAACGACTTTATAGAAATGGAACACAAATGAGTGGTTCCCAGGTATTATGAATGGGGGAGGGAAAGGGGACACAGGTGGGTGTGGTTATAAAAGGGCCACAAGGTGATCCTTGTGGTGCCAGAGATGTCCAGGAGTTCCTGTGACAGTGGATACATGTGATTACAAATGTAATAAAATTAGATACAACTAAGTACACCCACAAATGAGCACAAGGAAGACTGGAGACATTTGAATAAAATCAGTGGGTCGTATCAATGTCAATAACCTGGTTGTGACAGTATACTATAATTTTGCAAGTGGTCACCATTGGGGAAAACTGTGTGGGGGGTACATGGGATCTTTCTGTTATTTCTAACAACTGAGTGTGAATTTACAATTATCTTAAAATAAAATTTTAATTTTAAAAAGGTATAAATCAACCAAGATGTCCTAGGTGAATAGATAAATATGCTGTGGTACATCTATATGATGGGCTACTATTCAGGACTAAAAAGAAATGAGCTACCAGGCCACAAAAGACATGGAGGAAGTGTAAAGGATATTATGAAGTAAAAGTAGTCAATCTGAAAAGGCTCCATACACTGTGATTCCGACTATCTGACATTCTGGAAAAGGCAAAACCATAGAGGCACTAAAAAGATCAGGTATTGCCAGGGCTGGGCAGAGAAAGGAATGACTAGGTAGAGCATATGGGATTTTAGGGAAATGAAACTATCCTGGTATATTCATACTATAATGGTAGATACATCACATTCTATGTTATTAAAACCCATAGAATGTACACCAGTGAAGTCTAATGGATTCTGGATGACAATGGTGCATCAACGTTGGTTCACCAGTTGTCATGAGTGAGCCCTCTGGAAGAGAATGCTGATGGTGAGGGAGGCTGGAGGGTTGCAGTGGGTGATGTGTGTGGGAACTCTCTGTACTTGCCACTCAACTTTGCTGTGAACCGAAAACTACCTAAAAAATAAAATCTATTAATTTTTTTAAATATAGAGTGAAAAGCAGCCCACCCAGGTTTTTTCCTTTGTTTCTTTCTTCCTTTCTTTATTTTTCTTTTTCTTTCTTTTCTTATTTGTATCTTTCTCTTCTTTCTTATTCTTTCTTTCCTGTTCTTCTTTCGTATTTCTCGTCTTTTCTTTTCTTCTTTCTTTTTCTTCTTCTCTTGTTTCTCTCTCTCTCTTCTTCTTTCCTTCTCTCGTTCTTCTTTCTTTCTTTTTATTTCTCTCTCTTTCTTCTTTTCTTCTTCTCTTCTTTCTTTCTTTCTTCTGTCTCTCTCTCTCTGTCTCTCTCTCTCTCTCTCTCTCTCTCTCTTTCTGAACACTACCACAGTGGAAGCTACCTTACTAATGCTTGAGTCAACATACTGAATTGATTAATGCTTCCCATTCTCTCTTCAAATATATTGAACAATGTATATGGCAATGCAGAAAACTTGGGACTAGAAAACCATTCATTAGCATGTGTGCAAATTTCTGTACCTTCCTGAACTGTTTGCCTCATTTATATGTTATTATGTGATAGTCAAGTATTATTAAATTGATATACCAGTATGAAAAGAGAACTGTTGAATATAATGAAATTAAGCTGGATATTTTGGAAGAACTCTATACAGCCAAGTTTTTAAGAAATTCTTCTCCAATTGGGAATGAGAGAAACAACAGCAAAGTAGTTTATTTCAAAAATTTCAGCAAAATTCTGTACCCACATTGCTTTGCAAGAGTCCTGCTTTAAATAACTACACATTATTATAGGTATGGTTTATGCAAGAAAGATGATGCAGCACAACTGGTCTCATTCGCCTGTTTGAAGTTGAAAGAAAATGGTTACAGTTAACATGTTAAACTTTATAATTTCAGAATTACCTCTGTATTCTGATGAGCCAGCCCTAGTCACGATAACTGTGAGAATTTATGCCTGATATTTTCTAAATGGTTCAGATACATGGAGGACTAATTGTGCTGAAATGCAGATGTGCCGTACCCACAGATGATGCCTTTAGAACTCTGTCAACCTGTGTCGAACCCTTCTGAGGAGAATCTGAAGAATGTCATCTGAACCATGGATAATTCACAGTCTATGAACTCCAGACCATTTTCAGTGTAGGGCCCTTATTAGAAGACAGGGCATCAGGCCTCAAAAACATCTATGAGTTAGGTCCTGTGGGGTTTGCCACTGTCTCCAGCACACAATTGAAAGATGAGATGATATGTGTCTATGTACACACAGAAGGGGCAGTCATGGAGAGGACAAGAAAGGCTTATTTCATGGCTTTGTAACACTATTGAAGTTTTTTTTTTTTTTTTTTTTTTTTTTTTTTTTTTTTTTTTTTTTTTTAACAAAATCTATCTACAGGTTTCAGAGCCATGGAAACATGATCCGTGGTTCTTTTCAATGTTCTTTTCATTGTGCTTTCCAAGGACTATTGACATTTCATCCATAACAGCAGGGTATGTTTTTAATGAGCTGGTAGAAAACATCACTCATATCCAAATATAGGGCCGGTGGTATATTTATCTTGCAACTTGGCCTTGCAGTTGGAGTTGAAAACTGCTGCTGTCAAAGGAAATGTTTGGGTGACTCAGCCAAGAAAGCAGTTTATTGGTTTTGGCAGCAGACAACAGGTGAATATTTCATGGAGGAGAGAGGTTTTAATAGTTGTTTATACAATCTGCCCAGCCATGGCCAAGGTTGTTTAGATTGGTAAATTGAACAATATTTCATTCCTCATGAGCCTGCTGACTTCTGTTGATGGGTTGATGATGCCACTATTCGCTTTACATGATTGGGGTAAAGTTCTCACTTCACCAATATAGTCTCCAGTTCCCTGGAGGAGCAACATCTAGAGTTTGGGGCATCTGTGCTAGACGAGCTCCTTTAGTCCTCTGCCAATTTGGCTGAAGCCTACAGAAAATTCCTGCTGCACCTTTTTAATGGTCGTGAAAGTCTACATGGCTCCAGTGACCCTGGTTAGAGTGCATTTTAGAGCTTGCCTGTGTGTGTGAATAGATTACAGCATGTCAGATACCCACTTTCCCAGGGAGGCTGGACGCACTGGATATGCACGGTAAGGACGCCCTGGTCTACGGTGCTGGGAAGGTCAGATACATCGGTGTGACATGTCAGAAGCCATAGCATGTACAATTATAATATGCAAAACACGCTCATACACACACAGACACAGAAACGAGTCAATGGGTCTGAGAAGCCATGAGGTATATTTTAAAAGGCATTTCCTTAAAATAAGACTGTCAGGATTCTACTATCAATATTTACTACCTTTGTGACTTTGAGTAGCTCCCCATGTAGGAAGGAACCTCAGTTTCCAGCGTATGTTAGGCGGTTTGGAGAGTTGGCTTTTAAGTCATCATCCAGACTTGACATTCTATGATGAAAAGAAAAACTCTGAAGCAAAGTGCTTTGATCATAGGACTAAGAAAAGTAAGATTCAGATGGAGAAGGTTTTAGTGAAATATTAGAGGACAACAGGCATTTGTGTTCTACAGAATGAGCATAAGCTGAGGGGCAGGAACCAGCCCCACTTTTACTGGCCATACGGCCAAGTGCAGGTCTGGGTCAATGAAACCAGAACCACAACGCCTGCCTCACCTGGACACAAGGGATTGGCGGAGCTCATGAGTGAAGACACACTCTGTAGAGGAGTAAACACTGTGCATATATGAGAGGAATGTATTTGCATATTTGCAGCACCAAAATGGTTTACCCAATTCAGTCCATGGTGATTCATGTACCCTTTACCATCTTTTTAAAAATTATTATTATCCTTTAAGTTCTGGGATTTATGTGCAGAACATTCAGATTTGTTACATGGGTACGCATGTGCCATGGTGGTTTGCCATACCCATCAACCCGTCATCTAGGTTTTAAGCCCCACATGCATTAGGTATTTGCCCTATTGCTCTCCCTCCCCTTGCCCCCCACCCCCGACAGGTCTTGGTCTGTAATGTTCCCCTCCCTGTGTCCATGTGTTCTCATTGTTCAACTCCCACTTGTGAGTGAGAACATGTGGTGTTTGGTTTTCTGTTCCTGTGTTAGTTTGCTAAGAATAATAGTTTTCAACTTCATCTATGTCCCTGCAAAGGACATGAACTCACTCTTCTTTATGGCTGCATAGTATTCCATGGTGTATAGGTACCAAATTTACAAGAAAAAACAAACAGTCCTGTCAAAAAGTGGGCAAAGGATATGAACAGACACTTCTCAAAAGAAAACATTTATGCACCCAATAAACATATGAAAAAAAGCTCATCGTCACTGGTCATTAGAGAAATGCAAATCAAAACCACAATGAGATACCATCTCATGCCAGTTAGTATGGCGATCATTAAAAAGTCAGGAAACAACAGATGCTGGAGAGGATGTGGAGAAATAGGAACCCTTTTACACTATTGGTGGGAGTGTAAATTAGTTCAACCATTGTGGAAGACAGTGTGGCAATTCCTCAAGGATCTAGAACAGAAATACTATTTGACCCAGCAATCCTATTACTGGGTATATACCCAAAGAATTATAAATCATTCTACTATGAAGACACATGCACATGTATGTTTATTGCAGCACTATTTACAATAGCGAAGACTTGGAACCAACCCAAATGCCCATCAGTGATACGCTGGATAAAGAAAATGTGCCACTTTTTCTTTTTATTTTTTAAAACAGAGTCTCACTCTATCGCCCAGGCCGGAGGGCAGTGGCACAATCTCGGCTCACTGCAACCTCCGTCTCCTGGGTTCAAGCAATTCTCCCACCTCAGCCCTCCTGAGTAGCTGGGATTACAGGTACACACCATCACCAAGCCTGGCTAATTTTTGTAGTTTTAGTAGGAACAGGGTTTCACCATTGTTGTCCAGCCTGGTCTCAAATTCCTGACCTCAGGTGATCCGCCTGCCGTGGCCTCCCACACTACTGGGATTACAGGTGTGAGTCTCCACGCCTGGCTCTGTTACCATCTTTACTGGGAGTCATTATATAGAATACTGGCACTTCTAATAATAATAATCTAATTATCTTCTAGGAACGATTTTCTAATAATAATTATCTTCCTGTAATACTGGTACTTCTAATCGCTCCATTTATTGTTGCCTGACATGTGCTAAGCACCTGCCAAGCATTAAAGTTCATTATTTCATTTACTCCTCACAGGCCGACAAAGAATGTATCATCTACCACACTTTGCATTTGAGGAAATGAAGACTTAGGAAGGCTAAGACACTTGTGTAAGGCTTTTCCCCTAACTGAACTCAGCAGCTTAAGTCCCACATGGGTCTTTACAAAGCTCATGAAGCTGAACATATTCTCTGTATTGAAAAGAGTGACTCTGGAGCAAGAAAAGCATTCATACTCCTGGATTAGACTCCTTTTCATCACCTCCCATATCATTTTAATAGTGGATCCCATTTTCTCAGGACCCCACAGTTATTGAGGTTTTGTGAGGAACTGCTTCAAGGCCATCTCTCTCTTACCTCACCTTCTCCTCCATCCCCCTAACTCTTCTCATCCTCCCTCACTTCCCATCTCCTCCCATCCCCCCTCACCTCCCCACCACTCCCCATCTCTTCTCTCACCTCCCATCTCCCCCTTGGCCCCTGTCCCCTGAGACACCTCTGGCAATGCTGCATGGGTTGTGGACAGGTGGTGCAGGACAGGGGAGCCCTGAATTAGTTTGACTCTCATTTGCTCTCCACAGCAACCCTGTGACATGAGCAGGGCACAATTTTTAATCCTATTTTTAGAGATGGAAAATTGGAATTCATAGAGTTTTCTTTTGATATCTCCTTTCTCCCTCCTGAATGGAGTCAGCTGCTGCCAATTTTTGTTCTGTGGGAAACAGCTTTGTCTTGCGGTTGTGGAAGAGTAAGTCATCCAATTGCCCCCGCTGACTCACCCACTGCACCCACTGCAGTCACTCCAGGGACCCTTTAGAGGGGGAAGTACAATTTTGGAATGAGCCAGATCAATTTAGCAATTTCCATTATTCATTTTCAGTTTAGCTTAGTCATTCCCATTATCCATTTTCAAAACATCCTAGAGCTCTGTACTTTTCCTGAACTTACAGTGTAAATTTCAGCTCTGAAGACAGTTGTCCAAGTGGTCAAGATATGAGGAAGTCACTCCTTCTCTGTCTCAAGCACTGGCTTGCCCTAGTCCCCTAGTACCTGCCTACGAAGGGTCATCTGGCTGCGCCCCTGTTCACCTGAGTGACTTGGCTACCTGTGTAGGCACCCCCTGTACACACTCTATGACACTGCCATGTGCCATACATACACACACATACATGTGTTCAGAGGACTACTTGACCATGAGATGAACAATATTTTCAATCATAATGATATTTTTATGTATATGTGCATGCATGTGTGTGTGTGTGTAGGGGGTGTGTGTGTGTGTACGTGTGTGTGCATGTGTGTGTACGTGTATGTGTGTGTGTGTGTATATGTATTACAACCATGGCACCCTTGCATACATCCACATAGGTCACACACACAGATAAGGTTTGAACTGCTGAACTAAGTCTTGGCAGAACACCTTGTTATCTCCCCATCTCCCCTGTCCCTCTTCTCACTTCCCCATCTCTCCCATCCTCCTCTCACCTCCCCATCTTTCCCATCCCCCTCACCTCCCCATCTCTCCCATCCTCCTCTCACCTCCCCATCTTTCCCATCCCCCTCACCTCCCCATCTCTCCCATCCCCTCCACCTCTCATTCTCCCATCTCCTCTCACCTCCTCATCTCCCCCACACCCCTCACCTCCCATCTCATCCCCTCATCCCCATCTCCTCATCCCCCCACCCCCATCTCTCTCAACCCCTTCTCACCTCCTCATCTCCCCCATTCCCTCTCACCTCCTATCTCTCCTATCCCCTCTAACTCCATCTTTCCCCTGTTTCTCCTCTCACCCTCATCTCTCCCATCCCCCTCAGCTCCCATCTCTCCCATCCCCCCAACTCCATCTCTCCATCTCCTCTAACCTCCATCTTTCCCGTTTCTCCTCTCACCCCCATCTCTCCCATCCCCCCTCAGCTCCCATCTCTCCCATCCCTCCCAACTCCATCTCTCCCATCTCCTCTAACCTCCATCTTTCCCATTTCTCCTCTCACCCCATCTCTCCCACCCCCCTCTCACCTCCTTTTCATCCTGTCTCTCCTCTCACCTCCCTGTCTTCCCTGGAGGCTGTTATGAGACTGTTTCTTGTCTTCTCCCTAGTGCTGATGAAGAGAGAGCCTGCAAGCCCTCAGCTGTAGTCTGGGCCTGGCTCCTCAGCCAAGGTGTCTGGTCATTCAGGCTGCTCATCTGATCACTTCTGTCTCAGTGTCTCCCGGGTTAGGCACAAGGAACTGACACCTTTGGCTGCTCTTCCTTCTGCTGTTCATGCGAGTAATGAGCAGTCTTTACCTGAAAATAATTCCTTGTCCTTAGGGGTTACATCTGCCAGGCCTTGGTCCTGGCCTTTGCCTGGTGCTTGTCAATGTGTATGTGCATGTGTGTGTGTGTGTGTGTGTGCATATGTATACATATGTGTGTGTGTGCATGTGTGTGTGTGCATATGTATATATGTGTGTATGTGTGTGTGCGTGTGTGTATGTGTGTATATGTATGTGTGTGTATGTATATATGTGTTTATGCGTGTGTGTTTTAAACCAAAAAGAGACAGTCTCACACCCCATCCTGTACCCCTGCCCAGTCCTTTTTCTTAAGGCTGTCATCTTCAGCCTTTTCTGTGCTTAGTGTATCTCTTCATAAACCTAAGAACATGAAAATAGTTCCATGCCTAGTTCCCCGTCTCCAAGCCAGTGCCTACGAGGTATGTGAGGACTCAGCTCCCTGAACACAGCACTCCTGACCCTCCCGGCGCAAGCCTTTTCCAAAAGGTCACAGCTTATTTATCAGCCATTTACGTAGTGCTCACGATTGTAGGCCCTATCTGAGAACTTTACAAATGTTAACTCATCTCATCTTCGTAACAACCTCTAGGTAGACGCTATTGCTAATTATCCTTTATAGATGAGGAGGAAAAGTGACAGAGAGCTTAACTAAGTTGCTCAAGGCAATGAAGCAAGTAGGTGCCAGGGCTGGGATTTGAACCCAGGCTGGCTGGCACCAGAGTATGGGCTTGGAACCACTCACCTACAGAGGATATCTTCCTTGTTCTATGGTTTTATTCATTAATTTAAATGACATATGGTTACCTCCACTGCTTGTATTTTCATTAAGGTTTTCCTAATGAAAGATGAAAATATTTCTCTCTCTCATTTCTACCTTTTGCCTTTTGTCAGTTTTACTTTTTGTTGAGGTTTTAACAATTTCAGTCTGTTTTGCAATCATAATTATGTCTTCCATACTTTCTCTATGGTTGGATTCAAAATTTTAAAAGTAATAATATTAACATTGTTATGACTGAAAATATTGCACATTTCATGGTAAAGTAGTCTGCCAGAATTATATCTTTGTATGAGTGCATGATATAATCCCCGGATGACAAATGTTCATAATGTTCAGATAAAATATATTGTTTTCTCATTTTGCATCAGTTGCTTAAAATAAGGCATATTTGACTTCGCTTTTGTTTGGGCCACTGTTTTCAGCACGTTCTTGGAGTTTTAATTGCCTTTCTTGTTGCTATTGTCAAAAAAATAATACTGTGCCTTCAACACATCCTCAAGGTCCTCCCAAGCCTCAATATAACACTAATGGCATGAAATGTTCTGTCTTTCCCCGCAAGATTTCCTTCCTGGAGTCTTCTGATTTGCTGCTACAATCTCAAAGATTGTTCTCTTGATAAGCTGAGGAGCTGTCATCCTCAGACTTACTTATAGCCTCTCTGGGTTTGGCTTCCTGTCTTCAGGATCTCGTTTCTTTTGATGTTTCTAGCTACTTACTTTCCTGGAGTATCCTCAAGTGGCGCTGGCTGCCAAGGGTGTCTTCAGTCCTTTCGGTATGGAGCTGCGGTTCAGATGCCTCCTCTGGATCCCCAGTTGCTCTGCACAATTGACAGTATTTACTTTTTTCCTCCAACGAATTGCTCTTTCACCTTTGTCAGAAGTCAGCTGGGCATATTTGTGTGAGTCTATTTCTGAATTCTCTATTCCGTTCTATTTGTCTGTTTCAGAGTGTGTCCTCATTCCCAATCTCCATTAGTCCTTCATCGGAGTTGTGATTCCAATTTCACTGACATAGACACCAAGGCTGAAAGGGCTTCAGCGATGTGCACTTCACCACGCGGCCAGTCTTGACACGCGGCAAGTCAACAGGGCATATTTTGTTCCTCATTCCCATGCTCATCCCATGTTCATTCTGCAGCATACAAATGCCAGCTGTCCTCTGATATTTCAATAACTCTTTCTTTAATAATGAGCACACAATGTTAACAGCTAGAACAGAAGATACAAGGAAACAGGATAACATCCCACAGTCAACTTTGAATCCTGAACTATGCATAATTGCAGATAGCATTTGCTACAGAGTTTGAACAGCAGCAGACACAAAATTCTCAGTTTAATTGCTAGTTGTGCATAAACCCAAAGCACATTCTGATATTTTGACCAGTTTGGGGATGTCAGCATGCTCATTTTAATGAGACTGGCATCTAGAATTCTGTTGCTATAAGTGGGCAATAAGTGGCAAGGAGGGACAAGACAAAGTGCTCAGCCCAACATCCTTTCCCAACTTCCATGGAGAAGTCCTAGAAACCAAGGAAGCTGCTCCAGCAAGCATGGGGGTGCCATGTGAATCAGCTCTTTCAGCAGTGAGCAATGCTGACGACGCAGGCAGCGGGAAGGAAGAGCTCCTCTGGCTGAGGTTTATTTTCTGCTTATCTCCGTTGGTAAAGTCTAAAAACAAAACACAGGCTAGTCTCACTGTAGGGAAGAAGAGAGAACACATGAGAGTATTTTCCTTTTAATCACTCAATGCCAGTGGCAGTTGGCGCAAATTATACTTTTCCTTTGATTAATGTTATTTTCCATTTGGATGGATTGGCTTAATGTTGTCCTCTTGATTAAAGAGAAGATGTGAAGTTTGGACAATTCCTTAAATAGCTTTGAAATTGTGTTATAAATAGATACAGAATCTAAAACCAAGAAACTTATTGTTAAGAAACCCTCTGTTTTACCTGAGTTATAAATGGAAAAGCAAATAGTGACATACAGATTGCTTTAATCTAGACATTAGCCAGTGTTCTCTGGTTTACTTACACTTTTAAGTTTCTCAAAGCAAGACATGTAAAACAAATGTGAAAATCATATATTATGCATTCTAACCATGGAATGTTTTTATATTTGTGCATAATAAAAGCTTTATGTGTGTATTTTTTGCAGTCTGGAAAGTGTTAATATATTAACCATTTGATACTAGTTCAGCTAAAAATGATGTATGTGTTACAATTCAGAAATTTCTGCAAGATTCCTTCTTGAATTACCTGACAGTCCCTAATTCATACCTTGAGGCCAGATGATTCTAAGCTGGGCAGGGTGGTGAATCCATCCCACAGCCAAACCATGAAGCGTGGCTCAGTACCATTAATGAACCCTATACCTCAACTTCTCATGCCACTGTGAAATTTTCTGCAAGTCTAATTTTATGATCAGAGATATATCCCAGATTTTCACTTTTGAAGTAAACTTCCTTATAGATTTACAGAGAACACTGCCAAGAAACTGAGTTCTAATGCATTGTCATCCTTAGGGGCCAGCTTTGCTTTGGGAAATGTCCACTAAAGGATGCTCTTAGAGGAATTCAGACATCTTTAGATCTCTGGATCCTATCCAAGTTGCACATGGGCCCATTTGGCAATGGTCTGCTCCGGCTTTCCCACAGCGCTCTGGAAGGGCTCCAGGAGCTCATTTAGGCTCTACCTCAACACAAGAGTTTGCATCAGAAAGGAATCATGAAAGGGACCAGTCTCAGGCACCAGAGTTGCAGAAGAGAACTAGAGAAGATGGACAGGGATGAGTGTGTCTGCACTGGAGCTTGACCCAGCCACCTGGGAAGCACACTGGGGCAGGGAGCTTCAGTTCTTGGCCACAAGGAGAGAGGGGCCAGGCATTCAGCAGGGGCTCCCAGGTGTGGGTATTTAGGGCCCGCTGAACACTCAGCTTCCAGAGCACTCCGTAAACTGATCAGGATTGCCACAGAAAACAAGAAACAATGTGTGTTCATCTATGTGCACACACACAACAGAAATTCATAGAAAGAGGTGATTTCTCTCAACAGCCAGTTAGGGAACAGATAGAAGGAAACCTGAATTGTAATTCCCTGACACCAATTTATGGTGCATGAACCTTTGCAAGTCTCTGATATCCTCTGTGCCTCAGTTTCCTCATCTGTGCAATGAGGGTATGGATGAGGAAGTACCTTAAGTCTCATCTGGATCTTCCATTTATCTAGATGTAAGAACACTGGGAGGGAGTCACACTTCCGACTGCCATGCCAATTACAAAGCATTGGTGACTAATAGATCATTGGAAGTAGAAATAAGTGGTAGGGATATGTATCCAACACATATGTGCACTTTCCTTTTAAGGAAGGTAAATTGTGACTCTCAAGCCTTTTCTGCCCCTGGCTACAAGCCTTCCTTCAGGGAGTATTAGCAACTGCAAAATGTAGGTTAAAAATAAGGAACTCAATAAAGTCAATCATTTGAAAACAAAATTACTAGCAAGTCAATAAGAAAAAGTTGAATATCCAAGACAATGATCAAAAGATCTGAACCGGGAATTTACCAAAGGTGCAAATGGCCAATTAGCATGCAAATATTTATTCTTAATAACTATTACATCAATGCTAATTAATAAGATATTATATCCTTAGGTTGTCAGTGAAATGAATAAGCCAAGTACTGTAGAACTGTAAATTTCTTCTTTTTCAATTTTCGGAGAGAAGCTAGGCATTATAAAACAAGAGCTTTAAATGTTTTAATGCCCTTTGACTTGGAAATTCTGTTTTTCAAAATGTATTCTGAGGACACATTCACACATAATGTTCATAATAATAAAAACAAAACAATTTAAATAATTACATTTATTTTGACACACCAAAATGTTGTCATTAAAAGTTTTGCTTTTGAAAAACATTCAATAATATTGGAAACGCTACAATGTAAAATGAGACTAGAAAAATATAGACATATCATACATATATATATATACACACACATATATAGCATGATCCCAATTCTGCAATTATAAAGACTAATACGGCATGTGGTTTTATTTTATTTTACTTTACTGTGTTTTCCAAATTCCCAACAATAAATACATATTTCTATCACAAAAATAAGAATTATTTTTAAATGGATCAACATTGGAAAACCCTTTGACCGTATCTCCTCCATCTTAACATCTACCCCATCTATGACTGAGCAAGTCTACTCCTAGCCATATGCTCAACCAAAGTGCATACATATGCTCACCAAATCTCATATTCTCAAACATTCACAGCAGTGTCATTTATAATACCCTAAGGCTGAAAACTATCAAAATGCCCATTAGTAACAATAAATTAATAAATGGTGGTCTATTCCCACAACAGGGTATATACAGCAATGAGAGTGAGTGACGTACAACTGTGTGGAATGACACAGATCAACTAACCAATAGCGTGTAAAGCTCAATGACAGAAGCCAGATAGAAAAGACACGTGCTTTATCATTCCATTTGTATAAATTACAAAAACTGGCCTAATTAATCTAAGTTCCTAGTTTCTCTCAGGAGACAGAGACTGCAAGAAATTGCAGGGGCTTATGGGGCATCATGTACAGTGTCTCCATCTGGGTATATGCAGTTTGTAAAAATCCACCCAAATGTGCATCTCTTTGCCCTTTTCTGTGTGCTTATCATACCTGCACAAGAGGTTTTAAAATGGATTAATGAAATGCTCAGCTTACATGAAGAGGGCAATGGGGAAAGAAAGGAGGAAGGGGAAAGGACCAACAATGAGGCCCAGTGCATTGCTTGGGGCCTGAGAGCACACCCCTTACATGTGAGGAAGGGAGAGGCTGGGGCAGCTCACTACCTGTCTGGGGTGGAGGCAGAGAAAGAAGTCCCCGGGAGCAGGATCCTGCGGTTGGCACAGAGCCCTGGCTCCTGCCCTGGCCCCACTGCCACACACTTGCCTGAGCTCATTCACCTTGAGAACCCTTATCTCTGTGCTTTCACCCCACCATTCCCTGTATCTGGAAGACTTCTTTTTCCCAAATTGGTATGTGGTTCACTCCATTCAGGCCTTTGTTCAAGTATCATCTTCTCCAAAGTGCCATTCACTGATCACTTATTTAAAATAAAGAAGCTGCCACCAACCTCACACTCGTGCACTAATTCCTAAACCTACTTTATTTTTGTTCATAAGAATTATTGCTATATGTAAAGTGTGGACACACAGATACATATATACATACACATATGTGTATATGTGTAGGTATATATATCTATATGCATGTATAGGTATATGCACATATATGGTAGAGCAGATGTATAAAGAGTAGACATATATGTATACATAAATATGTATACACACATATATACATAGACATAGACATAGGTATGAGTGGTATAGGTAGTACAGGCAAAGGAGTAGAGAGAGATATACAGATAATAGTTATAGAGATACATATATACACATCTTTCTAGAATGTAAGTTTCACAGAGACAGACATTTTATCTTCTTCCATCATTCTTTACCTAATGCCTTGAATACTTTCCAAAACATCAAAGTGCTTATTAAATCCTTGTTGAAGGAATATTGTTGCCCTTGTCCCCATTATTCCTAAGCCACACTGGTGAAAGTGTTGATGGCATCATAAATGTAAATGCCCTCTCTTGGTGACTCTTTCGCGTGTACTTGATCTCTCTCTCTCTCTCTCTCTCTCTCTCTCTCTCTCTCGCTCTCGCTCTCGCTCTCGCTCTCGCTCTTGTGCTCTCTCTTTCTCTCTCCAGGACAATCCAACAGCCCAACAGCATTCTGAGCATAGGGTGAGGGCACAGTTGCAGCTTCCCAGGATAATTGGAAGCAGACGCAGTCACAGCACTCTAAAGTTGAGAAAGTGGTTGTTTGGAGAATGGTTGAGCCCCAAGTGCCTTTGTATTTTTGTTGAGCAATCTGAGCTGCTGGGCACATTTTTACACAAAGGGTCAGATCCACACTTTTCAAGAACTCCACTTGAGAAATAGTAGGTGAACAAGGGTCAAGATAATTTGAGTCCATATGGACCTCCTCAGTATGCAGAACTGGTGTAAAATGTTGTGAAGCATTCTCATGGGCTTATGTGTAGTCGAGATTCAGAAATTCCCAGTGTTTGGTTCACACGTGATTTCCTTACTTATATTGAATTACCAAAGCTCAGAGGCAGCATTCGGAAGACCTGGTTGCAGCTGGCTGAGCGCAACTGGTCTGTCTCAGTTCTAGGAGATAATGTTAAAAATTCACCTATATGCCGACTTTGCGGCTCTAGTAACTGCCTCATTTGGCTTTACCACAACCCACTGAGTTAGACAGGGAGGGCTCCATGAGCTTCCCTTCTGCCAGTGTGGAGCTGAAGTTCACAAGCAAGGCGTTTGCCCATTTGTGTCCCTGTCAGGACAGTTGCCCCATATGGCCAGATACATTCTTGGTCCTCACCTGTTGAGATCAGAGGACTAACCAATGGTGCAGTTGGGCCTCAAATCTTTCCATTTTAAGATTACAACGAAATCTTTAATATTCTGCATGTTTTTCCTTTTCTCACCCACTCTGTCCTTCCACTTCACAATCCGTTCCTAGACTCTGCACAACTATGCTTTAAGAGCTCCTATCGTTCCCATTCTTAAACAAGACAAAACCCAGGCTGAGAATGCAGAGAATCTCACTTCTTAGTAAGATTCCAGCCTTATTCTTAATGAGTATATCTGGGCACTATTTATTTTTGTGGTTCTGCCCAACAGCTCTGTAGTTAATAAATAAATGTAAATACCCTCTCTTGGTGATTCTCGCGTGTGCTTGCGTTTCTCTCTCTCTCTCTCTCTCTCTCTCTCTCTCTCTCTCTCTCTCTCTCCAGGACAGTCCAACAGCCCAACAGCATTCTGAGCAAAGGCTGAGGGCACAGTTGCAGCTTTGGTAGCTGCAACTTGTGGAGGAGTTGATGAAGTTTCCCAAAATCCCTAAAATCTTCATTAGTTTCCACACATTTGGGGTGTGTTTGACTTGATCATGCACATTTGGGTTCCTAGACCTTGTCTACAGACTTTCAACATTTCAATAATAAATTTCCTTAAAAGGTCAATTCTTTTTTTCTTATTCCCCAGGCAGGCTGCAGTGCTCACCAACCCTGCCCCTCCCCCCACCCCCACACTGCCACCTGCCCTACCCATGTTTTATCTGTATCTCCAGCTCACTGCTCTGCACTCCTGAGGCTGTGTCCCTGTCTGGAGTCTGGCTCCAGGAGATGGCCTGTGCCTCCCCCTTCCTCCTATTGCCTACCAGACCAAGCCTAGTTTCTCCACAGCCCCATTTGGACTCTGTCTTGGCTCGGGGGGCTCCCTGGCTTCTATTCCTCTTTGCCCAGGTTTCTGTTCATGGAAGCCTCATCTCCCCTTGCAGCATCCCCAAGCACAGTCCAGTGAGTCATGCAGGCTGAGCATGTGGCGAGAAGTCACTGCACTGGGCAAAGAACCAGTGTGGACACTTTCACTTACCACCTGTAGCATTTGTTCTTTCCTAATCACAGCACTTTCCTCATTACTACTTTTGTCATCTACTCACATATCCAGCACTTAGCACTTTGTACAAAATATTCCAGTGAAGAATATTCAGCTTTTAAGTTTATTCCCAAAGGCCAGATCCTGTGCTCGAGAAAGACGATGAATTCAGGATGTTGTTATCTATGGGTTTTGGCCCATTAAATATGATCTTTTTATTATCCTTAGGAAGGCAGAAATAAACAAACACATGTCTGTTCCTACTTCAAGCTGGATGGCTGGTCTCTATAAAATAGCCCAAAGCAATCCTTCTTTTTTTTTTTTTTTTTTTTTTTTTTTTTTTTTTTTTTTTTTTTTGAGACGGAGTCTCGCTCTGTCGCCCGGGCTGGAGTGCAGTGGCCGGATCTCAGCTCACTGCAAGCTCCGCCTCCCGGGTTTACGCCATTCTCCTGCCTCAGCCTCCCGAGCAGCTGGGACTACAGGCGCCCGCCACCGCACCCGGCTAGTTTTTTGCATTTTTTTAGTAGAGACGGGGTTTCACCGTATTAGCCAGGATGGTCTCGATCTCCTGACCTCGTGATCCGCCCATCTCGGCCTCCCAAAGTGCTGGGATTACAGGCTTGAGCCACCGCGCCCGGCCAGCAATCCTTCTTTTACTACGCATTAATCAGGAAGTGCTGAGGCATTTCTTTATCATTAAATCCAACTGCCCGATTCCTCCCACGGGTCTGCAGGGCACAGTAGAGGCTCTGAAGGGGAAACTCTCTTCTCAGTCCTAATTCTATGCTCATCCCATCTCTACCACATGCACACGCATAGGCCATCCATAGGGGACATGGTCTCCTGATACGAAGGGTGGGTGAAGGGATGCCACTCATTCAAATAAATGCAATAATGGACTGTCACTGTGACTGAGTGCTTCAGCTCACATGATCCACCCTCGGACTAAGATATCTGTAGCTTTGGAGATAAGAGGGTGCCAATAATGCCCACATGTGTTGTTCTCCAATCCCCCCAACCCCATGCGGACTCACACAGACAGGCCCAGCTATTTCAGATTTCTGACTCTGTGACTTTCTTATCCTCCTGTTTTGGGCCCTATTTCTGCTCTTTAATTTGGCTCCTAACATAGGTCTTTCCAGTTCAGCCTGGAGTCTACAGATGCCTCCACTTTCTCTGCTTTGCTGGCCAGAATAAGCGCCCCGCTTGTGTGGGTGGTACTAACCTTCTTTAGCCATGCCTTTGAAAGGTAGGGGTTGGCCAGCTGGCCACTTGCCCATATTTCCAGGGGCATCCCATTACTAAGCAAAGGTGATTACACTAATAATGGCTTTTTTTTTTTTCTGCAACAGATCTGATACATCTTTTGAGAAGCTATTTATTGTATTTTGCTTTGTAAACATTCCTTTTCCACTGATACAAGTAGTACAGGAATACACTCACATGACACATTTCAACACCTGCACACAGTTCTCCCTCCATCAGTGACTTAATATGGGTGTATGCACATCTTCAGCTGTGCTCCTCATTGTGAGAACCACTAGCCACGTGCAGCTATTTAAATGATTTAAAATTAAATACAGTTTGAAAGTCAACTCCTTACTCACACTCGACACATTTCAGGTGCCCAAAGCCACACATGGCTAGTGGTTCCCATATTGGACAGCATAGATTATAGGACATTTGTATCATCATGGAAGGTTCTGTTGGACATCATTAATCTATAGAAATACATAGCCCTGTGCTTGTGTGATGTGAAAGCCTATTTTTGTTTTGCGTAAGTTTACTACATTGCACACATCATATTGTAACATTTTTGTCTCTGAATTATGTGTCTTGAAGATCTTTTAATGCCACCGCATGTGTATCACCCACATTTTTTAGCATCTGCCATTTTTACACAAATGGAGTTCAGGTTATTTACTTTTTAATTTTATGTTTATTATTAAAAATAATATAACTAACATCCTCGCACATCCCTGTATCAGTCCTTTCATGAAGCTGAGTGGTTATTTTCCTAGCAAAACTAGCAAGAAGTATAATTTCTAAGTCAAAGTGTATGCTAATTTTTAGTTATTACAGTTATTGTAGAGCCCCTATATCTATGTACCCTCCCACTAAACCACCCTGCTATCACTAATTTAATCAAACTTTGAAAATATTGCCCATTCTTGTGGTTTATAAATCATCTAATTGATGTTTTAAATGGTATTTACCAAATGGGAAACTGTCTTCTGTTTAAACGTGTCTTATGTCTTGAGAAACAGTCTTACATTAGCCAGCAATTTGTATTATCTGTACTGCAAGCAGCCTTCTCAAATGCTTTGCCCATTTTTCTATTTCTTGTTTGTCTTTGATTGAATAAAGGAGATCTTTATGTACTTAAAATATTGATCTTTTATCTATTACATATGTTATAAATATTTGTTTCTTACCTATATTAAACGTTTTAAAGTAAGAAGTCTATTACTATTTTTAACTTTTTAGAAATGTTTTTGAACTTACAGAGTTTTAAATTTTGATGTCATCATATTTGTCAATCTTAATGAGTTTAAAATACACTTTTTATTTTTGGTCTTTCCTACTTCTCAGTCATAAACATTCTCCCTTCTAATAATATTTTAGGTTTTTAAAAATTGTAGTTGTTTAACTCTGTAACCCATCTGGAATTTGTTTTGATGAATGATATTCGAAGTAGAGATTTAATTTGTTTCCCAAATATACGGCTAAAAATGCCTACACTATTAGACTTGGTAGTCCATTTTTCCCATGGATTTTAAACAGTATTGCCATCATTTACTAACCACACACTTATATATAAAAATGCTTGCACTCTCTATTTTTTATTTATTTATCTATTCTTAGCTATTGTTTTAAATTCCTTGCCTTTGTAATAAATGTTACAAGGACAATGGATGTTTCTTTTCCTTTTTTGAATTGTCTCAGGCAAATGAATTTCAAAATTAGAATTTCACAAATTCCATAAAAAGCATTGTAATGAGCATTGAATTGCAATGATAGATCCCTCAGGAAGGTATTGATATATTTATAGTATTGAGTTTTCTCTTGCATGAAAATGTTTTTTCATTTATTTAACTCTAATTTATGTCCTTCAGTGCAATTTTTTAATTTAGGAAGTCTTTTTTTCTTAAATATCTGGCATTTCATGTTAGGGTTGGCTATTTCTAGATATTGACTTATTTAATAAAGACAATGACAGGTTTGGGGCAATTGTTCACCAATTCAAAGCAAAATGTGGAAGCTAGTATGTGTGCCTTATCAAATTAAGAGGGGCAGACAGAGTAGAGGTTCCTATTTAGGACTTCATTGTAAGAGTAGACTTTCAGAAAAGTTAATCGTCACCCCTGCTGGGCCTTCTGCTCTACAATCTCAGCCCTGACAGGGCAGGATGAGGAACCTGAGACTTGGAAGGGGGGTGTCTTGATAAGTGCTGGTGAGAACCTTGACCTGCATGATTTTCCTGAACCTGTTGACCCACAGACCATTCTCCCTTGTTAGAACATGGTGATGGCTCCTTCCTTAAGACTGTGCAGGGGATTCCATGTGATGGATGCTTTAACAGACAACAGTTATCCCCTCAGACTGTCTGGACCTCCCTTCTGCACTCTGGTCTAAAGACCAGGATCAAATCTTATTACAGCCCACTAGGGATTGCTCGCCTTATGAAGGGTAGTAGGTGCCAAAGGAGCTCCAAACCTGGCTCACAGGCACCGGCAGGAGCCAGAATGTGGACACAGAGACTGGATCCTGAATGTGCTGGATCAAGAGAACTGGACCTGAAGTTGGATAAGAGAGAGTTTATTGGAACGAAAACACCATTCTGTGATACATGATTTAACTTCCTGGTGCAGACCCAAGAAGAAATGTTTATAAGCTGCTAGGATGGAGCTTAGAAACTTGGAAAAAGCAATGAGCCAAAATGCCAGAACTGGCATGGCAAATAGGTGAAAGGGATCAACAGGCTCAGAGAACTGGACATGCTAGCCTTTCTTAAGTGAATCAATTGTGCTCAGAAACAGCCGTTCAACTTCTTAGGATTAACAGTTATCATTTCATCGTGTTTCTTAAATGCCAAGTAAGTTGCACTAGCGGTGCACTGCCTTGCACAAGTGTCCCATCCCAGTTCACCATAGGTGAGAGCTTTTGAAATTGCTCTACCACTGTGTGCCCAGCTATCAGCACCCCACCTACCACCAGAGATGGGATTCTTGTTGCCAACCAACCAGTGAGTGACCTAGCTTCCAAATCCCATTTTAAGGTCTCATTTCTAGGACCACTCACAGTACCAACAATCTTATGGTGAATCCCCAGGAAACTGATGCTGAGATGAGATCTGCATGCAGAATGTTCGTTGGGGACAGCTTTCAGGAGATACACCCGGAGTGAAGTCAATAAAGGAGAAATAAGGGATGGAGAGGTTGAACTCAATAGAGTTGCAACTGTCATTTCCATTGTTCCTGTGGGCACTTCAGAGCCAAGATGGCCCTTCAGAGTCATCCCAAATGTAAGCAAGGCAGCCATGCCTTTGATCCTCCACCATGATCAATCATTGACCAGGGCTGCCCCCACCATCCCCGGAGCAGACAAGACCATCCCTGAGGTTAAGGGCAATTCCCAGTGAGAGAACACAACCCAGGATCCTGGACAAGCAAAAAGAGAAGAGTCAAAAAGTGGTAAAATGCAAATAAGCTCTGTACTTTAGTTAATAGCATTGTTCCAGTTAATGTTTTACTTGCTATACATGTTCCATGGTTATATAAGATGTTAACATAATAAGAAGATGGGTGAAGAGGATACACTGACATCACATACTACTATTTTTGCAACTCTTCTGGAAGTCTAAAATTACTTCAAAATTCTAAAAAATTGTGGTAAAAACACATTGAAAAAAGAATTGAATAAATGAGACAATGGAGGGATAGATTGTTATGCAATATTAGGAAAGACTTAAGAAGAGTGTTTCCAATGTCAATATAGTAAATAATGTAGTCCTCAAACATACTAATAAAGCAGTTTTAGTGGTTCAATTTTTAGTGGGTTGTGAAGTGAAAGGAGGTTAAAGAGGCCTAGATCTCTCTTTCTGAGAATTACATTTACAAGAGAAGATATGTGATAAAGTTAAATGAAACAGTGTGTGTAGGCTGAAAGAGTTCTAGAGCACATGGTAAGAGTGGGAAATGATGTGCAAACCTCCTGATGGAAATAAAGTAGGCAATTGTAGCATTTGTCCTTAAAATTCACTTACAATTCAAATGTTTCAGGGGAATTTCCTGATGTTAATGTACCTCTTGTAATGTGGCTGAATGTACAAGGAAATTTGGATTTCCTCTACATAAATTTGATAAGAACATTCTATAGCTAACCTGTGTTTTTGACAAGTTCTATAATTAAGCTAATTATAATAATAGCTTGATGGTAATCATGACAATAATAGCTAACATTTATTAAGTACTTGCTGTGTGTCAGCACTGTGCTAAATTACTTTAATTGCACTCTTTCAGAGAAATTAAGAGACTTGCAGAATGAAAGAGCCACAGCAGGATAAACAATTACCAGTCTCCCTTTTTGGGGACTGGCTGACTTTATAAAGCAAACAAGGCATTCTGTAGTCACTCTGATGAGTGGGAGATTAGAATGAGAATGGCATTAGAAAGCACAGATCACATCTGGTCATGAGAAATCTCAAGACCCATGTCCTCTGGAAGGCTAATTTATTTCCTTTTATTAAATGCAATTTTTCTTTCTGGAGAGGCTGTGCAAGGAATCCGCATACCTGAAATTTCTGTTTTTCTGTCCACTTATCATAAACAGTGTCTTTGTTTTTGACCTTTCCATGAGTTCTGGCAAACAAGGGTGTGTCTAGAATGGTGTGTCTCAATTACAAGTGAGGTGGAGGCTCTGGGCACGTTAAAACTGGGTCAGGAGGCCAGGTGCAGTGGCTCATGCCTATAATCCTAGTGCTTTGGGAGGCTGAGGCGGGCGGATCACTTGAGGTCAGGAGTTAGAGACCAGCCTGGCCAATATGGTGAAACCCATCTCTACTAAAAATCCAAAAGTTAGCTGGGTGTAGTGGAACCTGCCTGTAATCCCAGCTATTTGGGAGACTGAGGCAGGAGAATCACAAGAACCTGGGAGGCAGAGGTTGCAGTGAGCCTGAGCGACGATCATGCTACTGCACTCCAGCCTGGGCCACAGAGCGAGACTCCATCTCAAAAACAAAACAAAACAAAAAAACCCCCGTCAGGAGAGTCCCAGGTAACTGACAAGCCAGAGAAGGCCAGAGGCAGAGGAAACAGAGCCCAGGGTAAGGAGCAGGCTGAGTTTTTCGATATTAGTTAAAATCTCTCCTGAGCAATGCTGGGTAAATGAGCAGCTTGGGGTGGATAATTCTGAAATTGTATTTCCCACCTGGCTCTGTTCTCTCAAAATAAAAGGAGCTTTCAACTCCTGAAGAGAGGAAGATAAGGAAATCTTTTTATAATAATATATCCTGTATACATTGATGCCACCTAACTGGCTAAGAAAAGTGAGAAAGTGAGTCCCTCTTCATTGGAGGGAGGGCCTTTCAAAAAGTCGCCCATCTGCCCTGGTTAGGGACAAGCTGAAAGACAAAAGCATGCTGTGAGTTTGGGAATGTAGAAAGGAAATGAACAGAAGGAGCATGATTCTGCAGTAGAGAGTCAGTTTTCATGTAAAAACTAGCACAAAAGAGACCAGGCTGAGCCTAGAGAATGATACCTGGTTCCATCTCACCTGGATTAGATGGACTGCTGTAAAAAAGAATCACACAAATTTAGTGCAGAACTAACACAGGGTTCTGTAGATGCAAAGCCTGACAATAGTCTCCATGGGCTAGAATTAAGGGGTTAGTGGGGCTTTATTCCTTCTGGGGGCTCTAGGGGTGGATCCATTTCCTTGCCTTTCCAGCATCTAAAGGTGGCCATACCTCCTGGTCTCTTCCTGCACCTTCCAAGGCAGTAGGGTTGTACCCCGACCCTGCTCCTGGCCACATATCACTTTCTCTGACCACAACTGACAAAGATTCTTTGATTTTAAGGACTCATGAGGCTACAGGGGGCCCATTCAGGGAGTCCAGGATAATTTCCTCATCTGAAGAGCCTTAACTTAATCAACTCTGCAAAGTCCCCTGTCCCACTTAAAATGACCTGTTTACATACAGGTTCCAAGGATTAGGGTGTGCAAGTCTTAGTGGGGCCATTATTCTGTCTGTTGCCTTGCCCAGTGTGAGTACCATGAGGAGGTGATGGTGAGAATGAAAAGTGAGATCATTACATGTTGAAGACAAATAACTATGGTCTCTTGGTTCATTACACCTGAGCCGAAGATGTCTTCTGAGTGCTCCAGTTTCATGCAGTGCATCTTACAGGAGAACACGGTCCAGATCCATCTGTCTGAGGAGGGGTCCTCTGGATTCTCCTGCAAACGGCCGCTGCTGGAAGGTGACGCTGGGACCCAGGTCTGGAGCTGGGGCGTGGCCACCAGGCTTGCTGCAGTGGCTCAGCTGGGAGCCTCCCAGGGCTCTGAGCTTTAGCAGCTTCAGCAGTGCACCCCTGCCTTCTGAGACTTGCTTCCGTCTGAGGTGCCTTCCCAAGGCACCCATGCTGTCTCTCCCTTGATATTGAGGGAAATTTGTTACTTCCATGAGTTCTAGGCAAACAAGGGCCCAATAGTAGCTCATGTTTTTTTCTCTCTAGAGGCAAAGCAGTCCAGGCCTATTTGCCCCTAAATAGATGTTTCAACCATGAGTTGAATATTTTTTAAAAATTAATTCCTCTGAGTAACTTGGTATTTCATACCCTAAAGACTTCAGTGTAAATTTCTACAAACCAATAACATTTTCCTACAGAACAAAATCTACATTTTCCACCCAATAGAATTAACGATGATTCCTTTGTATGGACTAGTACTCAAATTCAAATTTCCTCATTGTCCAAAAATACCATTTTTGGTGTGTTCGACTAAACCAGATTTTTCACTTCAGGATTTCATACTGCATTGGGCCATGACACAGCTTAAGCGAAAGACCCTGGGTTGTGTGGGATAGCAGAAGAGTTGCTGGTCTGGTTTGCACAGCACAGGGCTTCACAGAAATGCTCTTTGGGGTTTCCCAGAAGTTATGCTTTAATCCCTTATGACAGTGGAAGAGGCTTACATGTAGGACTCCAGTCTGTTTTAAAAAAACAGTGAAGAAATGACACAACCCTAGTGGGTTGATCACCAATGGCAAAGAATTCTGAATGTTTTTGTTAACTCTTCAAACCCTCCTGCAGCAAGTGTACTTCCCAAAAGCCAACCAGTCTCAGGGTGACAGATGTTCTGTCTGGAGAAAAACTCTAAGGTGTCCATGTTTGTGCGGGAAGTGGAGGTGTCCTGAGGTGGCTCCTGGGGTGCTCTGGGTAACTTTAGAAGAAACCAGCTGGCCTAAGGTCCTGGAGTAGCCTGTGGCATGCACTGAGAGGGCAGGGCAGGCAGCATGGTGTTTGAGCAGACCTCCTGAGCCCCTGGCAGGAGATTGAGGGTGGGAGCAAATCGAGCAGGGACCGTGCTAAAGGGCAAGTTCATTCCAGGGTCAGAGGTGCTAAGAGATCTGCATTAAAAACCTTCTCTGAAGCAGTCTAAGAGGTACTTTGCCATGCCCATTGCAAACAAATAAGGTATTCCTGCATTGTTTTCTGGTCAACTCTTTCCCACAATGCTATTTCCAACCATAGAATTTGGAACCATTCAGAGAATTTGTTTTGCCAGAGATAAGGTTTCTGGGTAGAAGTTCAAGGCCCACTGAAAACATGCCAACCTTTGCTTCTTGGTCAGTGGTTTCTTGTTTATGATGCCCAGCTGGCTGCTGAGACAAAAGCCAGGAATCAATTTGTCCATGGTCAAGGCTAAAATGGACCTGAACGGATACTACTTAACTAAGCTGATCCACAGAAAGGGTTATTCTGTGGTTGAATCTTCCACCAGAACCGTCCCTACAAAGCCAGTTACAGTGGGACCTACAAAGCTGTCTGAGGCTCATGTCTCTGGGCCTTTGGGTAATTCCTTCCACACCCAGATCTCATTGGTCAGCCACAGCTGTGAGCGTGGTGGGAGAGTTGCTGCAGTGACACAAAGAAGACCAGGTCCTGGGTGAGGAGCTCCGTCCCAGGAAAGACAGCCTATTTGCCAGAGCACCCTGTGAGAGCATGGCCCATGAGCTCCTGGTGGACCAGAGGCACAGGAGAAGAGTGACCAGAAGGCTGAGCTCCAGACATGGTGACACAGACCCAAGGGCACCAATCACAGAGCAGTGGGTCAGATGCAGGGAGTGTGTCTGAATGAAGCAGTAGCTGGGAAGGGAGGGGCCAGACCCCCCTGTGCTGGCCCATACCTGCAGGATTCAGTTACTGCCTTGGTAGAAAGAGGAGTGGGGACCATCAGAGACCAAGGCAGCAGCTTGGAAGGGAAAGAACACGGTCCAGGAATCGAAGATGAGACCATCTGCATCTCTCCCACCTCCAGTTGAGGGCCTTGGGCGCAGGCCGCTGACTCCCCCAAGCTCCAACTTTAGAAGAATACCCCTTGTCAGCCTATCCCACAGGGATGCTTTAGAGCATCAGTCAGAGGAAGGGCAGGCCAGCTCCCAGGCACTACGATGGCCACACTGCAAATCTAAGCCTCACTATGGGATGCAATACCAGAAGGATCAGATGAACACCCCAGATATCTTTATCAGCAGTAACCTTCCCTGTCCTTCACCCCAAGAATAAACATAGGCATACACGCAACACATGCACACACACATGCATACCATTTGCACAGATACATGCAAAACTTACAAGTATATCCCTTTAGCATGCACTAAGTTTGACTATCTCAATGTGCTTTTGTATGAGTGAAAGACACAGCATTAGGTTTAGTTGTGATTACATCAACGTGTGTGTGTATGTACCTAAAGATAAATGTTTTGCAAAGTAAGGATGTAGTCAAAAGTAAATACTTGAGGCATGCATTCTACCGTGAATAATGAAAGGAAAAGTAGAGCCCAAAATAATTCTGATTGCAGCTCATTTTCAACTGGCAGAAGAAGCCAAGAATAAAGAGATTACAGATAAAGTGATACTCTCCACTGGAATTGGATGGTGCCCATACAATCTGTTTCTTATACAGTCTCAAGCTATGATTCCTAGAAACTTTACTTTCTGTTTTTGACATTTGTAAATGAATTATTTACAGCTATGAAGGCTTCAAATGCTTATCATTTGAATTAATAAGGTTTTTACTTTTCAATAGAATCTCTACTGCTTCTTCATGGACTTTGGACCGAAAGTTCCTTTTGAGTGCCAACTAAGACTGAAGAGATAACAGTTTCAACAGTTAAATTAAAAATGAATGTACATTTAGATAGTCCTTGAATCCTGCTAACAGGAGTATGGATAAGTATAATCTTTCTGGAAAATAATCTGAAATAGCCATCAAGAGACTTAAAATATCTATTTCTTTTTTTCTTTTTTTTCAAGACAGAGTTTTGCTCTTAAGCCCAGGCTAGAGTGAAGTGGCGGGATCTCGGCTCACTGCAACCTCCCCCTAGCCAGGTTCAAGTGATTTTCCTGCCTCAGGCTCCTGAGTAGCTGGGATTACAGGGATGTGCCACCATGCCCAGGTAATTTTTGTATTTTTAGTAGAGATGAAGTTTCACTGTGTTGGCCAGGCTGGTCTTGAACTCCTGACCTCAGGCAATCCACCCGCCTTAGCCTCCCAAAGTGCTAGGATTACAGGTGTGAGCCACTGCGCCCACCCTTAAATCTCTATTTCTTTTAACACATTAATTCTACTTCTAGTATTCCAGAAGTTTGAACCAGTACCTATGAATAATGCATTACATTTCCATAAGATCCAGACTAACCAGTTCATTAAAATAAGTTACATCTATCTTTATTCAAAGGCAATGATGTCTGTGATATTTTGAAAACACAGGACAAGAGAAAAACTGCAAATCCTGCAGCCCTAACTTACACTATGGGTATATGTGTGGTTTATAAGAATATCTCCTTTTATAGAATTTGTAAGAATCTTCATTTCTTAGAAATCTTCATTTATAGGAATGTCTCCTTCATATGTGCAAGTACAATGAAAGCAAACTGGAAAAGTAGAATCCCACCAATGTGTCTACTGAAATTGTGTGATTCCACTTATTTTGAGTATTTTGATTTTTTGAAATTTCAGAATATGTATTGCAATTAAAAAAAATAAAGCTATTGTCATTTGGAATAAATTTATTGTTGAAAATTCAGATAATAAATGAGAAATACAAAAATTCAAACACCGTTGTAGTAGCAAAGTAGAAATTAACATCTGTGTTGCATTTTCAGAATTTAATTCCAGAATCAGACAGATTGGAAATAAATGTAAATGAGCATGTGGGTAGAGCTACAGACACAGATATAGATTCACATTTGAGTATATATCATTCTTTTTTCTACATTTTTATTCCTTATTTTATCTTATTTTAGATGCAGGGGACACATGTGCAGGTTTGTTACATGGGTATATTGTGTGAGCTGAGGTTTGGGCCTCTAATAATCCTGCAGCCCATATGGGGACCTTAGTACCTGGAAGGTAGTTTTTGAACCCTTGCTCCCATCCCTCCCACCTTTTGGAGTCCCCAGGGTTTATTATTCCCATCTTTGTGTCTATGTTTACTTGATGTTTGGCTCCCACTTATAAGTGGGAACAGGTGGTATTTGGTTTTCTGTTTCTGTGTTAATTCACTTAGGTATATCATTCTTTTTAGTTTTAATTGATGCATAATAGTTCATCATACTGACATTACATGACATTCATGCAAAGAAGCTCTTAATGTTAAAATTTCAACTTGTTTGCCAATGTTTTGCTACTATGAAAACACAGTGATAAGTATCTTTGCACACAATTCCTCATGTACACTCTGGTTAACACTTTTGGATAAAATAAGAGAAAAAAATCGATAAGCTGAAGTGCATGCATATTTTATACATATTGCCAGATTTTTTTAAGTTTATATTCCCATAGGTAACATGTTGAGAATAACAACAGTAATAATTATAATAAAATGAGTGCTTGTGTAGCAGTTACCACATGCCAGGCACTATTCTAAGCCCTTTGCATGTTGACCCTTTTAATCTTCCCAGCAACCCTTTGAGGCATTATTAATCCCATTATACAGATGACAGCTGATGATGCTAAGGCACAGAGAAGGCAAGTGGCAGCCAGCAAGTAGTGAAGCTGAATTTCAACCCAGCCGGAAGGGTGTGTGTCCGTGACCTGACTCCTCTGCTCTGATGCCGGCACTTCCCCTCCTCCCACCCCACTGGTGCCGCCAGTCTCCATCATCTTTACTGACCTGAAAAGTAGGAGAAAATACTCATTATTTTTGTTTATATCTATTATATTTTATTATAAAATTGGCTAAATATATTTTATATCTCCATTGTCCATTTACACATATCCTTTGCCCATTGTTTTTCTCTACTATCATTAAGCAGATTCTGTTTTTTTAACTGGTTTTCAAGTAAGAGCTCTGTAGATCAAAAGTGATAACACTCCTCCTTTCTTGTCTGCTGTGCTATCTTTCTCTTGGTTGGTTCTTTGTCTCTAAACTTCATGGATACTGTATTATATGTACTCTGCGGACATTTTACTTTTACGTGCAGTCTCATTTATCAATCTTTTCTTTTTTTTTTTTTTTTATTATACTTTAAGTTCTAGGGTACATGTGCATAACGTGCAGGTTTGTTACATATGTATACTTATGCCATGTTGGTGTGCTGCACCCATCAACTCGTCAGCACCCATCAATTCATCATTTATATCATGTATAACTCCCCAATGCAATCCCTCCCTCCTCCCCCCTCCCCCCTCCCCCCTCCCCATGATAGGCCCCAGTGCGTGATGTTCCCCTTCCCGAGTCCAAGTGATCTCATTGTTCAGTTCCCACCTATGAGTGAGAACATGCGGTGTTTGGTTTTCTCTTCTTGTGATAGTTTGCTAAGAATGATGGTTTCCAGCTGCATCCATGTCCCTACAAAGGACGCAAACTCATCCTTTTTTATGGCTGCATAGTATTCCATGGTGTATATGTGCCACATTTTCTTAATCCAGTCTGTCACAGATGGACATTTGGGTTGATTCCAAGTCTTTGCTATTGTGAATAGTGCCGCAATAAACATACGTGTGCATGTGTCTTTGTAGTAGAATAATTTATAATCCTTTGGGTATATACCCAGTAGTGGGATGGCTGGGTCATATGGTACATCTAGTTCTAGATCCTTGAGGAATTGCCATACTCTTTTCCATAATGGTTGAACTAGTTTACAATCCCACCAACAGTGTAAAAGTGTTCCTATTTCTCCACATCCTCTCCAACACCTGTTGTTTCCTGACTTCTTAATGATTGCCATTCTAACTGGTGTGAGATGGTATCTCATTGTGGTTTTGATTTGCATTTCTCTGATGGCGAGTGACGATGAGCATTTTTTCATGTGTCTGTTGGCTGTATGAATATCTTCTTTTGAGAAATGTCTGTTCATATCCTTTCCCCACTTTTTGATGGGGTTGTTTGTTTTTTTCTCGTTTATTTGTTTGAGTTCTTTGTAGATTCTGGATATTAGCCCTTTGTCAGATGAGTAGGTTGCAAAAATTTTCTCCCATTCTGTAGGTTGCCTATTCACTCTGATGGTAGTTTCTTTTGCTGTGCAAAAGCTCTTTAGTTTAATTAGATCCCATTTGTCAATTTTTGCTTTTGCTGCCATTGCTTTTGGTGTTTTAGACATGAAGTCCTTGCCCATGCCTATGTCCTGAATGGTACTACCTAGATTTTCTTCTAGGGTTTTTATGGTATTAGGTCTAACATTTAAGTCTCTAATCCATCTTGAATTAATCTTCGTATAAGGGGTAAGGAAAGGATCCAGTTTCAGCTTTCTACTTATGGCTAGCCAATTTTCCCAGCACCATTTATTAAATAGGGAATCCTTTCCCCATTTCTTGTTTCTCTCAGGTTTGTCAAAGATCAGATGGCTGTAGATGTGCAGGTATTATTTCTGAGGACTCTGTTCTGTTCCATTGGTCTATATCTCTGTTTTGGTACCAGTACCATGCTGTTTTGGTTACTGTAGCCTTGTAGTATAGTTTGAAGTCAGGTAGCGTGACGCCTCCAGCTTTCAACTAGAAAATCTAGAAGAAATGGATAATTTCCTGGACACTTACACTCTCCCAAGGCTAAACCAGGAAGAAGTTGAATCCCTGAATAGACCAATAGCAGGCTCTGAAATTGAGGCAACAATTAATAGCCTACCCACCAAAAAAAGTCCAGGACCAGATGGATTCACAGCTGAATTCTACCAGAGGTACAAGGAGGAGCTGGTACCATTCCTTCTGAAACTATTCCAATCAATAGAAAAAGAGGGAATCCTCCCTAACTCATTTTATGAGGCCAACATCATCCTGATACCAAAGCCTGGCAGAGACACAACAAAAAAAGAGAATTTTAGACCAATATCCCTGATGAACATTGATGCAAAAATTCTCAATAAAATACTGGCAAACCGGATTCAGCAGCACATCAAAAAGCTTATCCACCATGATCAAGTGGGCTTCATCCCTGGGATGCAAGGCTGGTTCAACATTCGCAAATCAATAAACGTAATCCAGCATATAAACAGAACCAAAGACAAGAACCACATGATTGTCTCAATAGATGCAGAAAAGGCTTTTGACAAAATATCAATCTTTTCATTTGCAATTTCTGCTCAGATAATAGTCTACATTTTACCCTATACATATTTTATTCTAATACAGATTTCTCTTTAGAAATGGTCATGTTAATCCATCTGGAATTTAAAAGTAAGGTGTGAGTTATACCTGCTTTTTCCCCAAATGTCAAAGTCATGATCCCAACTATCATTTTAAAAATAGAAAAAATAAATTTTCTTGTAAATTGAAAGACAAAAAGCAGCCAGAGGAGTGTGAGAAGCAAAAACAGAAGAGAAATTGTAAGGGCACAGCCCGTCTATAAAATCCGAACCCCATGCTCCTAGTGATGCTAGAAGTGCCCATTCTAGAACACGGAGTCAGCTTGTTGGGGACTTACCAGGAGTTGCCTCTCTGCTCCCTGAATCTTTCTTCTCCTGCATCTTCATCTGTCTCCTGGCACAGCCCCGGCTGCTCACCCTCCACTGCACAGTGACATCCCTTTAGCTTTTCATGGCTGACTCTTATCTTTGGCTTGTGCCACCAATTTGACCAGCATTTTTCGCTGAGAACTTCTTGAAAACCAGAAAAGAAAATGAGGACAGAATAGCATGCTTCCAAAGAGGCATTCCTGTTCGCAAGAGGCCTCGCTCATGCCCTCGAGGAGGCCTGGCATCCTGGCAGTGGCTCCTGACCTGGAAATATCACCCACATCTGCTGTCTTAGCCTGGCTTGGCTTTTGGCCACATGGCTGCCATCCCTCTTCTTCTTGTCCCTGGGCTACTTTCCTGTCCTTCTTGCTCTGTTCCTCCACCTGGACATTCAAAGGACCAGGAGGAGGCTCCTCTGTCTATGTGGTTCATCACCTTAGCTGAGCGTGGAGACCAGTAGGGTTTTGCATAGCACAGAGGCAGCACCTCCCATAGGTGGAGGTCAACAGTCGGGGCCCATTGCGACTGCCTGGCTCTCTCTTTGGTAGTGTTACATCCCATGATGATTTCTAAGTTTACTTTTTCTGTGTTCTCCACATTCTTTGTGAATTTGTCCCATATCATTTTCCCCTTGCTGATCTGTTTCAACTTACTACAACAAAAGCAACAGACCACCTCCTTTTGTCTTATACTGGTATGTCCAGCATGTTCAAACCCTTTATTGTAGTTTGCAAGTGCCCAGGAATATGCCACCAGGTTATGTACCATCTGTAAGCATTTTAGACTGAAGCCCCAGTGACCTAGGAAAATACTGTCTCTTGAAAAATGAATGACACAACCAAGAACTTTTTCTTAGTCAAAGGCTGTCTATATTCCGTGTGTTTAACATATTATTTCATTTAATTTAACCTACTATTTCTCCAAGGTGGCTATTGTTTCCATTTTACAAATGATGAACACTGAGTTCAGAGAGGCTAAGTAACTTATCCAAGGTCATTCGGCTTGTAAGTGGTGGAGCAGAGATGTAAACCAGGTAAACTCCTTTCCCTTAGTGAACGGAATATAATTCTCTCAGTTCGTTAGGCAATTTATGGTTGTTTCATGTCTTCAGAGCTGAGTGAGAGATTTTAATCACTCCAATTAGAATTTTAAACAAAGAACTTGTGTTAAAGACACTTAAGAAGGGATCCACAGGGAGGGAAGACTGATTCTAGCCAGAAGTTTTTCAATGGAATGCACGGTGAATTAAATTGGACATTAGGAGACCAGGCTCCAGTCCAGGCTCTGCTACAAGAAGTCTTTGTAAATTCCACCTCCCTAGACCTCAATAGCCTTCTCTGTAAAGTGGAGAGGGACTGACCATCAAGAGCTTGACAAGTAGGTTGCAATCCCCACAATTCTAGGGATATTGTGTTGAAATTAGCCTCATTCACAGAAAACATGATCTTACATCAGAAAAAACTAAAGACTGCACCAAACAACCCTTACAACTGACAAACAAATTTAGCAAATTTGCAGGATACAAAATCAATATACAAAAATCAGTAGCATTTCTATATGCCAATAGCAATTGATCTGAAAAACAAAGAAAGTAATCTAATTCACAATAGCTACAAAAAAAAAATGCCTAGGAATCAATTTAATCAAAGAAGTGAAATATTTCTATGAGGAAAACTATAAAACACTGATAAAAGACATTAAAGAGGATACAGACAAATGAAAAGATATCCCATACTCATGGATTGGAAGAATTAACATTGCTAGAATGGCCAGACTACCCAAAGCAATTTATAGATTCAATGCAATCTTTATCAATAGAAAATGACATTCTTCACAGAAATAGAAAAAAAATCTGAAAATTTGTACATAACCACAAAAGATTTAGAATTGCTTAAGCAATCCTGAGCAAAAGAACAAAGCTGACAGCATCACACACCTGATTCAATTACACTGCAAAGCTGTAGAAACCAAAACACCATGGTACTGGCATAAAAACATATGCATGGACCAATGGAATGGGATAGAGAACCCAGAAATAAATCCGTGAATTTACAGCCAACTCATTTTTGACAAAGTCATCAAGGACACACATTGGGGTAAGGACAGTCACTTCAATAAATAGTGATGGGGAAACTGGATATCTATATGCCAAAAAAAATGAAACTAGATCCCCATCTCTCACCATATACAAAAACTATTTCGAACTGGATTAAAGACTTAAATGTAAGACCTAAGACTATGAAACTAATAGAAGAAAACATTAAAGAAATGCTGCAGGACATTGATCTGGGCAAAGATTTTGGGGGTGAGACCTAAAAAGCATAGGCAACAAAAGCAAAAATAGGCAAATGGGATTACATTAGTTAAAAAGCTTCTGTACAACAAAGAAAACCATTAACAAAGTAAAGAGACAACCTATGGAATGAGAGAAAATATTGGCAAATTATCAATCCAACAAGAGATCAATAACCAGAATATATAAGGAACTCAAGCAACTCAATAGCAATATAATAATAATTAATAATAATCTGACTTTAAAAATGGGCAAAAACCTGAATAGATACTTCTCAAAAGAAGACATACAAATAAGCAACAGGTATATGAAGAATGCTCAGTATCACTAAGCACCATGGAAATGCAAATCAAAACCAAAATGATATCTCATAATAGTGATTTAGAATGGCTATTATCAAAAAGACAAAAAATAACAAATGCTGGTGGGGATGCAGAGATGTATACGTTTATACAGTTTTGGTGGGAGTGTAAATTAGTACAGCCACTATGGAAAACCATATGGAGATTCCTCAAAAAACTAAAAGTATAACTACCATGTGAGGTAGCAATCCCACTGCCAGATATATATCCCAAAGAAAGAAAAACAACACATCAAAGAGATGTCTGTACTTCCATGCTTATTGCAACACTATTCACAACAGCCAAGATATGGAATCAACCTGAGTGTCCATCAATAGATGAATGGACCAAGAAAATAGATATATATAGCATATATACACAGTGGAATATTATTCAGCCAAAAAAAGAGTGAAATTATGTAATTTGCAACATTACGGATAGAACTGGAGGTCATCATGTTAAGTGAAATAAGCCAGGTGTGGAAAGACAAATATTGCATATTCTTACTCCTATGGAGGAACTGAAAAAGTGGATCTAGTAGAGGTAGAGAGTAGATTGCTGGTTACCAGAAGCTGGAAAGGAAAGCGGAGTGGGACAATTAATAAAGAAAACTTGGTCAATAGGTGCCAAAAAACAGTAGAAAGAAGAAATAAGTTCTAGTATTTGATAGCACAGTAGGGAAATTATAATTAATAATATTTTATTGCATATTTCAAAGTAGCTAGAAGAATTGTAACATTTTCAACACAAAGAAAACATAAATTTTTGAGGTGGTGAATATCCCAATTATCCTGATTTGATCATTACACATTGTATTCTAGTATGAAAATATCACATACACTTCTAAAACATGTATAATTATAATACATATCAGTAATATATATTAATTTAATAAGAAATGCTGGGCTCTAAGTCCCGAAGGGAAGGGCTCCATGATAATGACAGAAATCTGCTTTGCACACAGAGGATCAGAGTAGTAATACACGTAGCATGCTTCTTCTAGTCCTTAAATCAGAAAACCACTGAGATCCCTCTAAGCAATGATATTTGTGGCCACACAGATCTTTCCTTTTGGCCCTGTCTAAATTGAACAGCCTTATAAATGTAAGTCCACCTGGACTCTTCTGGATCTGAAATGTTGTAGAACATGAAAATAGTGAGATGGTTGAGCTGTTCTGCAGTGGGAGTGTAGGAGATTTCACAGAATAAATGCTGTCGGACTTTCTTCTCAAACTTCAGGCTGGGCTGGGGGAACGGTGCCATGTTTGAGGCTGTAGAATATACATGTGTCAGGAGTGTCCATCTCCTTCAGCGGTCAAAAAATTCAAAGTAAAACATATTCATATGATTTATAAAAATAAGATGGAGCTTCAAAGAAATTTAGCGTTGGCCCAACCTGCTCTGCTCCCAAAACCCTATGTGAGCTTCTTTTTGCCATTAGTGTAATTCCACTGAAAACTTGGAAAGCACCAGGAGAACAGCACCAAGAACGTGATGACCAAATAGAAGTTCAGCAGGAAAAAGAGATATTGGTGGAGGCCCCAGGAACTTGTCCCTACAGAGGAACAGCAACACTTAGCACTAAGAGCCATGCTGTGACCCCAGGGGAGCTCTAGAGGAGAGTAAGGGACCCCAGATGGACCTGTGGGATATGTTAGCATGAACTCTGTTGAGTCATCTGCCTGAAAGGGCATCATTAGTGCTGGTGGGGATGGCAGGGAGGGAAACCTCTTTTGCTTCTCTCGTGTATTCTCTCCTTGATCCAACTGTAGCTATTCACGTGCTACAGTCTCTGTCTTCCAAATGGCTCATGGGTCAATTTATTCATTTGACAAGTATTTATTGAACATCTGCTAAGTGACAAGCATGGTCTAAATTCAACAATATATTTAATATTCCACTAGCATCTCAAACCCAATTTGCCCATGACTTCCTCAAGCCTGGTCCTCTTCTTGTATGTCCCATCTTAGTAAATGCACCATTATCACCCAGTGATCCATGCCAAAAGCTGGGCATCATTCTCTTCCCCTCTCTGGCTCACTCTTCAGCACCTAGTTCATCTTTAAGTCCTGTTCAACCCAGGAATCCAGTATGGGACCAACCCAGACCCTGGGCGGAAGGGGCGCCTGAACTGTCTCCTCCTGTAGCTTCCTTAGTTCCCAGTGACTTTACGAGGATTACCCCAACCCACTTGCTCCTCAATTCTCAGTGAGTCCCAGGCCTCTAAATCTTCCGCGTGCTCTCTCGTTCTGTCTCCGTCACCTGGACCGCCTAGGCTTCATCTCCTTCTAGACCTGGAACACAGCAACTATTTTGCTAAAAGATATTCATATCTTGCTTGAACCTTCCCTCCTGTCCTGGAGGAGCTGAGCTGTAGCCACCTTCTGATTCTCATCCTTGGCCGGTCCCCACCAGCCTATATTCACGCTCCCAACCTACCCATCCCTCTCTGTCTAGCTCCTGCCCACCTATTCCCACCTCCCTAGATCATTTTTTCTGAACAAGTATATGACCTCCCTTCTTTTGGCAACATTTTAGACAAAATAGTAGAGGGAATGTGGAAAGTTGATTTTCTTTTCTTTTTTGTTTTTGTTTTGTTAAGAATTCTAGTGATGCTGTTCAAAGAGGTGACAGTAATGTCCAGCCTGCTCCCGGGATGCCCAGCTGTATGGCCATGGATAACTGATTATCTTGACCAATTCCATTAGCACAGGGTGTAGACTACAAATGCATATTAGGAGAAAGCAGGAGGGAAATTCCTAAGTCACTGTGCTGACAGCCTCAGCTACAACTACTCTGGCCCTCAGACACAGGGAAGGTTTTTGCACACCATTCCCTCTTCATGGGAAGCTTTTCCTAGTTAAACCCCACTCATCGTTCACTTCCTCAGGGAGGCTCCTCTTGACCCAAACTGGAGTCCTGGCCGTAGCTGCTGTCTTATGTCTACTTGTGTGGTCACTTCAGTGGTGGTGGTCTCTCCCATTGGACTGAGTTGCCAGGGAAGCCATGTCTGCATTGACTCCCCACTGCATCTTCAGTGAAGGTCACAAAGCAAGCGCCGGATCATATTTGCTAAGCTAACATCTAAGACTGGAAAAATCAACTGCTACAATAGCAACTACGTCCATATGTGGCTTAACGACAGACATACATTACGAGAAATGCATCTTTAGGTGGTTTTGTCACTGTGCTATTGTAGAGTGTACTCACACAAGCCTAGATGGTGTAGCCTACTACACAGCTAGGCTACAACCTATACAGGCTGTGACTGTACTGAATGATGTGGGCAACTGTAATACAAGGGTCAGCATTTGTGTACTAACACATCTAAACGTAGAAAAGGCACAGCAAAAATACCATACACTGTCGTACCTACTCTCTGTCATTAACAGAAACATCATTATGCAGCACATAACCGTAGAATAGTCTGAAGATTCCATCCTCACAACTCAGTGATGCGATCATTCTTGCTGCTGCCTCACAGTTGAGAAATCTCACAATAATGAGACCGTGTCCTTAGCCCAAGGTCACATGCCCTTGACCCAAGTCTATCATCACCCTCTTTCCACAGCCTTCTGCTTGCCTGTGCACTGGGATGTGATATAATGCAGACGGGCCCAGGACTTGTATTCAGTACCCATCTTTCTACTCATTTGCCTTTAGGGAAGTCTCTCCCCAGCTCATGTGCTAATCCACAGCCTAGGAAGCTAGACCGGAGTGGGGAGTGGTAGGGGCAAGGCTGGTGGCAGAGGCTGTCCACAGTCCTATTTTGTTTGGTCAGTGTGTCATTTTAGTTGAATTTGAATGTCCCAGAGTTAACAACAGTGCTACAATTTTCAAGCTGCTTGTACAACCCAATCTCCATTTTCAATTTTCAGGATCCAATTAAGCTTTAAAGCTACCTACTTGGAGTTTGTAAGGTGTTGAGACTTGAAGCCCTGGACAAGCTGCCTCTGCACCCTAATTACTCAGGATTCCCAAACATTCTTGTTTCTTTCCTTCTCCCCACACTTCTCAATGAACCCAGTGTCTGCTAGGACCCAGGTCTGCAACCTCAGCAAGACCCATGTTACCATGTGATGTCTCACTTGCTGTGCCAGTACATGTAATGGTTATTTGGAGTATTTTTAGGATAAGCACTCAAAGATGTGTGGAGACCCTCAGGAAAAAAAGAAAAAAAAAGACATCTACAAAAATACCTTGCAGAATTCAGAGGAATTTGAACCATATGTTTCTACTTCTTTTACTGATTCTTTTACAAGTAAACCATTAAAATGCACTCCTCTAAGAGCTATTTGATGTCCCAAGAGCTCCCAAATATTTTGCAAGCAGTTTTCCTTAGAATCAAAAGGATGTGCTTAACTTACCTAAGAGGTGTGGAAGGCACCCAAATCCGAAGGATTTTTTGGTAACTCTTGAATTGTACACAACAAATTGCCTGCCTCTTACTTTTCATGTTGGATTAAATTAGTAGTTGTCATAGTGAAACCAGCCCAATTTGTTTTCTGGGTGCATTAGAAGGAATGTTCCTGGAAGGAGCCAGGACTGCAGGAAAATTGCAAAGTCTGTAAACGTAGTTCTTCTGCTGCTGAGTCCCATTCTCTTGGCTGAAAGTTGCTATGGAGCAGGCAAAATACAATTCAAGGCCAGCATGAATCACTTGCTTATCTCAAGGACCCCCTCTCATATTTTCTCTTACAAATGTGTTTTTTAACAAATAAATGGTATTTATTTTTCCATTCTAATCAACAGAGAATAATCGTTTCACTTCTTCAAGCAGGCACGAGTCCAGCAGAAAGCCAAGACATTCTACATCTTCATGAGCCTGCTCTATCTTGTTGAGAGTCCATTTATAATTTCAACTTTGCCCATTCAAAACAGCTGTGATTCTCCCATCTCCGATTTATGGAACTCTTAATGGACATGTTTTCCCTCTATGGTATTATTTTTTTTTATTATGGAAAATAAATACAGTAGTAGGTGGAATATCTCAATTTGTACAGTGGTTTACTCTTTACTAATTCCCCATGAATTATCTTACTTAATTCATGTTTATTATTCTTACAAAACCCTGGGACAACCTTCTCACCATCCCTGTCCTCTAGAGGTTAGTGATGCCCCAGGTGACAAGTTTCATAAGGGCAAAGCTGACAGTCAGTTTTCTTGATCAAAAAATTAATGCACTTTCTGTTTCAGGGTTTTCAGGTGCAAAATACTTAACTGATGGTTGTAGCACAGTGAATCCACCCCAAGAATATTTGTGATTGAATGAGTGAATGAGCAAGTCACCCTTGGGCACTCAGGAAGCCAGGGAAGGGTGGGGAGCTACCTGAGACGTAGGCATCCAGCCAGACTATTGTGAGGTCAGCCCAATGGCAGAACTAGCCTTCAGCCGAGTGGATGAGAACCTGTAGAGGCTAGAGAGACATTACAAGTAGGGCTGACCAGGTTCATCGTACTTCAAGAAAAATAAACTAGTTACATTAGGAGCCTTCTAGAACTGTTAAATTATCCAGGGTAAAAAATATCCTTGGGTACCTGGTTCTTTTCATGGTGAAAGAGCTGTTGAGACAAAAGCCAGTGCTTTGCTGTAATTACTGGTTATCCAATACTTTGCCAAAGGCCTCAAAGTGTGCAGTGTCAGGGTGATTCGACATGGACTGTAAGGACTTAGGTCCTTTGTACAGCGTGATAATGAACATGGGTGCTGTCTCTGGCTCCAGCCACACTCCCACATTCCTCCATGCCCAGAGCACAGAAAGAGGGTGACTCAGTGGACTCAGACATTCCCCAGGTCCCTGAAGGTCTGAGAGCATGTCCTTCTAGGCCCAGGGGCAAGTATTCCCATAGGGCAGTACTGAGCCCTGGACAGAAGTTCCACCCGGCCTAGCTGCAGCTGAATTGTCACCCAGCCTTTCCAGCCTAACCTCTCTCCACAAAGAAGGAGATGCATTCCAGGAGGTGAGGAGTTCTGCTTTCTGTCATCCATCAAAATTGCCCTGGTAACCTCCAGACACAGCCTGCTGAAATAGCTTCCTTGAAATTATTGTGCAAAATGATGCTTTAGAAAAAATAGAAAGGACTTTTTGACATCCTTAACATGGTCACAGTCTCAGATTATCAGGGGCCGATTTTATCAACACTGTTTTGTCTGGTCATGGTTCACATCACACCCACCTCATGGTCAGCCTGGCTTGGAAGGGAGACTTGGATGCTCCATATTTGCCCAAGGCCTCAGCATTGAATCCCAAGCCTCCTCCATCTGGCACTGTGCTTCCCTAGCAGATGCCCAGTCTGTAGTCATCCAGCCTTAGCAAGTGTTCCTGTGGAGGGCCTCATCTGTACCCTCCTACCTCGCGCCACACACACACACACACGCACGCATACATACACAGACACATACACAGGCACACATGCACACACACATACACACACAGATATGCACTCACACACACACAGACACATGCACACACACACACACACACACAACCCTGCAAGCTCTGTGGATGCATCCTCCATGAATTATTATGGTGATACCTGTTGCAGAGAGAGCACTCACTGCCTCTTCCTGGCATCAGATGCAGATCCCAGCTGCCAATACCTCTTTCTCTCAGTCATGCTCCCTGGTGTTTCCCACCCCCACCCCACCGTGACTGGGCTCCACACTGTCCTGCACGCATGCTAATTACAAATGTGAGAATCAGAGGGACCTGCCTTCCAATCACCTCTCCAATGCATAGTATTGGAGAGACCTTGAGCAATTGCTTGGTCACCTGATCCCATTTTAATTTAACATGAAAACTTGTCTCAAGAGATTGTGGACAAGGGTTACATGAAACGATCCACACCAGAGCCTGACATTGTTGCACCTCCGTGCATCGTCTGTCCCTTGTTGTGTGGTCATCGTGACATTGCGCTTCCCTCCCGTCTCACCGGAAGCGAGTTTAAACATCAGAACTGGGCTGCTCTGGTTTCTCACAGACAAGGCAATTCAATGGAGTGTTGAATCCTGTCAGAACCTTCCAGATCCCTGAAATTTGCTCCCCTGTCCAGGTCTTATCCCACAGAACCTGGGATGCACTCTCTGTCCTCACAGCAGGCCTCCTCAGCCCTGTCTGGCTGGAGGTCATGGCATCTTGCCCACCTGGGTCAAGCCTCCCTACTCTGGTTCAGTTCTTCCCAACCCACCCTCAGCACAGCACTGCCAGTTTTAACTCTCATGTTTGGGGACACAGAAAGGGTTATTTCTAAGAAGGCTGGAAAAGAGGCTCCTGCAGATGGCGTCCAAGACAAAGAAGACTATTGAATCCTGCTGATTTGAGTAAACTCTGCCTATATATTCCCTGAGAAGTGATAGAAGAGGAAGCCTACCTTTAAGTTACCAATTGTTACTTACTATATATCTGATTACCCGCTCCCCCATCCTCCCCTCTCTGTATCGGTGTGCTAGGGCTGCGTGACAAACACCAGGCTGGGTGGCTTACACACAGAAGTTTGTGTTTCACAGTTGTGGAGGATGGAAGTCCAAGATCAAGATGTTGCCAGGGCTGTTTTCCTGAAGCTTGTCTCCGTGACTTACAGATGCCGTCTCTTCCCTGTGGCTTCACATCCTCTTCCCTCTACAACTGTCTGTCTCTGTGTCCAAATTTCTCCTTTTTATGAGGACACCAGTTATATTGGATTAGGACCCACCCAATGACCTCATCTTAACTTGATTGACACTGTAAACACATTGTTTCTGAATAAGGTCACATTCTGAGGTGGTGGAGGTGAGGATTCCAGCGTATCTCTTCTGGAGACACAGTGCAACCCAAAACACCGTGCTCCCCACTGGAAAGGCTGATGCTGGCCCTGATGCTTACTTCCCCACCTACATTCTCCCTGATCTCCAGTCCTTTCCCAGCCCCCAACCCTTTACTAGATCTTCAAAATTCCTCCTAATCAAAAATTTTAATTTTAAAAACCACCTAGCCAGTGTTTGATAGGCTGAACCAATTCCTTGCATGACGACCCAGGGCAGAGCAGTGCTGGGATCTGATCTCTGGCTTGGGTGACTGGGAAGGAAGCCCAGGGCAAGTATGAAGGTGAAAGCCATGAACAAACCTGGAAGGACCCAGGGGCACTGAGCTTGGCAGACACAGGGTGTGTCTAGAGAGGGTCTCAATGGGTCAGAAGTTATGTGGCTGGTAGCCAGAAAACACAAGACAGCGAGAGAGGTTGCACTGCAGCACGCGGGTCCCTCTATTCCCCTGTGTGGTGAAATATCATGGTGCACCACACACACACATGGATTCCTGTGTTCTGCAGCACACTTTTCTGCAATGTGAAGAAAAGACCCCAGATCTTTTGCCACTTCATCTTTTGCTCATGGTGCCAGATCCACGGTGATACAGACAGGCCACCTGGCTGAGAAGATGGAGCTCACAGGGCCCTTCCCATGGCTGGATGGTGGCTTTCCTTTCCTCTGCAACTGTGCAAACCATGTGCCTCGGTCCTCTGGACTCCCTTGCCCTTGCTCCAGAAGGCTGGCTGCTTCTCCTGCTCTGTAGAGAACAGGGAAATCATTGGGAAGGAACTTCATTAACGTCTTGACAGACTTTCCAATATCTATGTCCATCTCAGGCCTCCCATTCAGCTTCAGAACCCGTCCTCTACATCTTCTCCGAAACAATTCCTTAATGATTATCCTTTCTCCCTCCTCATCTAAACCTCTTCCTCTCAACTGAATCTTTCCCATGCATTAGCCTATGAGCACTCTCACATCTCTCTCTAAACTGCAACCAGAACCCCCTACCCAGCAATTCCTCCCAAACTGTCCATCTACCCCTCTCCATTTTTCAGTTCCCACAATCAAATTTATTACACAGCGCCTACCTTTGCTGTCTGTTCTCATTTCTTACAAGAAATACGACTGAATAGGAAGTATTGTCTATGAGCGTGATGTCACAGAGGGAGAGTTCTAGACCAATCTCAGTCTTCAGAACCTCATCCAGAGAGAGGGGTCCTGGGTGGGCCTCCTCTTTCCCCCTTGCTCTCTTTCCAAATGTGATGTGATCCTGGCAAGGCCACACACTGGTTGAAGCACAGAGGCCCCCATGTCCTCTGTGATGCTTGTGGACTCCTGTCTTTGACCTTGCTCTCCTACTCCTCACCATGGAGTAGCCCCGGCTATGTTTTGGTTTAAAGGGAAATGCTCTGTTCTGTGGGAAACCAAAAGTTGTGAATTGGCTTTCCTGAGCAATCCTGAGTGGGCTGGATGCTGCAGAATCCCCTGGACCCAGCAAAACTGATCAATCTACAGGAAAATTAAAAAGCCAGGATCCCCAGACAGAACCCCACACCAGAGGAGCATCAGGGTTTGGGGAGGACTGGGAAGCCAAGCCAAAGATGAACCCTTAGCCATGGCTGCATTTTCCATTGGGGAGCCCCTTCCTCTGAAATGAGAGAAGAGAAAGTTGGAAGCTCATCCATGAACATGTGCCTGGTCCTGCCTGACTTTGAGAAACACTAGAGAGAACAGATTCACCATGACTTTCCTATCCAGGCGAACCCATAAGCCTATTTCTCTCAATATTCACTCAGATTCACTGCAGCCAGAGGTGTATGCTCCAAGTTAGGGCTTCTGAAAGCAAATATCACAAGCATTTGCCCTGTTGTTCTTTTCTTTCCCTTATTGCTGAGTCTCACCCCCAGAAGTCCTGTATCAGCTCAGCAACACAGACTTTAAAGTAGATCCACTCTTAAACCAGGCCAAAGGATGGATATTGATCCTAGTTTTAAAGACCTTACCTGTTGCCTGTGTGCCTCCGGGCTCCTATGTCCCCAGCCAAACCATGCAGCCCATAATAGAATCCCCGGGTAAGGGGAACACTATGTTTTAACTTTAAGTTTTCTTAAGGGCACAAAGTAACTTCACCCATGGTCTCCAGTGAAGTCCCATAAACCCTCTTGCCTTTTCTTCTAGGCTGGATATTTCCAGCCTCTTAATCATTTCTGGGTCCATTCCCAAGGCTTCCCCTGGCTTCTCTCAATCTCTCCTAAAAGCCTTCCTTTTGCACTAAATAAAAGGCAAGCTGAAACATTCCCTGGACCCAGAAGGCTCTGACTTTGTATGGCCTGCAATTTTTCAAGATTGAAAAAATAATGATAATAAAAAGCCAAAAACTTTCTGTGAGAAATGAATCAGAGGCATTAAAGTAACTCCCCACGCAGTGATTTTTGTCTCCATGGGCTTGATACCTTGAATCTCCTTTAGGCTTTTCATATACTGAGGAAAGTTCTGAAATGTTAATGTCTCTGGATCCTGCTATGGTTTACAGAAAGCACCTTTGCTTTCAAAAGCTTCTGTGTTAATCAAAGGTGATTAAAACCAGGTCCCTGCCGAGGGCGTTCTTTCACAGCTCTGAAGAAGTAAGGAAAAGCAGAGATGATTGTCTGGCCAGCTCGTCAGAGATGTGCTCCTTTCTATAAAAATATACATGCTGACAAAACAAGAGCTGTGGATTTACAATTTGTCTGATTTGATCACCTTTCAGCACAGGGAAACCTGGCTTGTATATCCCATTAGAGAGGCTGCCGTGAGGCCTGTCCATGGAAGACAAGGCCCAGCCTGGGACTCTGGACCAGAGATCAAACTCTAGTGTCATTTTGAATGTCACCTTCAAAATCCACCTTGAATGTTGCAGCCCCCGAGGCAGAAGTGGTCCCCTATTCTCTGTACTACTGCAACCCCTTGGTTGGCCTTTTTGCAGGACGGGGTCTGTTGTGATATATGTGTCTGTCCTAGACCATGAGTTCTTTTTATCATCAGTAAGAGTCCATGCAACCTTTTCAGACTTGCTACCCACTTCTCCCTGGACAGCCAGGAGGCTGCTCTTTGTTTTAAAGACACATGAAATAGAAAGAATCAGTATCTTCATTTCTGTATAGACACAGTCATACTCTTCCAGGCTATTAAAAAGGCAATTAATTGTAAGACTGATGCAAGGGGCACCTTTCTTCATGGGTAGGGCTCAATCAAAGAAGCCTATGGAGCCAGAAGACTCATGGAAGCCAGAGAGGTGGGGATACACTAATGGCGGCAGCTTCAGCTTTCTTATCACACTTACACTCATTCCCAGAAAGACCTTAGGAAAGAATGTTTTCAACCTTATTAGAGATCAAAAACATGCAAATTAACATAATAGATGCTATTTGCTCTCTATAAAATTAGCAAAAGTTTTTTTCAGAATAATGAACAATTTTGATGAGGCCAAGATCTGATGGTTACTCTCATACAGTACTCTGTGTGTGGCAGAGAGGGGGGTGCATGCATTGGTACACATTTTCTCAAAAGCAGGATATTTTTGAGGAAAGTAGTCACAGATATAAACAAAGATATATGCTTTAATATGTGTCCTGAAGCTCTATTTTAAAAATATAAATTGAAAACAACCAAAGATGTAACTAGAGTGATGACATGTTAGTGTATGCTAAGCAATGCAGCAATAACAAGTAAATGTCGAAATTTCAGTACTCAACACACAAAGGTTCATTTCTCACTTAATGTCTGATGTAGTTTGGGCATCTCTAAGCAGATTTTTCCCAAGCAGTGACTCTTAGATCCAGGCTGCTCCCAATCTGTGGTTCTGTCACCAACAGTTGCTGATGAGGACAGATACATCAGGCACAGAAGTAGCATCCATAACTTCTGTCCACAACCAATGTCCAGAAATTAAACTGCAAGGGAGATTTGGAAATGAAGGCTTACCAAGTGCTCAGAGAGAGGAAATGGTATGGAGAATCTGTGGCATTGACTCTAGCACCAATGACTGAGTGAAACGTCACACGTTCATACAAGGCAGCATTCTGCAGCCATTAAAAGTCTGATCCCAAAGAGTATTTAATGAGATGTAAACGTCTTCACAACCTATCATGGTAAGGAAAATAAGGAGGTCATGATAAATAACTATAACTGTGCGTTTTTGTTACAGTTCCAAAACTGTAACAAACATGCATATTGTTTCAAATTGTTCCCAAAACATGCAAACATGTATATGTGTATGTACACCCTTGACACCAGCATGTTAACTGGGCTATTTCTAGGTTGACATGAATTTTTCTTCTTCATTCTTTACCAACTTTTCCCCCAATTTTTCTTTAATGAGCACATATCATTCTCCAAATAAAAAAAAAGTAAAAGTTATACGTTAAAAATGTAGTTGATATGTATGCTACATATCACACATGTAACCAGTAACAATAATCAAGCATCTGTGAGGCAACTCTTGATGTAATAGATCAATCCCAATTCCTAGACCAGGGCTGGAGGACTTTGCAAAGAACTCCTGCAGCTCCATGAGAAGCCCTGCGGAAGTGAGGCATTGTAGTGATAAGAGTATTTGTACTGGGGACAGAAGAGTTTTAGGAAGAACTGATAGGGTGGTAACCTGGCAAGAACACCAGCCTTGGAGGTGGAGGATGAGCGCTCTTTTCCACACTTTCACATTTATTATGGCCTCTCGGAGAGGGAACTTTACCTCTAAGTTTTTTCTCCAGGGTTGCCACGAATAAATAAAAGTTTTCCCAAAATGCATTCTGAAAGTATTCAGTGACAAAAGCATTCCATAATGTAGGGATAAACTGGAATAAGTCAAGTGGCAGACTACTGCAGGGCTTCCTGGGGCTCTGAATACACTAATGTGTTTCCTAAGTCTCCCAGAATTGTATATGCTATCAGCATTTTCCAAATTCCTTGACCAAGAAACCTCTACTTAGAAACATCCCATGGAGTCAGAAGTCTACTAAGCACTACAGAAAATTGTTCATTTACTGAGACACTTATATAATAAATATGTGTACCTTTATCAGGTTCTGTGAGGATTTGTCAATTCTGCATTGTTTAAGGGTATTTCATAGAACTAGGAGGTCACATGGCAGGGTCTCAGCTTGAGCCTGTGCTGTGTTTGCTCCATGATTCAGCCTTAGCACGTCTGGAGGATGACAGAGATGGGCTGTTGGGACTGTCTTCATAAAGCATCATGGATCCTCCTGGGATGAGCCTTGTCCTAAGGAAAAAATGGGGGAAATTTATAGGCTCAGGGTGACTTAGAAGACAACATGGTATCTTTCACTAGGATTATCCTGTAGTTCCTAGAATCCACCTAAATCTTAGGACAAAGACTTGCAATAAAGCTATGTGCTGACCGAACGGAAGGAGACATGGTAAGCAGGAGGCATGAGCGACATTGATTCCAGCTGTTTCACATGGTGGGACAGATCATAGGCATCAGAAGAGACAGGGAAGAGCAGGTACTACACAGTGGCCCAGAAAATGCATGAGTCACACCTGGGGCTCCCAAACTATAAGGAAGGGGATGGAAGAAGATAGGAACTTCTGTATAATGGGAAAGAGCAGAACCTTGGACACATGGTTTTCTGACTCTCTTCATCACTTACAGCCACCTCTCCTGGGGTGCCTCTAGGAACACAGTGAGAGTCAGAGTTCTTAACAATAACTCTTCTTGTTCTCTTCATATGTTCTTAAGTAGAAGGACATATGGAAGTGTCTAGTATAGCATCTGGAACACAACAGCTATAAAATAAAATGACTGCTGGGACCTGGCAGGCAACATGAGCACAGCAGAGAGGGAGGTGGGGGGTGGAGACTATGGCAAATCAGAAGGCATTTGCGCTCTTCTGAAAGAAAGCATGGACTCACCTCTAGCAAATTGCTGTTATGCAATAATTTGGGCCCATTGATGTCAGGTCTTCCAATTGTTCAAGAAATTCAGAAATTTGGATATTTTTAAATGAAAATGTATCTGTGGCCTGAATTTCATCAATTTCCGCTGTGAGTTTCTACTTGCTCAGCCAAACACCCAGAGTCATGTTTTACCTTTCTGTTTCACACTCCACACAATCCATCAGCGGAGAGCCTTCCATTTCTGTTTCCAAACACTTCCCAAACCTGACCACTCATTGTCACCTGTACCCTGGTCCAGTCCTGTCACCTCTCCCAGAATTTCTGCAGTAACCTCCTCACTGGCGTCTTTGATTCCACACTTGGCTCCATAAACTCTGCACTCCACAGAACCCCAGAGAGAACTTAACACAAAAAATGGGTCACATCACCTTTACTCAAAAGTCTCAGTGGTTTCTCATTAGATGTACAAAGTCAGTGTACTTACAGTTTTCAGTAAGGTCTCCATCCCAGTCTGCCCTCCCTACTCCACCCCAGGCCCCCATCCACCACCTCCCCCACTCTTTTTCTACCACTCTGCTCCTTGCACACCTCGCTTCAGTCAGTGGTCTCCTTTCTGAACCTCTGACACCCCAGGAATGCCCCAGCTCAGGGAGTTGATGCTGGCTGTTTCTCTTACCACGAACACCCCTGGCCCAGCCATCCACGGGGCTTCCTCCCCCACCTCCTTCAGATCCTTGCTCAATGCCCTCTTCTCGGTGAGGAGTTCTCTGAGTAACCTATTTAAAGTTTCAGCCCCCTCCAACTTCCTCCATATCTCCTTTCCTGACTTGCTTTTCTCTTAACACATATCATCACCTGATATACTTTACATTTATCTAATTTATTTCTTTATGCTATGACTCCTAAAAATAAGAATGCCAACTATAGTTCCAGATACCTGGGAACTGAGGCAGGAAGATAGCTTGAGCCCAGGACTTTGAGATCAGCCTGGGCAACATAGCAAGAACCTATCTCTAAAATAAAATAAATTATTGAGGGGAATATTGAGGCATAGAAAGGCTAAGCAAGTGTTCAGAGTCCGATGGGGCACACATAAGGTTCATCTTCCCGTGTTCTGACCTAATTTGAATGAATACCTGAACTTGTGAGGCCTTTCAGGATGTGCTTCTGCTTCAGAAATAAATAAATAAATAATTTCCACAAATCTTTGCTTTTCTGCACCAACTATGGCTAAAACATAAGCGGACTTTAGAAGACAACCGTAACGATGGACAAATCCCAGGTGGAGACAATTAACCTAAAATCCTGTCAGTCCAGGTGGCTCCAGGCCAAGGCACTTCATCTTCATTCACCAAAATAGTATGATGGATAAGGAGGGCCTGTACCCAAAAGACAGACAGTTGAGATGCTTTGAGATGCTGGGTTATGCCCTCATGTCACCTTTTAAGAAGAACCAGCTGAAGACAAGAGGGACTTCTTTGAAATTATTTTCCCTACCCAAAGTGGACTCTCCAGGTCCCCTTTAGGCTGTGGCTAGTGGGTTCATTTAATGTGGAACAGACTCAGATGATGACAATGTGAGGTTTTAGGGCTGTAACTTCCTTGGGATTGTCATCTTGCCCAGAGAAGACAGCTGCATTCAGATAGCCCTAAAGTCAGTGTGATCCACTGCCTCTGGGTCCTACCTCTACAACTTAGTTTTCTTATGCTCTTTTAGAGAAATATAAGCATGTAAACTTGCTCCAAAGAACAGATTGAGAAGTCACAGCTTTTGTGTTCCTACTGAATACTCTCCCAGAACCTCAAAATATGGACAGACGATCAATGGAGCACTATACTTAGTAGCTGTGGGCCACATAGGAGGCCACTCAAAGTGCAATCGAGAAGCATAATAGATCATCCAAGTTAAAGACATTGGGGCACAGGGAAGAAAGATAAAATTTTACTTGATTAAATCAGCAAACTAAAAAAGAAAAGGTAATCACTGCAAAGCACAAAGGTAGTAAACAAAATGGAAGAAATGCATTGTTTTGTAGCAGGATTTGGAGTCATTGTGAAAGGGCTGAATTTCCTCACTCAAAAGTAAAGAAATTCAGTTAGGGTAAAAGCAAAACTGAGCAGTAAACTGTTTAAAAAAAAACACACACACGCATTAAAAACCAAATGATAGAGGCTCTACCAAGGGGACGTAGCTGTACATATTAAACTATTCCTCCTGCTGAGTATAGTTAAAAGTCTGGACTTTATTTTTTAAAAAATTAGAAGACTGAAAAGTAAATAGAAAAAATGCAGACCAGTTAGGGACCTCAGAATCCAACAAATGATATAATGGTGAGTTCTGTGAATTTTCTTCTGGCTTCATATATTCCAGACTAGGTATTAGAGAAGCTAATGACCCGGAAATGCCAACAGATACAGACAAAAATAGCACTCCCCAATCCTCCACAAGAAAAAGCTGTTTACTTTAGCCAAGGGACCAGGAATTGTACAGCCTCACAAGACAGAAAAGTTTTAGACAATAACCATTCTACTCCAGCAGAACACCACAGGAAAAAACCTACAGCCCCACTTTTATCCCACTAGCAAAGGCTGGGTAGAGAGCTTGCACTTCCACTCTTGCCAGAGAGTAAAGGGGCTCCCTCAAACCTGCCCAAGTTTTCCTAAGTAAAGAAGACTAAGTGTGAAGGCTGGAATTTCATCTTTGCTAAGCAGTAATGAGTTCCCACCCACCTCCCACAGTGTCTTTAGACACCTTGTCAGGAGCCTCAACTTCAATGCCCACCCAGTAGTAAAGAGATACCCTTTCCATTCATGGCTAAGATGTCATCAGAGGAGACCTGATAAAACACAAGATTTAATCAGTATCCAAAGTCTTGCAGCATAATAGCTAAGGTGTCCGGGGTTCAATTAAATATACTAGGATCCAAGAAGATCTCAATTTGAATAAGAAAAGATCGTTAACAAATTACAACATCAAGATGACACAGATGTTGGAATATTTCCGACAAGGATTTCAAAGCAGGCACCACAAAAATGTTTCAAGGAGCAAAGATAAAGATGTTTGGAAAAGAATAGAAAATTATAGGAAAGAGGCTGGCCGCGATGGCTCACCCCTGTAATCCCGGCGCTTTGGGAGGCTGAGGTGGATGGATCACAAGGTCAGGAGTTCAAGACCAGCTTGGTCAATATGGTGAAACCCCGTCTCTACTAAAAATACAAAAAAAATTAGCCGGATGTGGTGGTGCATGCCTGTAATACCAGCTACTCGGGAGGCCGAGACAGGAGGAGTGCTTGAATCCAGGAGGCAGAGGTTGCAGTGAGCTGAGATCTCAACACGGCAATACCAGCCTGGGCAACAGAACAAGACTGTCCTCACCCCCCACCCCCCAAAAAGAAAAGAAAATTATAACAAAGAAATAAAAGATATGAATAAGAACAAAATAGGAATTTTAGAATTAAAAAATGCAAAAGCAGAAAGAAAAACTCAATGGATGAACTCAACAGCAGAATGAAGAAAACAGAGGAAAGAATCAGTAAACTTGAAAATAAAATAGAATATACCCAACAAAGGAAAGAACAACAGAAAGAAGAGACATTAAAGATACATATTTATATTTAACATATATATACCTGACATCTTTTATGTATAAACTCCGGGGCATGTGGAACTATAACCAAGGGTCTAACATTTGTGTCACTGAAGTCTCCAAAGGAAAGGAGAACAGGAGTGGAGGCTGAAAAAGTATTCAAACTATAATGTCAGAAAATTTCCAAATTTGGAAATATATATAAATTTACATATTCAAGAGGCTAAGCAAACCATAAACAGAATAAAACCAAAGAAATTTATACTAAAATATATCATAGTCAAATTTCTGAAAACTAAAGACAAGGAAAAATTTTTCAAAGTAGTCAGAGGGAAAGAATAACTTAACCACAGCAGAAAAACATCTCAAAGAGCAGAAGATTTCTCTTCAGAAACCACGGGAGCAAGAAGGAAGAGTCACGTTTTTCAATTGCTGAAAGAAAAGAGCTGTCGGGGGGGCAGAGCAAGATGGCCAATTAGGAACAGCTCCAGTCTCCAACTCCCAGCGCGAGCGAAACAGAAGACCAGTGATTTCTGCATTTTCAACTGAGGTACTGGGGTCATCTCACTGGGGAGTGCCGGACAATCGGAGCTGCTCAGCTGCTACAGCCCGACCAGTGAGAGCTGAAGCAGGGCGAGGCATTGCCTCACCTGGGAAGGGCAAGGGGAAGGGGAATCCCTTTTCCTAGCCAGGGGAACTGAGACACACAACACCTGGAAAATCGGGTAATTCCCACTCCAATACTGCACTTTAAGCAAACGGGCACACCAGGAGATTATACCTACACCTGGCCAGGAGGGTCCCACGCCCACGGAGCCTCCCTCATTGCTAGCACAGCAGTCTGTGATCTAACCGCAAGGCAGCAGCGAGGCTGGGGGAGGGGCGCCCGCCATTGCTGAGGCTTAAGTAGGTAAACAAAGCTGCTGGGAAGCTCGAACTGGGTGGAGCTCACAGCAGCTCAAGGAAGCCTGCCTGTCTCTGTAGTCTCCACCTCTGGGGACAGGGCACAGCTAAACAACAAAAGGGGAAGCAGCAGAGACCTGTGCAGACGCGAACGACTCTGTCTGAAAGCTTTGAAGAGAGCAGTGGATCTCCCAACACGGAGGTTGAGATCTGAGAACGGACAGACTGCCTGCTCAAGTGGGTCCCTGACCCCTGAGTAGCCTAACTGGGAGACATCCCCCACTAGGGGCATTCTGACACCCCACACCTCACAGGGTGGAGTACACCCCTGAGAGGAAGCTTCCAAAGTAAGAATCAGACAGGTACACTCGCTGTTCAGCAATATTCTATCTTCTGCAGCCTCTGCTGCTGATACCCAGGCAAACAGGGTCTGGAGTGGACCTCAAGCAATCTCCAACAGACCTACAGCTGAGGGTCCGGACTATTAGAAGGAAAACTATCAAACAGGAAGAACACCTATACCAAAACCCCATCAGTACGTCACCAGCATCAAAGAACAGAGGCAGATAAAGCCACGAAGATGGGGAAGAAGCAGGGCAGAAAAACTGGAAATTCAAAAACGAAGAGCGCATCTCCCCCTGCAAAGGAGCGCAGCTCATCACCAGCAATGGATCAAAGCTGGTCAGAGAATGACTTTGACGAGATGAGAGAAGAAGGCTTCAGTCCATCAAACTTCTCAGAGCTAAAGGAGGAATTACTTATCCAGCGCAAAGAAACTAAAAATCTTGAAAAAAGAGTGGAAGAATTGACAGCTACACTAATTAATGCAGAGAAAGTCATAAACAAAATGACAGGGATGAAAACCATGACACAAGAAATATGTGACGAATGCACAAGCTTCAGTAACCGACTCGATCAACTGGAAAAAAGAGTATCAGCGATTGAGGATCAAATGAATGAAATGAAACGAGAAGAGAAAACAAAAGAAAAAAGAAGAAAAAGAAATGAACAAAGCCTACAAGAAATAAGGGATTATGTAAAAAGACCAAATCTACGTCTGATTGGGGTGCCTGAAAGTGAGGGGGGAAATGGAACCAAGTTGGAAAACACTCTTCAGGATATCATCCAGGAGAACTTCCCCAACCTAGTAGGGCAGGCCAACATTCAAATTCAGGAAATACAGAGAACGCCACAAAGATACTCCTCGAGAAGAGCAACTCCAAGACACATAATTGCCAGATTCGCCAAAGTTGAAATGAAGGAAAAAATCTTAAGGGCAGACAGAGAGAAAGGTCGGGTTACCCACAAAGGGAAGCCCATCAGACTAACAGCAGACCTCTCGGCAGAAACTCTACAAGCCAGAAGAGAGTGGGGGCCAATATTCAACATTCTTAAAGAAAAGAATTTTCAACCCAGAATTTCATATCCAGCCAAACTAAGTTTCATAAGTGAAGGAGAAATAAAATCCTTTACAGATAAGCAAATGCTTAGAGATTTTGTCACCACCAGGCCTGCCTTACAAGAGACCCTGAAGGAAGCCCTAAACATGGAAAGGAACAACCGGTACCAGCCATTGCAAAAACATGTCAAAATGTAAAGACCATCAAGGCTAGGAAGAAACTGCATCAACTAACGAGCAAAATAACCAGTTAATATCATAATGGCAGGATCAAGTTCACACATAACAATATTAACCTTAAATGTTAATGGACCAAATGCTCCAATTAAAACACACAGACTGGCAAACTGGATAAAGAGTCAAGACCCATCAGTCTGCTGTATTCAGGAGACCCATCTCACTTGCAGAGACATACATAGGCTCAAAATAAAGGGATGGAGGAAGATCTACCAAGCAAATGGAGAACAAAAAAAGCAGAGGTTGCAATCCTAGTCTCTGATAAAATACACTTTAAACCATCAAAGATCAAAAGAGACAAAAAAGGCCATTACATAATGGTAAAGGGATCAATTCAACAGGAAGAGCTAACTGTCCTAAATATATATGCACCCAATACAGGAGCACCCAAATTCATAAAGCAAGTCCTTAGAGACTTACAAAGAGACTTAGACTCCCATACAATAATAATGGGAGACTTCAACACTCCACTGTCAACATTAGACAGATCAACGAGACAGAAAGTTAACAAGGATATCCAGGAATTGAACTCATCTCTGCACCAAGCGGACCTAATAGACATCTCCACCCCAAATCAACAGAATATACATTCTTCTCAGCACCACATCGCACTTATTCCAAAATTGACCACATAATTGGAAGTAAAGCACTCCTTAGCAAATGTAAAAGAACAGAAATTATAACAAACTGTCTCTCAGACCACAGTACAATCAAACTAGAACTCAGGAATAAGAAACTCAATCAAAACCGCTCAACTACATGGAAACTGAACAACCTGCTCCTGAATGACTACTGGGTACATAACGAAATGAAGGCAGAAATAAAGATGTTCTTTGAAACCAATGAGAACAAAGATACAACATACCAGAATCTCTGGGACACATTTAAAGCAGTGTGTAGAGGGAAATTTATAGCACTAAATGCCCACAAGAGAAAGCATGGAAAGATCTAAAATGGACACTCTAACATCACAATTAAAAGAACTGGAGAAGCAAGAGCAAACACATTCAAAAGCTAGCAGAAGGCAAGAAATAACTAAGATCAGAGCAGACCTGAAGGAGATAGAGACACAAAAAACCCTCCAAAAAAATCAATGAATCCAGGAGTTGGTTTTTTGAAAAAATCAACAAAATTGACAGACTGCTAGCAAGACTAATAAAGAAGAAAAGAGAGAAGAATCAAATAGACACAATAAAAAATGATAAAGGGGATATAACCACAGACCCCACAGAAATACAAACTACCATCAGAGAATACTATAAACACCTCTATGCAAATAAACTAGAAAATCTAGAAGAAATGGATAGTTTCCTGGACACTTACACTCTTCCAAGACTAAACCAGGAAGAAGTTGAATCCCTGAATAGACCAATAGCAGGCTCTGAAACTGAGGCAATAATTAATAGCCTACCAACCAAAAAAAGTCCAGAACCAGATGGATTCACAGCTGAATTCTACCAGAGGTACAAGGAGGAGCTGGTACCATTCCTTCTGAAACTATTCCAATCAATTGAAAAAGAGGGAATCCTCCCTAACTCATTTTATGAGGCCAACATCATCCTGATACCAAAGCCTGGCAGAGACACAACAAAAAAAGAGAATTTTAGACCAATATCCCTGATGAACATTGATGCAAAAATCCTCAATAAAATACTGGCAAACCGGATTCAGCAGCACATCAAAAAGCTTATCCACCATGATCAAGTGGGCTTCATCCCTGTGATGCAAGGCTGGTTCAACATTCACAAATCAATAAACGTAATCCAGCATATAAACAGAACCAAAGACAAGAACCACATGATTATCTCAATAGATGCAGAAAAGGCTTTTGGTAAAATTCAACAGCCCTTCATGCTAAAAACGCTCCATAAATTCGGTATTGATGGAACGTACCTCAAAATAATAAGAGCTATTTATGACAAACCCACAGCCAATATCATACTGAATGGGCAAAAACTGGAAAAATTCCCTTTGAAAACTGGCACAAGACAGGGATGCCCTCTCTCACCACTCCTATTCAACATAGTCTTGGAAGTTCTGGCTAGGGCAATCAGGCAAGAGAAATCAAGGGTATCCAGTTAGGAAAAGAAGAAGTCAAATTGTCCCTGTTTGCAGATGACATGATTGTATATTTAGAAAACCCCATTGTCTCAGCCCAAAATCTCCTTAAGCTGATCAGCAACTTCAGCAAAGTCTCAGGATACAAAATTAATGTGCAAAAATCACAAGCATTCTTATACACCAGTAACAGACAAACAGAGAGCCAAATCATGAATGAACTTCCATTCACAATTGCTTCAAAGAGAATAAAATACCTAGGAATCCAACTTACAAGGGATGTCAAGGACCTCTTCAAGGAGAACTACAAACCACTGCTCAGTGAAATAAAAGAGGACACTAACAAATGGAAGAACATACCATGCTCATGGATAGGAAGAATCAATATCGTGAAAATGGCCATACTGCCCAAGGTTATTTATAGATTCAATGCCATCCCCATCAAGCTACCAATGAGTTTCTTCACAGAATTGGAAAAAACTGCTTTAAAGTTCATATGGAACCAAAAAAGAGCCCAGTATTGCCAAGACAATCCTATGTCATAAGAACAAAGCTGGAGGCGTCACACTACCTGACTTCAAACTATACTACAAGGCTACAGTAACCAAAACAGCATGGTACTGGTACCAAAACAGAGATATAGACCAATGGAACAGAACAGACTCCTCAGAAATAATACCACACATCTACAGCCATCTGATCTTTGACAAACCTGAGAGAAACAAGAAATGGGGAAAGGATTCCCTATTTAATAAATGGTGCTGGGAAAATTGGCTAGCCATAAGTAGAAAGCTGAAACTGGATCCTTTCCTTACTCCTTATACGAAGATTAATTCAAGATGGATTAGAGACTTAAATGTTAGACCTAATACCATAAAAACCCTAGAAGAAAACCTAGGTAATACCACTCAGGACATAGGCATGGGCAAGGACTTCATGTCTAAAACACCAAAACAACGGCAGCAAAAGCCAAAATCGACAAATGGGATCTAATTAAACTAAGGAGCTTCTGCACAGCAAAAGAAACTACCATCAGAGTGAACAGGCAACCTACAGAATGGGAGAAAATTTTTGCAATCTACTCATCTGACAAAGGGCTAATATCTAGAATCTACAAAGAACTCAAACAAATTTACAAGAAAAAAACAAACAACCCCATCAAAAAGTGGGCAAAGGATATGAACAGACATTTCTCAAAAGAAGACATTCATACAGCCAACAGACACATGAAAAAATGCTCATCATCACTGGCCATCAGAGAAATGCAAATCAAAACCACAATGAGATACCATCTCACACCAGTTAGAATGGCAATCATTAAAAAGTCAGGAAACAACAGGTGTTGGAGAGGATGTGGAGAAATAGGAACACTTTTACACTGTTGGTGGGATTGTAAACTAGTTCAACCATTATGGAAAACACTATGGCAATTCCTCAATGATCTAGAACTAGATGTACCATATGACCCAGCCATCCCACTACTGTGTATATACCCAAAGGATTATAAATCATGCAGCTATAAAGACACATGCACACGTATGTTTATTGCGGCACTATTCACAATAGCAAAGACTTGGAATCAACCCAAATGTCCATCTGTGACAGACTGGATTAAGAAAATGTGGCAGATATACACCATGGAATATTATGCAGCCATAAAAAAGGATGAGTTTGCGTCCTTTGTAGGGACATGGATGCAGCTGGAAACCATCATTCTTAGCAAACTATCACAAGAACAGAAAACCAAACACTGCATGTTCTCACTCATAGGTGGGAACTGAACAATGAGATCACTTGGACTCGGGAAGGGGAACATCACACATCGGGGCCTATCATGGGGAGGGGGGAGGGGGGAGGGATTGCATTGGGAGTTATACCTGATATAAATGACGAATTGATGGGTGCTGACGAGTTGATGGGTGCAGCACACCAACATGGCACAAGTATACATATGTAACAAACCTGCACATTATGCATATGTACCCTAGAACTTAAAGTATAATAAAAAAATTTTCAAAAAAATTTTTTAAAAAATTAAATAAAAAAAAAGAAAAGAGCTGTCAGCTCAGAATTCTATATCCAGTGAAAAAATATCATTCAGGGGATAAGGGGAAATCAAGACATTCTCTGATAAAGTAAAACCAAGAAAATCTGTCACCAGCAGACCTACCGTAAATGTCTAAAGGAAATTCATTAAACAGAAAGGAATTCATAAAAGAAGGGTACAGGAACATCAGAAAGAAAGAATGAATGACAGAAAAAGCAAAAATATGGGTAAATACAACAGACTTTACTCCTCTTAAATTTCCTAATGTATGTTTGACCACTGGGAAAATCTTGTAATAATGTCTGTATAGCTCCCAACACATGTAGAGGAAATATTAAAGATGATTATATTAAGAATGGGGGAAGGTAAAGGGGCATAAGAATAGGTAAGTGTTCTAATTCATTCAGACTGCTACAATGTCATCCCAAATGGGCTGTGATAAGTTATGCACATATAATTTACATAAGTAATCACTAAAAAGATATGCAAGGAGATACATTGGAAAACACTATGTAAGTCAAAATGGAATTCTAAAAATATTCAAGCCTCCCACAGGAAGTGAATAAAAAGAAAACATAAAGACAAGCAACCAAAATAATCAGAAAATGAAAAATAAAATGGTAGGTAACCTCAATGTTGTATTATATTGATTAAATAATATATCAATACCTATTGAACATGTAAATGGTCTAAATACACCAAATGAAAAGCAGAAACAGAGACTGACAGGGTAGATTAAACCAAAAATATGACCCAACTATACACAGGGTAGATTAAACCAAAAATATGACCCAACTATACACAGTCTAAAAAACAAACAAAAATATTTCAGATATAACTTTTAAAAGAAAAACCTTAGATAAATTAAATTTAACAGAGTTCAATTGAGCAAAAAAAAAAATGATTCACTGATAGGGGACCACTGAGGACTAGAAGTTTAGAAATAAAGAACATCTACAAAGTATCCATAGCTATTATACTTAACAGTGAAAGACCAAGTGCTTGCACATAAGCTCTACAACAAGACAAGGATGTCCACTCTCACCACTGTCATTCAGCATAGTACTAGAAAATCCAGCCAGCACAATGAGAAATGAAAAGAAACTAAAAGGTACATAGGTTGGAAAGAAAAACTTTCAATACTGGGAGATGACATAACAGTGGACACAGAAAATTCCAAGAAATTTACAAATAAACAAACAAACCTAGAATAAGTAAGTTCAGCAAGGTCACAGGATAAAAGATCAATACACAAAAATAAATATGTATGCAAATGTACACATGTGTATATGTATGTGTGAGAGAGAGTGCTCTATATATGCTTTAAAATGTAAAGGTTGGTTCTAGAACACTAACGATGTTAAAATAATTAAATGGGGAGGCCATTAGACTGAGGTGGCTCCTATGTCCTGGGTTTCTATATAAACAAACCACTGAAACCTAACTCAGACTCGTTTCCTATATATGACTAATTTTTTGAAAATTAAACTTAAGTTCAGCCCACCACAAGCCAACTGAACATTATTAGTTATATTATTTTGAACTTCCCACCTACATAGTCCAAATAAGGCCATTGCTCAAATTTTAACCAACTAATTTATTTGCTATACTTCCACATTCACCCTTTTAAAGCTTTTCATCTGCCTCTGGGGAGTTCCAAACCACCCTAGTTTGGAGCTGCCCAATTCATGAATCACTGCTTAAATAAACTCTGAAATGTCAGTGTGCCAAAGTTTATTTTTTAACAATGGAGATTGTATTAAAATAGTGGAAATTCAGGTGATGAATTTTCTTTATAGAAAATCAGAACCAGGTCTCTCTCAGGTTGTCCCTGTGTCCTCTGGACAGTGATGCCTGCAGTTGTCCAACATGGAAGGGCAATACTCCCGGGACAGGAAGCACACTCTTCTGTTAGGGGCCACTTGAATGACACTGAACTTGACACTGAGAACTTGTCTCTGAGAAATGACGCATTTTATTTTCCCACAGCTGGGGCCGTGCCAGAGGCATTCATGCTGCACTTTCTAAATACCTCAAAGACAGGCTGGGGCTGCAGCCAAGTCAGGCAATGAGCTGGCTGGGTGCCAGTCTCCCTGGGGTGTTCCTGAGGCCTCTGGCTGAGTGCTCAGAGTCGGGTGTCCCCTGTGGCCCAGAATAAGGGAGGCACAATGGCCTTCCCACCTGTGCACCATCAGAACCAGGGGTTATGCAGAGGCTGAGTAAAAGAGGGTAGTGACATGGCAGTGGCAGCCGAGATCCAGTCCCCTTTAAACTTACGAGAAAATCCAAGTATCTTTCCGCAGGCCCCTGAGGTCCAGCCCCCAATCAGAGCCCTCCAGTGACACAATCTGGACATTACTTAAATGATGTGGTCAATCGAACATTTATGTATCAAACCAGGCTCAATGGAGTGCAAACATCCCATAGATAAATCTATAGATTCTACTGGGAGGCTATAGTCAACCTAGCAAGCAAATTGGCTGTAGGCGCACACAGGGAACTGTCCTGGAAGGGAAATCAGGGTTTGAGATGCACAGTCAGGAGACTGGAGGTTTCTTCCCCAAAGCATGACCAACAGGAATTCAGAATCAGCCAGTCCCTCAGAATCAGGAACCAGATCATTGCATGGGAGGAGAAATAAGACAGCACCTGTAAGAGAAAGTCCAGTTCTGAATCTGAATCCCGAGTTCGTTTGGTTGTAAATCCCTTCAGGGATGTAGGGATGTCTCTCTCTCTCTCTCTCCCTCTCTCTCTCTCTCTCTCTGTATGTATGTGTGTGTCTGTGTGTGTCTGTGTGTGTATTTGTGCATGCTTGTGTGTACTATATGGAAATAAAATTTTTGTGACTCATGTTTTCACTCAATAATACATTTTGATAAACTTCCCTCGTTCATACAAACTTAGCTCATCCTGCCTCAGCTGCCAGAAGAATTAGGGGTTCACTGCAGGGCCAAGTAATTGGGGCTGGTGTTTCCTGGGTGTATTGTGCAGCTCTGAGCCAACTGAGACATTCTGTGCTTCTGCCCACTGGTGTTCAGAGCCTACAGGCACATCTTCCTTTCCCTGGCTTGCAGGCTGAGCCAAGTGAAGCTTGGGCAGGGTGTTAGTGTGGTCCTCCAAGTCCTTCCCTCCAATCTGCTTCCTACCCTGGCCTCAGTGCTCCCAGCCCTGCTATTTCAAGCTGGGAGAGTTCACACTCTCTGGGGAAGCCCATCCATTCCTATCCCACTTCAGTGCTGAGTCCTGGAAACCACTGGTTCCAATGCCACTGACTTCCTTTCATCAAAAATTTCCTTTATGTCTCAGGCTATTTACGGCACCATTTTCCACTTTTCAACCCTTTTGCAAATTTTCAATTTGTTCCTTTCAAAGGTAAACACACAGGGACTCAACATCAGGAAACTGGAAAATGGGTGCTCTTAAGGCAAGATGGGCAGACAGAACACCTTGTTCTTGTTCAAAGACTCAAATCCAGGAAAGGCCACGATGTGACCAAGAATCTTGAGAACTTGGTTAGCAGAGGGAGCAGAGGTGAGAGGTGAAAATCCTCATTCCACAAGCATTCACAGAGTGCTCATTTGACACCAGGCCTCTATCAAGTGGCAGGAGACAAAATGAAGGGACCTCAAGTGCCAGAAGATGTAGGACTTGGCCCACATGGCAATTCTTCTGCGAGGAGTTAGGGTCTTCTGGAACTGCATTGAGTGGCCCTAGCCACATGATGATCATGCCCCTGTTTGGGAGTCCAGCACCTCTGGGAGCAAGTGCCACCCTGGCCCAGTTTCACAGGGTAGAAGAGGCAGCCACAGAGGTGAAGAGCTTGGCCAAATGAAAGAGCTCAGACACGGGAGAAATTCCCATAAAACTCAATTTTTAAATAGAGTTATCAGAACAGAAATCTAACCAGTGAACAATTAGGAGGGAGGAAGTGTGTAAAGTAAGAAAGTGCTGTGCTCAGCACTTTTTGGATGGGTGAGAGTTATGGCTGTTGTTCTTTTAGTGCCTGGAAAGGGTTATTAATAGCTATGGGAAAGGGATTTTCCCATCTGTTCTTTCGAACACACACATGCATACTTTAACGCTATCTTGTATTTTCAGATGCTTCCAAAATCTACAATCAATGAGTTACTTGTATGGAGAGGTTGAACGTGCCAAGGTTTCACCAGCCATGAGCTTCACCAACAGTGGGGAGAGGGGAGTCTGGAGAGCTGGGAGAGTATTCCTTGTTTCTCAGCCAGGCTCATCTTTGGACTTTGCAGGGGCAGCCTTACTTTACAGTAAGTCTTGGGAGGAGTGTTCTCCAAGGGAGGGTAAGGATAGCCAGGTTTAAAGAGCAAGGAAGAGGAGACAAAAGGCAAACCCAGAGGCAGGGGCCAGTGGCTATTGTAGCAAGTCCCTTTACCTCTCCTTCAGGCCATTTTCATTACCACTTGTGTCAGCTCTGGAAGACCACAGGAGCTTCCAGGTGGTCCTAGCCCCAGACTCTAACTTTGCTTGAAATCCACTAATTCAGATTCCCCAATGGCTGTGCCCCTCCTGGCATGGCCCACCTCCTCTGCACTTTCCCCTGGAGTAAATGTACAGGAATGGGAGAGCTAGTCAGAGAGGTGATCAGAAGGTCAGAGATTCACTTTTGTTTCCATCCAAATCGTAGATGTATAAAATCAGAACTTTCTCATTTAGGACCCCACATCCACAGGTGCTTCCTTGGTGAAAAAAAAAAATCAATCTGGGAGATATTTTAGAATTCCAGAGTCATGATCTCGTCCACCCACACAAGATGAATTCTTGTCCTGCAAAAGATCAAAGGAAATCTGGTTATAAACAATGCCGCTGCATGAACATGACTGGGAGAAGAGATGCTTTCACACCCAGGAGCTGCCTTGCATGTCGGGGGCATTTGCAGAAGGATTTACAACATACTTACACCATTATTGATCCATTCATCTATTTACTTTTCATTCAATAGCTATTTCCTGACCACACTGGACACAGAAGTCTAAGGAAAAGATCTACTTAATTCATTTAACAAACGTGTATTGGGCACCCACTATGTGCCAGGCTCCTTGCTAGGACTGGGGAGCAATGGTGAGAAAGACCTCTCTCCTCCCCTCACTGAACCAGCATTCTGCCTGGGAAGACAGACAATTGGCCAGTCAACACACGACCAGGCAAGGTAGTAACAGGGCAGTGAGGCAGATATGACCCTGGAGAGGCTACTTCAGAAGGCAGCATCTGAAGGTAAGAAGGAAGTCATCACAGAAGGACCCAGGACAAGGCTTTCACACCTAGGGTGCCTAGGGAACAGTGCAGAGCTCCCAGGTCAGAGAGGCCCATGCTCACCAGAGGCAGCCTGGCTTGGGATCCAGCAGGGGACAGGCACTCAGCCTGAGGCTGGGAAGCAGGAGGGACAGGTGTGTGGGGAATGGCAGGTGTGGGGAGCTACTGTAGGTGCCATGAGTGGTGTTCTAGGGCCTTGAACAGGGAGATGGATGGAATAACTTCTTGGAGAATCATGCTGCTGTTATGCAGTGAGTAAAGTGAGAAAGGGAAAGCAAGCAGAGAGAGCACTGCAGAGGCCATGGAGGAGGGAAGGTGGGGAGGAGGTATCACTGTGACACAGCTGTGGCAGTAAGAGCAGCGATGCATGGTGGAGTATGAGGTGTGTTTGTATCTCACTGTGAACTCTTTGTGGAAAGGGAGTGAAAGAGATTTGAGCCAATTGCTTAGGTTATTGGATTGAGGAAGTAAAGGATGGTAGTGACCCTTTGGAGATGAGGTACCAGAAGAATCAGGCTGGAAGTTGGGGAAGGAGGGATGTCAGTCCCCGCCCTGCCAGAACTCAGATTCTGTGGACACAGTTGCGGAATGTGAGTCGGGTGCCAGAGGGCCTTGGTGCTGAGTGTGAATTGATAGGAGCCTGTGGAGGGACGGCAGTTTATTTCCTTCCTCCCGCTCTGGTTCATTTGGACCCCACTGAAGACCGGGTGGAGGTTTCTGCAGCCGACATCAATAAAGTGGTGACAGAGAGCACCAATTGCAATCCAAATTCCTGCTGCTGAGGATTCATTGCAGGCTTATTCATATGGCCAAAGAGAAACTGCAGGAGCAAAGGCTGTGTACCTGGAGAATTCGTGCATTTCCCATTACTTTCCAGCGGGGAGGGGAGGACACATATACAGACCTCCCCCAAGTTAGTCAAGTAAGAGACCCAGCAGCAGTATAACAGTTCATGACAAGAAGGGGGATTGGAAAGAAAGGTAACTGTTTTCCAGGAGATGGTGGGGCTGTCCATGCCACTCCTGGAAGATATGGCTACAGACTCAGAGATAAGGATCCTTCTAAGTTCCCACAGTCGGTACGTGAACCCAACTGAGGATCAGAAGGACTCTGTATGGTGAATGCACCACCATGTTTTGCAGAAAGCATAGTGTTTCCAAGGACATCTCAGGAAAATTACAAAGTCTATAACTTGAGCAACAGTTGGACCCTCATTTGTTGGGGCAAAGGAAAAAAATTATAAATATTATCAGTGTCACTAACATGGGTTTACTACACTTCTTCTACCTCCACAGGCACTTTGCCTTGAATTCTTACCAAAAACCCATGTCCTAGCAATATAGCAGCCTTACACTTCCCTACACATGGCACTGCTGGGAGACTCAACCTGCAACTCCATCATGTGAGAGTGGGGTGTGCTTGAAGTCTTTCATCAAGAAAAAAATGCAAATTGGTATCTGTCTGGTCAGATGACGAAACTGTTTTGTGTCCAAAATGTTGACAATAAAGTTCACTTCCTTGTAAAAGACAATTTTATAAAATTGTAAGTAAATTGTCTTTGCAAAAAATTAATTGTGAGTTATCACTTGGACTCCAATCACACAGGGGTCTGTCTATGTTCCAGGGAGTAAAGGTGTACTTTCATTTGTTGTATTATACTCGTACCCCAACTTTTTTGGACCTCATGCAGCTTTAGCGAACAGCAGTTACTCTAAGCTGATAAGGTTACAATGCTGTGGAATGAAAAAGCCACTGCTGACTTGTAATAGTGAGAACAGATGTTGACAAGACAAGAACTTCCTGCTATGGGGAACAAAGGCTGCATTGCACTGCAACCAATGGAGAAAATGCTGTTATTTGTTCAATTACCAAAACGTAGTCCCATTTATGGTATAATTTGGAATTCTGGTTATACTGAGTTTTATGCTATGTATGGTTTTATGCCTGCCAAGGCTATGATTTTCAACCTGAAATGTGATCTTGTGTTTGACCTTGGAATTGGTGCTCTAAGGCAGCCTATTTGGCGCTTGTGGCCATATATTAATACTAACTGGATTCAGAAATCTGAAGAACAAACGTGAGTTTGGTTTTAAAAGCTACAAACTTATTTCCAAACAAGGAGCCTCTGTTCATACATATTATGCTAGGTACCTAGATGGGAGCACCTTTTACTATCACACATGCTCCCAGGTTGTTTGTTAATAATGGATACAAGCTTTGACATTATACCAGCCCTGTCCTGTATGAGTAAGATGTGTCATCAAATGTAGAAATATGGCAGGTTTCTTGGCAGCCATTTCAGGATGAACTATTTTCAGCAAAAGCAGTAACTTATCAAGCAGTTCCAAGTGAAGTACCCAACTAGAAACCTAACTTTACAATGACTGATAGACTCCCAGCTTTAAGAAATAAACCAATCACCAATTCTAAGCTGCATGAAGAGAAATCACCCCAGAATAAGAAATCACAACCAGGAAATGATAAACCATTATCAAAAGCAACCCTGAAAAATCAAAGGAAATATAAAGCTAAGAAAACTACAAAGCAGGAAGTAAGAAGTGACAAGAGTCCAGAGTTGATACCTACTCCTGTCCCGCAGAGCACACCCTGAAATACAGTGTCTCCGTTAACATCTGGAAACACTGAGATAGATGAAAATTCAATAACGTAAAAAGCCAAAAGCAACTGACTCTCAGTTAACATCTGGAAATCCTGAGATAGATGAAAAATTCAAGAACCTAAAAATCCAAAAGCAACTGAACCTCAAAGAACACAGCAACTGAAACATAGCTAGAAAAACAATGAGTTAGAAAAATAAAAGATACTTCCCTTCTCCAAGAGCTGGAAGATTTGAAAATGGTTACTTAAAGATTCACAGAGAGCAGATTTATTAGAATAAATCCATAGAAACACATCTGGGTTAAATCCAGGAGAGCACCCTGAATATTCATGTACCCACACTTAATGCTCAAACATTATATTAACCATTTACTTAAGCTTTTGCACTTTTGGGAAATTATGTATTAATGACCACTAAGTTAACATCTTTCAATGCAAGTTATAGAAAATATACATATGAATTTCTTAGGTACGTTTGATAGACTAAAAGACAAATATCTTGACATTCAGTAGAGACCAGTATTTACTATATAAATGAATTGGGTATTTTTTTTTTTTTTTTTTTTTTTTTTTTTTTGAGACGGAGTCTTGCTCTGTCACCCAGGCTAGAGTGCTGTGGCCAGATCTCAGCTCACTGCAAGCTCCGCCTCCCGGGTTTACGCCATTCTCCTGCCTCAGCCTCCTGAGTAGCTGGGACTACAGGCGCCCACCACCTCGCCCGGCTAGTTTTTTGTATTTTTTAGTAGAGACGGGGTTTTTCACCAGGTTAGCCAGGATGGTCTCGATCTCCTGACCTTGTGATCCGCCCATCTCGGCCTCCCAAAGTGCTGGGATTACAGGCTTGAGCCACCGCGCCCGGCCATGAATTGGGTATTTTAAACTAAAACAAATAAATGTAACTCATTAGATCGTAATCCAAAAGAAGTCAATAAAAACAAGGCAAACAAAAGTTTGCTTCTGTAACTTTAGAATGAATATTTGTTTCTTTCTCTTCAACTTATATTCACTCACTGATATGCTTTGGATGTTCATCTCTTCCAAATCTCATGTCGAAATGTGATCCCCAATGTTGGAGGTGGGGCCTAATGGAAGGTGTTTGTGTCATGGAGGTGGATCCCTCATGAATGGCTTGGTGCTGTTCTCATGATAGTGAGTGAGTTCTCACAAGATCTGGTTGTTTCCACCGTGAGTGGAAGCTTCTGAGGCCTCACCAGAAGCAGATGTCAGCACCGCACTTCTTGTACTATCTTCAGAACCATACGCCAATTAAAAGTGTGTGGTACCTCCCCCTGCCCTCTTGCTCCCACTGTCACCATGTGACATGCCTGCTCCCCCATTCACCTTCCACCATGATTGTAAGCTTCCTGAGGCCCTCACCAGAAGCAGATGCCAGCACCACACTTCCTGTACTCTCTGTAGACCTATGAGCCAATTAAACCTCTTCTTTTCTTTATAAATTGCCCAGCCTCAGGCATTTCTTTATAGCAATGCAAAAATGGCCTAATACAGAAAATTGGTACTGGGGAGTAGGGCATTGCTATAAAGATACCTGAAAATGTGGAAGCAACTTTAGAACTAGGTAACCGACAGAGGTGAGAAGAGTTCGGAGGGCTCCGAGGAAGACAGGAAGATAAGGGAAAGTTTGGAACTTCTTAGAGACTAATTAAATGGTCGTGACCAAAATACTAATAGAAATATGGATAGTGAAGGCTAGGCTGACAAGGTATCAGATGGAAATGAGGAATTTATTGGGAACCGAAGCAAAGGTCACCCATGTTACACTCTCCCAAATAATTTGGTTTCATTGTGTTCATGTCCTAAGGATCCATGGAAACCTGATCTTAAGAGTGATGACTTAGGGTATTTTGCAGAAGAAATTTCTAAGCAGCAAAATGTTCAAGAAGTGTCCTGGCTGCTTCCAACAACCTAGAATCAGATAAGGGAGCAAAGGAATGACTTAAAGTTGGAATTTATGTTTAAGAGGGAAACAGAGTATAAAAGTTTAGAAAATTTGCAGCCTGGCCATGTAGCAGAGAATTTAACCAGGCTGCAGAGAAACCACTTGCTAGAGAGATTAGCATGACCACAACAGAGCCAAGTGCTAATATCCAAGACAATGGGGAAAAGATCTCAAAGGCATTTCAGAGATCTTGAAGGCAGTACTCCCTATTACAGGCCCAGAAGCCTAGGAGGAAAAAACTGGCTTCCGGAGCCAGATCTGGGACACCACTGCCCTCCACAGGTTTGGGATGCTGCTTCCTGCATCCTGCCTGCTCCAGCTCCAGCTCCAGCTGCAGCTCATAAGTCCCCAGGTATACCTCAGGCCACCACTCCAGAGGTTGCAACCCATATGCCTTGGTGGCTTATGTGGTGTTAAACCTGCGGGTGCACAGAATGCAAGAATAAAGGAAGCTTGATAGCTTCTACCTAGATATTAGAGGCTATATGAGAAAGCCTGGGTTCCCAGATAGAGGCCTGCTGCAGAGGCAGAACCCCCACAGAGAACCTCCACCAGGGCAATGCTGAAGGGAAATGTGGGGTTGGAGTCCACATGTTCAAGTCACCACTGGGGCACTGCCTAGTGGAGCTGTGGGAAGGGAGCCACCACCATCCAGACCCCAGAATGGTAGATACACCAGCATCTTGCAGCCTATGCCTAGAAAAGGCATAGGCACTCAACTCCAACCCATGAGAGGAGCTATGGGGAATGAATCTTGCAGAGACACAGAGGCAGAGCTGTCCAAAGCCTTGGGAGCCCACCCCTTGCACCAGTGTGCCTTGCATGTGGGACATGGAGTCAAAGGAGATTATTTTGGAGCTTTAAAATTTAATGACAGCCCTGTTGGGTTTCAGACTTCTGCGGACTTATTGCCTCTTTCTTTGGGCCAATTTATCCCTTTTGGAAGGGTAATATTTATCCAATGCCTGTACTACCATTGTATCTTGGGAGGAGATAACTTGTTTTTATTTTATGGGCTTGTAGGTAAAAGGAGATGAGCTTCAGATGAGACTTAGTACTTTGAACTTGATGCTGGAATGAGTTAAGACAGAAGAGTTGGCAGGGGAGGATTGTATTTTGCAATGTAAAAAGAACATGAGATTTAAGTGGCCTGGGGAGGAGTTACAGAGTTTAGATGTTTGCCCCCTTCAAATCTCATGTTGAAATGTAATACCCAATATTGGAGGTAGGACCTAGTGGGAGGCGTTTGGGTCATGGGACCGATCCCTCATGAAGGTCTTGGTGCTGTCTCCTTGATAAGTGAATTCTCACAAACTGGCTGTTTTAGTGTCTGGCACCTCTTCCCTCTCTCTCTTGTTCCCACTTTCACCATGTGAGATGCCTGCTCCCCCTTCACCTTCCACAATGTGTGGAAGTTTCCGAGGCCTCACCAGAAGCAGATGCCAGCACCAAACTTCTTGTACTATCTTCAGAACCATAAGCCAATTAAACCTCTTTTATTTATCAATTACCCAGCCTCATGTAGTTCCTTATAGCTGTGCAAAAATGGCCTAATACACTCACTGAATTGCGTGACATAAACTGAAGCAGTAAATTTGGGGAAAACTGAATTTCTTTCTAGTCCACTACCTTAGGAGGCCTTAAAATTCCATTAGTGCATGTTTAAACCAGGACTCAGGCCTCGCTCTATTCAATGAGTGCGTATATTTGAGGAGCCTCAGAAGAGTCCGAATACACAGTCAAGTGTTGTCATTCTCCTCATGAAAAGAATTTGGGCAATCTCTTTGATGGAACAGTCAGTGATGGAGCTGGACACACAATTCTGGTGTGCTGAGCCACTCATTTATTTATGCATACTTATTTTGTGCCTCCTACAAGCTAATCTTTGTGTGAATATAGCCAAGATATCATGAAAAGTCCCATGTGGAGTCTGTTTGGAAGGACATTAGTAATACATTTGAAAGGTTCCAGCAGATAACACAACTGAAAAAAAAAAAAAAAAAAAAAAACTAAAGTAATAGAATGAGAAAAAAAGAATACTAAGTGACAAGAAAGTCACCCAGAGGGTAGAGGCTCCATTTAGCTGCTGACCTGTGATTCCACTGTGGAGAGGACGTGAGAAGTTCCGTTTCCTGCAGCTCTCTCTGAGGCCGCAGTGGCTGACACAGAACTGCTCTGCAGCAGCAGGTCTCTCCCTGCGCAGTGTCTAGCAGAGGCAGGTGATGGCTGCAGAGTGTGGAGAGGGCACTATCTGCCTGGAGAGTGGTAGGTCTGGTGTGGATTTTCTCTGCTTTCAGTTTTATTTTGAATACAGGTTTGAGTTGTGAACACTGTTGCAGAACATGGAATCTCTCAAGCTTTCTACATAGCCGATTCTAGGTGTGATCATAATCCACACCTGGTTCTGGAGAACGACACCACTTTCCTCCTGTGGAGAGGCAGGATGCTATAATCAAACTGCAGTATGTGGAGGCAGACTGTGATTTGGGGAGCATGTTCCTGCTTGCTGGTTCTTAACACTACATTGATGGTGGCCAGGCAAAAGACAAACAGGCATGCATGACAAGAAACTGACCTTAGGTGGAGTCCCAGAGAAAGTCTTGGAATGCCACCTTCTACTGCTGTTGCTCTAAGACCCCCATCCTTTTCTTAATCTCTTGGCTGGAGAAACTTTAGGAAAAGCCTTTCCTTCCCTCAGCTCCTGGAAACTCATTTGAAGTCTGGTTCCTGTCATCCTTGCAGCCTAACCTTTTCTCTGGGAGAACCTGATTGAAGAGTGTGACCAAGAGATTTATTCTCAGGGCTGCCATCAGAGATAAAAGAAGGGTCTGAGAATGCAATGAAGAATTAGAAGCCTCAAAATCAAACCATCTTTCACAGGTTCCATTTGCACTTGGGGAGGGGAGGGGAGAAGAGAAAAGAAGGATGTTTCCGCGCTTGCTCCTGCTGCGCTCCAGCTGAGAAACCACACAGCGACCATCCTGCTGGACTCCTCTCCTTGCCCATGACACTTGCTATGGGAATAGGGACCCAGGTAGCATATTTGTCATTCACACTTTCCTGAAATCAGCTTCATACAATCACCAGCTTCCTTAGCATCTGCTCTCTATCCATTCCATAAAAAATACCTCTCATTTTGTTCCCATTGATATACAGTTTACTGAGTCCTTTCACATTAGTTCACTCAAATCAATTTCCTGAGGAAAGTACCATGTGAGGTTTTTGGGGGTCAAACAGTGAACAAGACTTGGAAGGCCCTTGTCCTCAGGGAGCTTACAACCCAGTGGGGAGACAGGCATGGCCAATACAAGAAATCAATAATAGTAAAGTAATTGCACATTGCTGTAGGTGTTGTAAAGCAAATAAATAGGACCTGAGATAATGCATATACTATTAAGAATTATACTAAATACAAATCAATACAATTCTCAAGTTAAAAGGCAGGAGAGGAAGTGGGAGTGACTGCTTGATGAATACAGGGTCTCCTTTGGAGGTAATGAAAATGTTTTGGAACTAGATAGCAATGATGGTTGCACAACACTGTGAATGTACTAAATGCCACTGAATTGTTCAATTTAAAATGGTTTAATTTCATGTTATGTGAATTTCACCTCAATAAAAAACAAAGAAACAATACTCTGTGCTTATCTGCTCATATATCTGATATCACTCATCATAATCATATCCAACTTTATTTGCTGGAAAACTACAAGTTTATGTTTTGTACCACAATACCCATTCAAATTTGATATAAACTTAAAATCTACTATCTTATATATAAGTATATATGTTACATAGTACATATGTTACATAGCATGATATGTGTTACATATTTTAAACATATAAAACATATGTTTTATATATACATATAACTTTTCTATATGTACAGTGTTAACTTTGACACAAGGCTGTCTCCATACTTTGAGTTCCTATGTAGCAAACTGTAACTTAGCATATAAAAAAAGTGAAACCTAATTTAGGAGTACAATTTTTAAGTTTCTTGTAACAAACAGCCAGATATCAGCCAATCATAAGCAATCAAGCAGTCAAGCTTCAGCCAATCACAGGCAACCAACTGATGAGGCCATGTCCTAATAAGGCAATGCCTAACTACAACTAATGAAACTATTTCTGTACTTTACTTCCAAGTTCTGTCTGTAAATGCTCACTGCTCATGTAGAGTGGAGCTCTCTGAATCTCTTCTGGTTCTGAATGCTGCCTAATTCATGAATCATTCTTTGCTCAAATACAATCTGTTAAATTTATTTTGTCTAAAGTTTTTCTTTTAAGAATAAATAATTGAATTGCCTTTTGCTATTAACATAGACCCATTTCCCTTCATAGAAGGGTAGCAGCCATCTTGTGTGAAATTCCTGTGTCTCATTGTCTGTAGTAAATTTTTCCTTAGTCTTTTCCTCCAGGCTGAGCTATCCCAGGACTCTTTGTATTTTCTTCCTGATCAAGTTTCCCATCCCTTAAAGTCTTACTGTGGTTATCTTTAAAGCCCACCCTATGGTCTTCATATTCTTTCCTCATTGAGGTTACCTTATGGGGCTCTTTACAGTGTTCTCTCCTACAAGGGTACCCCTGGATCATGCCAATAGGCACCTGCACTGAACACAGAGACTCTACATGCTGGGATATGTTGTCCTGGCTCCATCTTTCACAATTCGTACCCTTTCTGCGCTCAGTGAGCTCTCCTGAGTTTTGGTTTCACCTGTCCATTCTGCCTCTCTGGGCCAGCTCCACACTGGTCTCCACACTAGTCTCTTATAAATACATTTCTGATATCTTCTCTAATTGAATAAAGTGATCGAATTGTTCAAATATCATGGAGATGAATGCCTTACTCAAAGATAGCAGACAGTATTCATATGCTCCAGCCTTTACACAAGAAAGATCATGCATGCATTGCACTGCATAGACATGTGCCCCTGGCAAGAGCCCCTGGCTTGGGCATTTGTCCTGAACAGCTATCCTGCATTCCTCCCATAGTTGATATCCCTCTTCTCTCCCTAGTTCCTCATCTTCCTAGTTATTCTTTACCTGGTTTCGTGCCTTTAGTCTTCATTTTTGCTCTTCCTCTTTGTTTTAATAACTTGTTGTGAATGCTTTTCCTGGGTTGAAACATTCTGTTTTCTACTCTGTTTGGCTCTTAACTTTACATGGCTTGAACATGCCCTCTGGTTGCTTTGGTACATGAGAATTACATGCACAGGAGTTTTGTCCCCACTGAACAATTTCATCAGCTGAAGAGAGGAAGTGGGTGGCATACACAGTCTGTGCCATATTCCAAACACGTATCTTTTTTCCAAAGTAAAATTAGTTACTTAAGGACAAGAAACTCACAATATGTAAACAAAAACCACAAAGGAAGTGCTCAGAAAATGGTTTCCAAGGTGGATTTTCTCTAACTGAACAAGGACCCAGGCATCATTCCCTTCCACCCCTTGAAACTGATGACTTCTTCAGGTTCCCACGAAACAGATTCTGTACTACATTGACACTTGATATGGGTCCGGTTAATTCCAGAACTCTGTGAAGTAGATGGGACAGCATGGTTATCCTTTCCTAGCAAAGGAAAAAAAGAAAAGACCTGTAAGCTGAAAGGATTTACCCTCTGTTATGCAGGAATTTATTGTGGTTTGAGTCTTTGCTTGTCTGAAAATATCTTTATTTTCCCAAGCCTGTAGAATGCTCCAACTTCCAACATTCCAATGCTCTCCAATTTCCAACATTGCTATCAAGTCAGCACCTCTCATCCTAATCCTGTGCATGTTAGCTGTATTTATTTTCTCTCTTTCGCTCTCACCTTTCTCAGTTTTAGTATCATGTCTTTATTTCTGAAATTTCACAAAGATATCACTGGTAGTTTTTTTTTTTATAAATTTATGTGAATTTATGATACTGCATACACAGAGGTTTTTCAATCTGAAACCTCAAGCTTACTGGTCCTGGGCATTTGCTCAATATTATTTTTCCAATAATTTCCCTCTAATTGTTTTCTCTGTTCTCTGGAGGGCTTCTTAGTTAGATATTGTTCTTCTGAATTGAACCTGTAATTTGTTTTTTCTTTTTTTTCTTTTTTTTTTTTTTAGATGAAGTCTCGCTCTGTCTCCCAGGCTGGAGTGCAATGGTGACATCTTGGCTCACTGCAACCTCTGCCTTCCAGGTTCAAGTGATTCTCTCCTGCCTCAGCCTCCTGAGTAGCTGGGATTACAGGAACATGTCACCACACCTGGCTAATTTATGTGTTTTTAGTGGAGATGGGGTTTCACCATGTTGGTCAGGCTGGTCTTAAACTCCTGACCTCGTGATCTGTCCGCCTCAGCCTCTCAAAGTGCTGGGATTACAGGTGTGAGCCACCATGCCTGGCATCTAATTTTACATCTAGCTATTTTTCATTAATCACTACTATGCTTTTTTGTCTGCATTCTGTGTTTTACCACTTTACCTACCACTCCTTTGTAGATTTAGTGTCGATCTGTTGCCCAGGCTGGAGTGCAGTGGCATGATCTCAGCTCACTGCAACCTCCACCTCCCTGGTTCATGCAGTTCTCCTGCCTCAGCCTCCCAAGTAGCTGGGATTACAGGTGCGCACCACCACGCCTGGCTAGTTTTTGTATTTTTGGTAGATATGGGGTTTGACCATGTTGGCCAGGCTGGTCTCAAGCTCCTGACCTCAAGTGATCCACCCGCCTTGGCCTCCCAAAGTGCTGGGATTACTGACATGAGTCGCCGGGCCTGGCCTAATGTTTTTAAATCAAAGTCTTTTTGTCTTTTTTTTTTTTTAATTTCTGATCGATCTTTCTTGTTTTCTTGTTGAGTTTTTTTGTTTGTTTGTTTGTTTGTTTTGTTTTTTTAGCATCTCAGTTGAGATAAAAGGCAAGATCGTGACTTAAGGGAAGCAGCCTGCTCTGAGTTTCAAATACAAAATTGGTCTTTTTGTCAGAACAAACAGCTTGAGAAAAAGGGGTTACTGAGATGAATTGTTTTTTATTATCAAAAGAATTCAGTGCTCATGGAGAACAATGTTTGAGAATCCATTCTATTCTGAAATAATTGGGGATTATGTATTCCAGGTTTTATCACAATTATCTTAAAAATCAATACTTTTTTAGAATCAATAATTAACTATTTAGCGAACCCACTACTTCCTACATTCTGAGTCTTCCTCAGTTTAACTATTGATATTAGTTTGCTTGAACAGATTTGCCAGAAATTTCTGATAATAGGGCTTATGATTAGTAAACTTTGGGTCCTTAAAAAAAAGGGCTCAAAGTTGCTTAAAACAACTATTTTTAACCTTGTAATTTTGGGGGCTTGGATTAGAATTCTAGCTCAAAATCACACATTACAAAATTTTAAGGATACTGATCTATTGCTTTCAGAAATTTCTTGCTTTTAAGAACTCTGATTCCAATCTGGTATGCATTCCTTTACAGACAACCTGTAGTATTTTTTGTTTGCTTCGTTAGCTCTTAGAACTTCTTTTTCATTATTGGTTTTCTGAAATGTCACCACACGGTGTGCTTATGGTTTGTCTGTTACAGTTATCCTATTTAACACCCAGTGAGCTATTTCTATATGAGGATTTATGTCTTCATTTATGAAAAAAGAAAAAAGTCTTCTGTTATTTATTTTCTCCCTTCAATTCTCATTTCTTTTTCTTTTTCAAGCTCTATTAGATGGAATTTGGAACTCTCTGATAAATCCACTTTGTCCCACAGTGTTCCTTTAATATTTGGGGATACATTTACAACAATTCTTTGTTGTCATTTCCCAGTTTACAAATTCAGTTTCCAGCTATGTTTATTCTGTTCCTTAATCCACTATTTTTATTTCATTTATCTTTTTTCCCTCCAGATCTCAAAGTTTTTGCTTTAATTTATATATAAAATACTCCAATCCATTTCTGTGATGTTATACGTGTTAATATTAACTACACTTATTCTTAATAATTTCTTGATTTTCTAAACTTCCTTTACTATCGTGATATCTCGTTCATGCAATTTGAAATTTTAATGTATTCAACATGTCCTTTGGATGATGTTGGTTTCCTGCCAGTGTTTCGAGATTCTTGATTGTATGGCCATCTTTGCTTTTGTTTCTTTGACTGAGAGGGGATTGAACATATGTTTCTGCTGGGTGAGGTTTGCTCTGTGTGTGTGTGTGTACATACATGTTTCTACTTACATTTTTATGTATTAAATGAATGAAAAACAAGTCTCTGTCTTCACAGATTAGTTATAACCTATGGCATCAGTCTGTCCAGAAAGGCAGTCTGTCCTGGAATTTAAGTAATTTTTGGTGGTAGACAAACCAGTAATGCCAATTACTAACCCTATGACTTCGGATAAATTATTTGGCTTCGCTGAGCCTCAACTTTCTTAGCAAAGTGAATACAGCTCAAGAGTAATGGGAGGATTAAGTGCGCTCTTGCAAATCTGTACACTAGTGCCCGACACTAGCAAACAGTAACACAAGTGTTAACTGCTATTTCAGTTGTCTCCAATTAGAACCCACTAGTAGAGAAATTGACATGGAAAGGATGGAGTCATTTAGTGGAACTGGTAATGTGATGTTGGGTGAAATACTTTGATCCAAGAAATGTCCCTGTCCTTGCATCCTCACTCACTGTCCCCTCATAGAAATCCTTGGTCCCCCATGTCTCATGTCCTGAAACGTCGGGTGAGAGAGGTGCTGAGACACATCCACACAGCCCTGCAGCATGGTGGTGAGCACACTAGGCCACACCTGAGCATGAGGAGAAGAGAACTCTGTAACTGCCAGAGGTTTGCAGCTTTCTCTGAGGGTGGGAACCCACGTCCCCCCTCAGGGTTTCATCCTGTAGGCCCATCTGTTCTGTGTTTTTGCTTTTGATTTCCACTGGTAGTTCTTATAGACAGCTGAGCATCTTTTCTCCCAAGAAGTGAGCAAGAAAACCTTAGCCAAAATCAGCAGCTGTTGGTGTGCTTAATAGAGAAAATATCTCCCAGAGCTGCCAAGGCCACATGATACAATGGGATCCGGGAAGCCCAAGGTTCTTTTCCCAAGGCACAAAGCAAATTTTAGCACACAGAACCTTCACTTGGCTCACTTCTGCCCTTGGGTCATAAGTGCAGGACCCCAGACTCATTCCTCAGAGGTGTTGCCCAGCCATTTGGAATGGACCGTGGTGGTCCATGGATGTCTGGGAAGTGGTTTGCTTCTTGTCCGTGCTCCTTCCCTGTGGCTGCAAGCTTGCTGGGGCCAGATTCCCAGGCTCTCTGACAGCAGCAGTGCACACACCCTGACCCAGTCTGGATTATGTCCCCCTGTAGACTGGCCATCATTCCCACCTCTCAGGTTTCAAATCAGGCTATAAGTGCAGATTTCGTACAAATCTGTGGGCTGTGGGTTTGCCCAGCTGGGACCTCTGGGGCCTCCAGAGGAGTGGAGAGGAGACAGAGTACTGACAAGTTGGGCAGACGACCTTCAAGATCAATTAACACTTCCTGATTGCCGCTAACTCCTCAGTTCTAATCCTAGCAGATGAGCAACAGGGCCCGTCACTTCCCCCAGGTCTCACATTCCAAGTTTTGCACTCTCTCCTCTGCTTTTACCACCCCACCCTGAAGGATCCAGGAAAGTCACACTACCCTTGGCTGCCTGGACTTCCCCCTCCAGCTGAGCTGCTGAGAGGCTGGAAGACCGTGGGGCAGAGCAGACTTCTGACTCTCTGAGGAAGAATCCAGCTGAGGGCCCCTCTTCTTAAGTGCTTCCAACCCAGGCAGTCGGGATAAAGCAGGTCTGCAAACAGGGTGAGCAGAGGTCAGAAGGGAAGAGACAGCCTCTGCAAACATCAACACCATGCCCTAGAACTGCGGCCCCAGCTGGAGCCTCGCCAGCAGCCTCCCAGTTAATCAAGAAAAAGATCTGGAATCGGGGACAAGGAAGATGCATCAGGGCCAAGCCTCACGCCGGATCCAGCCTGATGTTTCTTGGTGCCATTGACAGTCCTGGCTGCATTCTGCTCACCCGAGGTCAGTCCTGCCACCAGGTCAAGGCTGGTGTAACTGCCCTCCCTGCCAGGCCTTAATCCCATTCCCTGGAATTAGACCTCATCTTCCTATTTCCTCTTGGGGGGCTTGTAGGGATGGGCTTTTCCTGATGATGGACAGGGCTTTTTCTGGTGCCAGTGACAACTCCAGGGTTGCAGCTGTAACAGTTTCCCATTGCTCCTTCCACCCAGACATCCTCTCATCTTACCTGTGGATTTCAACAGTTGCCCAGACTAGACCTGAGTTTTCATTTGATATCAGGGGACATAAAGGAAGAAACAGGGGCTTTAGCGCTAGATCTCTGTCAAAGTCCTGGTTCTGCACTTAACTATCTGTGTGGCTTTGAGCAAGTCGCTTACCCTCTCAGAGCCCCTCTTCCCCCTCAGAGAAATGGGAGAATGGAAGCTATCACAGTGGCTTCCATTTGTAAAGAAGGAGCTCCTGCCAGCCCTTCTCTAACAGATCAGAGGATTGGATGTGCATCCACCACTCCCTGGCATTTAGAATGCCAGCCACGTGCCGGTTCTGGCTTGGCCATCTGCTCCGTTGCTCTCAGCACACCACTCTGCATGGTGGGACAGTTCCCCATCTATGGTGCCCTCCTGAGCCATCACTGACCAGGCTTTGGTCTCCTTGGACAACTTTTATTATGTGGTCTGCCCACAGTGGGTGGCCCTGGCTGCTCCCAGGGCAGGGACCATGGCACTCAGCCTGCATCTCAGGAGTACCTGTCTGCATTTTACACCTAGCAGTTTCTCCATGAAGACTTGTTGGGTTGAAAAGATTTGAGATCATGGCACAAGGTCAACAGCTGCGGGTTGGGGATCAAGAGAACCTCAGCTTCATATTCTTAACTTTACTCAAATTACCCAAACACTTCAGTATAAACACATCCTCAAAACAGTTCCTCCCATGTGTCTTCTGCCTTAGAGAATGACACCAGCTCCCACTCAGTGCCAAAGCCTGGGCTTCATTTCTCACTGTGACCTTCACCCACCCTCCCCATTCCACCACCCTCTCTATCACCCTCTCCACTACCCTCTCCATTGCCCTCTCAACCACCCTTTCCATCATCCTCTCCAACACCCTCTCCATCACCCTTTCCACCACCCTCTCCACCTTCCCCTCCACAACCATCTCCATCATCCTCTCTACCACCCTGTCCATCACCTTCTCTACAAACCTCTCCATCACCCTCTCTACCACCCTCTCCATCATCACCCTCTCCATCAGCCTATGCTTCACCCTCTCCCTCCTACCAATCTCCACAACCCGTGGCTTCTGCTTCCTCTGTCTTATATCTCACATTTAGTCTCTAGAATGCACATTAGTTTAGTGACCAGAGAAGAGGTCCCATGCCCCTGGGTTTTCACTAATGTCACTGCCACCACCTGTGTGATCTCATGCCAGCAACATCTTTCTCCCAGCCTGAATAACTCTTACTCATCCCAAAGACCTCAACTCCAGTATTGCCTCTTCTAAGAATCCATTCTTGCCTCTTTCCAAATTGGATTAGGTGTTTGCCCTCCCAGCCTATATGGATTAGATGTCCACCTGCTCAACCTATATGCTCCCTTCACACCCCCATAGAGTAATTGTCATTCTTTGTGAATATTGCTAGTTTTCTTGTCTGTGTTCAACATTAGATGGAGTACCCTCCAGTGGCAGGGATGGTGTCGGTCCTTTTCAATGTGATGTTCATTCCTAGCAGGCTACAGACAGGGTTTAGTAAACACTTGACATTTCTTGAGTGGATAAGTTCTCCTTCTGTAGAAATGAACTTGCCAAAGGTGTAGGTAAGACTCTCCCAGATTAAAGGCTAAGGGGCATGACCACTAAATTCATCATGCAAACCTGGGTTGGATCCTGGACCAGGAAAGAGCCATTCATGGGACAATTGGTAAAATCTGCATAAAGTCTATGCATTAGACGAATGTTCTATCAATGTTAATTTCCTGATGTTGTTCCCTGTACTCAGATGGCCTGAGAAATTCACATCTAGGAAATCTGGGCCGAAAAGTATATAGGAATTCTTTATTCTTTTTTTCACCTTTTTCATAAAGTATAAAATTATATAAAATTGAAATTTAAAAATGTAGACAAAAGAAAGGTGTATATTAATTGAAAAGAATGAAAACTAACTTCAGGATTCCCTCAGAACTTGATTTTTTATTAGCAAATTTATCACCGTTTTCTTTTCCTTCTGCTTCTCCTTTTTCTACAAAAAGCAGGATCTGTGTGACAGGGAGTGGGAGGGACTCACTGCTGAGAGCCTGCATGACAGGCATGTGTGTGATGAGTAGGTCCCTGAACCCTGCTGGGTGCCACCAACCAGCCTAGCAAGTGACTGCAGAGCCCCTGATGGTCAAGGTGGACCAGGCTGGCCCAACACACCAGCCCAAGTGCCTCCCGCTGGACGTGCTGGGCAAACGATTCAACTGGACTCAGGTAAACATCAGAGCTGCTTCCTACCGTACTGAGGACAGCACCCGGATGTTCATGGGAATGGGTTTCACAAACAAAGAAGACCCCCCAGGAAGGGGAGAGCCCAGCCCAACCCTGAGCTCCACCCCGTCTTTCATCCTCAAGCCAAGAAGGCTTGTCCTCCGCCTAGTCCTCAGGGTGCGGCCAGACTGTCTGAGTCTCAGATTGGGGCCTTCCCTTCAGATATCAGGAGTGCAGGAGAGGTTGCAGGTGAAACCCCAGGCCTAGTTCATCAGCTTGAGCCCCAAAGCTGGACAAACATCCCCTGTGGCAGCTGGCAGGCCTGCACTCTCTAGGAGTACAGCTGGTCCAGGCCGTCCTTCCCGTCCAAGCCTTGCAGACCTGGGAGCCATACCACTGCTTCCTCCTACAGCTGCAGAGCCCCTGCACTCAGAGGCAGGATACCCCAGGTTTAGCCACCCAAGCTCCAGAAGAAGGGCAGCCAGCCTTGGCTTGGGCATCTGGGGCAACATGGTAAGCACTTTCCCACAGCACTGCCCCCAGGGCCGTTCAAAAGCTACTCTTTGGAATGAAATAAAATCTGCCCCCAGTAACTTCCACCTACAGATCAAAGTCCTACCCTATGGTGATTACACAGAATCGGTTTGTTTTCTCTACCTTGTTGCAGTCCTTTAAACATCTGGAGATAGTAACCGTTTTCCTCCAGTCTTTTTTTAGACAGCACTGTGGGATTAGATAGTTCTTCCACTCGTCTTCAAACAGCATGGTTTCTAGATCACTCAAGATGTTATCACTGTCTCATATACTCACTTTCAAGGTTCTTTCTATAAGGCAATGGACAATGAGACTACAAAGTTCCAGACAAACTAGCCAGCACAGAATACAATAGGGCCATTGCCTCCTCTGAACCATACCCCATTTTTGCATTAATGCATCCCATTATGGCCTTGTTAGCAATGTGTGACGTTATTGCTCCCACTGAAGCTGCAAGACGCCCACAAACTCAAAAACATTCACTCTCTCATATTTGCACAATTAACTTTTGAATGCAAAATAAATGTTTTATGTTAATTACTGCTAATATTATATATGTTAGTTTTGTCTCTGCGGTTAACACAATTTGATAACTATTCCTGGGCCTCCCAAGAGCATAGGAAGTCCCTTTTAATGAAGTGCATGATGGCTCCAAGCACATAACCTGGGATGGGAGAGTGTGCAAAAAGACAAAGTTCTGCAGGGCCCTGCCCATCTGACAATGCTCCCTTATTCCTGGGGAAGCCACGCAGAGAACACTTCAGTGCCTTGGACCATGGATATGAGGCATTGTGAAGGGACTATATGCTCTAGAGAGGGGGTAAGGGGATGTGAGGGATGCTGGAGGCAAGGTGCACCTCTGGACATGCGCGTATTTGGAATCCAATCAGGAACCAGGAGGCCTATGGGCCTGGAAGGAGGGTCCTGGCAGCCCAGACACCCCTCCCCACACCCACAGGAGTTAAAACGAAGGCATCACTCTGCTTCGTCACTTCTAGAAGAAAGAGAGGCAAGGAGATTGAATGTACACCTCACAAAGGGTCTGATTTACTACTTCTGAAAAAAATGCCGAACCTTTTTCATTCTGATGATATCCAGACTCCAGAGGGGCAGCAATTCACTTCAGCAGTAGACAGTAATGTAGGTCTCTGCTCTGGAACTGCAAGCCATGGTCTGCAAGAAGAAACCCCACCTAGGAAAGTGGCACCAAGAAAATGCTTCCTGCCAAGACAATGTATTAAATTTATCCCTTACAAACACATCTCAACTTGGGCTATTTCTGCCTCAGTGAACTGTCAGAAAGGAAGGCAATGTGGTGATTTTTCTTTCATCACGTAAAAGAAGTCAGTAAAGTGGAGCACTAGAATTTTACTAGCAAATGCATCAACAACAGACACAAGGTAGCCTTGACCTCATGCAGGGTTCCACAGATGTTAAAGTGTCTCTACAGATGAGTGAGGTCACCTGTGGCCAAGTGGTTCCATCATTAAACCATCGAAGGATTAGACCATGTCTAGTATAGAGTTCATTGAAAGCAACTTCTGGGTGGTCACAGCAACAATTGGAAGGTTTGGGGTACTTACTGTGGTCCCAAGAGGTGTATGTGGTCTCTAGGCGTGGATGATACTCATTCATTTCATGCTGGTCCAAAGGCAAGGTATTTGGTGAATGTTTTACATCATTTCTGCTTTGAAGTTGTGGTAGTTTGTTGTTTCATTTAAGATGTTCATTTTCTCCCTCTCCTTTCTCTACTAGTTTTGGTTTATGTTTTCAGCAGTACTCAAAGCAACTTTAACCATAAATCTCAGTGCCTTGAAATTATTTTTAATTAAACAAAATCTCATATTTAATATAAAACAAATGTATATTAATTAAAACTCTGAAGATAGACTTAGTAGAGGTTTAAATTTTAAACCAAACCAATCAGAAAAAAGAACCAACAAAAATTTAATAAATGGCAAAATTGGGGAAGAAAGTAAACAATAATAGCTGATGGAGCATTTAGTTGGTGCCATGCACCATTCTGAACATTCTATAAATATCAAAGAATTATTTCACAATCCTATGACTTATGCATCTTAAAGACAAAAAACCTTAGACGCAGAAAGGTTAAGTGGTTTTCTTATGATGGCCTTTCTAGTAACTTTAAGAACTAGAATTTGAATGCAAAATCCCCACCCTTAACTATTATACTGCTTCTTTCTTGTTATAAAGTCTACTAAATAGAAGTCAAAAATTAGAGCAATTGTATAAATAATTCCAAATATATCACTGATTATAATAACTATTACTGGGCTAAATTTTCTCTTCGAAAGGCAAATTATGTCAACTTAAATGTACTGTTTACTTAATACAAAAATCTTATACACAAACACATACAGGATTGAAATTAAGACAGACAACAGTATCAGAGTTGTCACAGAGGCCTGCTAATCTCTCGCTTCTCACATTTCTAGAGAGGTAAGCACACCACTCCAGCCATTGGCTCGTCCCCTTTCCACCCCCTCATGTGCAGGTCTCTATTCAGAAGGAAATTATCTGACCCGGGAAATGCAGCGAAGGTAACTTCTGTTGGATTCTCGTGACCACTTTACTGAATTCCCCACATTAAAGGTGAGCAAGGAGGGCATGTTCTACTTTCTCCTGCAGCTTCCAGGACCTGCCTGTGCTTTGTCATTGCAGGGCTGGGCACATTGCTGCCTCTGGGAAGCGGGTACTCTTCTCATGCTCCTCGCTCCCAGGCTTTGGTTGGTTGAGCAATTTAGTCATCCAGTCTGCAGGACCAAGAATCTCCAATTTGGAGAAGAAGAAAAAGGAAAAGGAAATTCCATTTCTCCCTTAAGCACAAGACTACTTTTCCATAATAAAGCCACCTCTGTTCTTAGGACTCATCCAGCTGTGCTCCCAGTGGATTAAGAACCCAAAAGAGATGTGCAAGTATTTATCTCCCTCCAAAACCTGGATGGGATTTTAACAAACATGTCAGAAATTGAAAGAAGCAAGAGCACAAAAGACCAAGGGTGTAAATAATAAAACGAACAAACTTGATTGTGTAGCTAGAGATAGAAAACAGAAAAAGATAAGCAGATGTTGTTTCTACCTAAAACAATAAATAATAAACAAAAATATTATAAAAGTCTACTGTGTGCAGTACCCCTTCATTATCCCCAAGAGATTTGTCCCAAGATCCCCAGCAGATGCCTGAAACCTTGGATAGCACCAAACCCTATATACTGCTTTTTCCTGTACATACACACCTATGATAAAGTTTAATGTACAAATTTGGCACAGTAAGAGATTAACAATAATAGTAAAGCAGAATAATTATAACAATATACTCATGAAAGTTATGTGAATGTGGTCTCTCAAAATATCTTATTGCACTGTACTCACCCTTCTTGTGATCTGTAGATCTCATCATCACAACAATTAGTAAGTGACTAACGGGCAGGTAGCATAGGCAGTGTGGATACCTGGACAAACGGATGATTCACCTCCCCAGTGAGACACACAAGATGGCACCAGATTTCATATTACTCAAAACACATGCAATTTAAAACTTATGAACTCTTTATTTCTGGGAGTTTCCATCTAATATTTTTGAATACCTGTTCACTGGGGTAACTAAAACTACGGAAAGCCAGACTGCATATGAGTGAGGACTACTGTACTTTGCTCCCAATAAAATTTTAATTTTGAAAGAGGAAAAATTATAACAACTCCATATGTAGAATAACCCAGAAACTAAGAAGAAAGAAATAGCCTCTCTCCCCAAAATGAGGTTAACATTTAAAAATATAAAACAACTTCAAAACAATATTTAGACTTAAAAAGAAATCAAAGGTAAAATGGCTCTTTAAAAGGAAATGTAATTCAGAACATTATCTATTGAAACCTATAAGATATGGCCAAAAAGTACTCTAGTACTCTAAGGAGCAATTATAGCCTCAAATGCATTGGCTTCAAAATATACTGAAAATAAATTAAAATATTGTACTGAAGTAACCTTCAATTTCAGAAGAACTCCAGAGTAAACAAAAAACAATTTTAACAGAGGAAAAAATACATTAAGTTAAAATACAAGTTAATAAAATAAGAATGATTATTAAATAAGAATGAATTAAAAGAAGGTGATAAAATGACAACAGTTCTCTCTGAATGGAGGGCTCACACCTGCCTGACCCTTTGCTGGAGTAATCTCTGAGCTGCAGTCTCAGATTACCTGATGCCCCATAGTCACTCTCTCTGAAGCTGGAGGGTTTAGACCCACCTTAAGGCATCACAATGCCTCAGTGATGGTAAACACACCTCAGAAGCCTCTCAGCCCATCTTTACCCAGCTCTACTCCGAAAGCTGTTTCTCAGTTGAGCCACATTCTTGACAGTTCTTAACCCTAGACAAAGGAGGAGAGAAAATATATGTGTCAGGCAGAAGTGGCCTCTCTCTCCTTTGTGCAAATGCACCACCAGGGCACTCAGACTGCACCCACTGCAGGGAGACAAAAGAGGAGAGCAGGGCCAGAAGAGGGAGCTGCCCTTATGGACTTTCAAGTGCTTGATCGGCTCCCCTTGCATGGATCAGTGACAGCTACTCCCGGGAGACATCTTGGGCTGAGCTATTAACACTCAACTCCTCCTGCCTTCACCTTGTGGAGGGAGCAGCTGGTCAAGTACTGAGTCCAAGGAGAAGGTCTGGCCTCCTCCCCTGAGAGGAAGAAGGATGGGGACAACCAGGAACAGGGAGGACTGGGGCTTCTCTAGGAGACAAGGCCCTCGCAGGAAAGAGAAGCCCCACAGACATGAGGGCTGGCTGAGCTTTGCCCATTGGGCAGTACTATGGACTGAGCTATGTCTCCTCCAAAATCCAAGTGTTGAAGCCCTAGCCCCAGTATGACAATATTTAGAGGCAGGGCCTTTAAGGAAGTAAATAAGGTTAAATGCAGTCATAAGGATGAGGCCCTGATCCAACAGGACTGCTGTCCTATAGGAAAAGGAAAAGACACAAGAAGTACACACACAGGGAAAAATCCACGTGAGGACACAATGAGAAGGAGGCCATTGCAAGTTCAGAAGAGAGTCCTCACCAGAAACCAACCCTGCTGCCACCTTGTTCTTGGACTTCAAGACTGTGAGAAAATGAGTTTCTGTTGTTTAAGCCACCCAGTCCGTGGTACTTTGCTATGGCAGCCCAAGTAGACTAATACATGGAGAATAAATAAATAAATAGCAAAACAAAACACAGCCACTTACTCTATTGGAATAGCCAAGATTTTTCTTTTTACATACTGTATATTAGAAAGACAGAGAGTAAAAATATAAAGAAAAGTGTTGGCTTTTTTATTTTAACTACTGCTTAGCAAGTTTAAAACAATATAAATGGTGAAGACCATCACACGCATCCCTTCATTTGACACTTCAGGTCAGGGCATCTGTCTGAACCTCCACAGCTCATCCCATTCGACAAATGTTTGACTGAGCAAATATTTGACGGCAGATCTTGCAGAACATATGTGTGAGAGGGAAGGACTGACCCAGGGTGAATGCCACAGAGGTGAGTAGCAGAGACCCAGCTCAGCACTCTCCCTTCCGGGCAGAGCTGTATCCTCCCGCGAGTGCTTGGGGCAGAAGCCATGGAGTCCACGTGGGGTCCTTCTAGAGTCTGCACCTGTGAAAACAACTGCACCTCCCTCATCCTCCATGTGTGTGCCTGACAGGGCCTGGCTCTGGCCAGGGAACAGGGAGAGCTGCCCAGAGGTGGCCCTTCAACACAAGAGCAGCAGGAGTCAAGCAGGAAACCCGGGGAGCCACTCCCTGAGGAGGAGCAGCCCCAGGGGATTCTGGGGGTCAATGTCAGCTTGGTCTCGGACATCCCAGCAGGGGTGCAGAGGAGCACAGCACTGTAGTCCACCCAGCTCAGTCGCTCTCCCTGCTGCCTGGCCCAGCTGCCCAGCCTCTTTGTCACTGATCACATGATTCTTTCACAAAACAAGTAGAACAAGGCATGGTTGTACGAATTTCCAGCTCCCTACCCTCCAGCCTGGGCAGGTCAGGGCACCTGTCTGAACCTCCATTTCTCATCCCACTCAACAAATGTTTGAGCAATCATTTGATGGCAGGTCTTGCGGAACATATGGCTTATACAACACAAAGCACATGTTTCTTTTGCAATTGCAGAACATCTTACATGTATGTAAAAAGTAGCTCAATTAAACAGATGAGTGTTAGTATTCAAAGATGAGGAAACACATTCTCTACATTGTTGATGGTGTTTATGTCTGCAAACGGAATTCAGATTGGGAGGATGGATGGAAATCAGAGCTTGGAATCCACAGTCAGACCAACACAGGCCTTTGGAGGCTGGGAAGAGGGTCGGACGCCCTGACCTTCAGGGTCTCCAGCGCTGGGTTCGGGGTTCCTGACCAGGATCCTGAAGCTCCACCCGCTGGGATAGCCTTGCAGGAGGCTTAGGCCTCTGTAAATATCAGTTCTTTTTCTGCTCACAGTCTCCACAGGAGGGGATGCGGCTGCATTTAGCTGCTAAAGCCTCTTCCTCTGTAAGCTGGATATTAAGGGATGGAGTCCAGCTAGATAAATAAACCAAGTCCCTGAGGCGAGACCCTTGCCGCCCCCATAGACTGGAGAAAGTTCCCATAGACGGACTCCGAGCCAGCAGCTGAGGGGCCTCCTCATATTTCAGGATTCGGGGGAGGAGGGGCCACGAGGGATCAGCTGTGGATCACATCCCAAACCCCGCTCCTTCCTGGGTTAACACAGCTGGGCCTGGGGATCCTCGTGTGCGAAGGAGGACGAACGTGTGCCGGCGGCTGGCTGGATGCTGGAAAACGCAGAGGGGAGGGGAGGGGAGGGCCTGTGGGGACCCCAAAGGCCCCAAGGAGAGGCTGCAGGAAGGCCAAATGCTGGCGCTATTATTCCCGGGCATGCCAAGCCCCTGGCGCACACAGGCCTGTCAGGCTCGGTAAAGGACACAACACAGCCTTTCTCTGGGCTCCTGGCTGTCTGGTGGGGGAAAGCAGTTGGAAAAAGAAGGGCCATATATCTTAAAATGATAAAAAGTGATGGCCACATGCATTGTCAGATGCCTATGTCATTGTCACTTAAGGCATTATGGGGACAGGTGGCAAGACAAGCACCAGTGCAATAATGAGTTCCAACCTGAGTTCTCCTGCTCTGCTGAGGGGACCTGCGCTCTGTGTAGAGGCCAGGGAGACAGTGTTGATCCACAGACCTGGGAGGAAGAAGTCACCAGGCTCTGTGAGGATCAACAGAAACCAAGCAGCCATCCCATTGCACTGCCCAGGATCCTGGTGAGCACCACACATTTGGAAATACAATTAGGGAAATGGGGCAGAAGTCAAAAGGGAGCAATAAAGCAAGTAAGAGTGTCTGTCCAAAAGTCACCAAGAGCACCTTACAAATCCTGTTCACTGGGTGTCCTTGCCTTGACGTCCCTGCCTGAGTCCCCATGCTTCAGCGCAGCCAGTGTCTTTCCACTCTGAGTCATCAGGCCAGACCAGCTCCATGTCCGGGTGCCTCAGCACAGCCTTTGGCGCCAGCCGTGGGGTTGGGAGGCTTCACACCACTCCCTCCAGCCTGCTCCAGGTGTGAAGGCAGCACTTGCATGCAGTCCTCACCAGCACCCTGCTGGAGCACAGAGCCCCAAGTGAATTCTGGCTGGAGGGATTAGTACACTCATCATGTAGGACAAGAACACTATCCCCATTTTCAGACAAATAAACTGAGGTTTTGATTTTTTGTGTGTGTAATTTTAACAGTAAACTGGGAGAGTTCCAGAGCTTCTTATTCTAAATCTCTCACATCCTACCTTCTCAAAGTTAAGTGAGATCCTGAGCTGGGGAAGACTGCCTTGATTGTTTCAGCAGGCCCACTCGAGAGTTGCCTGTGAAGGGGTGTACAGTTCAGTTCTGATACTGAACTGAAAGGGAGACTACAAAAGGAGCCAGTGCCAGATGAGAACACCTCAGAAGGTGTCCACACCCCAGACCCCGCTCTCTCCACCACAGGAGCGTTTAGCATTTGCAAATATGAGTGGAGAGCCTCAAGGTTTCGCCAAACTTGGAAAGCATCAGAGAAGAACCACTAATATCTCCATTTCCTATGTGCTAAGCACCCTTCAATACACATTGCAGGGTTAAAAAGGTAAACCAAAGCACAATAAAATTTTTAAACAGTTTGAGCAAACAGGGATTCATGAATTAGGCAGCTCCAAAGAGCAAGTGGTTTGTGAGTTCCATCAAAGGAATGCAAGAAGGAGATTTCTATAATACAAATAGGGAAGTCAAACAAAACAAAATATTTAATTGATTAGGGATATGCAGTTGCCTTATTGGGTCTATCCCATTGAAAAACCCCTAGTTACATACAGGTGTACCTTGGAGACATTGCAGGTTCAGTGACAGACTACTATCTGCAAATACTGCAAATACCACAATCAAGTGTGACACATCATGTTTTTTGTTTCCCACTGCATACCAAAGTTATGTTTATATTATACTATAGTCTATGAAGTGTTCAATAGCATTATGTCTAAAAAGCAATGTACATGTAATCCCAGCACTGTAGGAGGCTGAGGTGGGTGGATCACGAGGTCAGGATATCAAGAACATTCTGGCTAACATGGTGAAACCCTGTCTCTACTAAAAAATAGATACAAAAAATTAGCCGAGCGTGGTTGCGGGTGCCTGCAGTCCCAGCTACTTAGGAGGCTGAGGCAGAAGAATGGTGTAAACCCGGGAGGTGGAGCTTGCAGTGAGTGGGGATCGTGCCACTGCACTCCAGCCTGGATGACAGAGTGAGATTCCATCTCAAAAAAATAGAAAAAAGAAAAAAAAAAAGCAATGTATACACCCTAATTCAAAAGTACTTCATACTTCATTGCTGAGAAATACTAATGATTATCTGAGCCCTCAGAGACTCGTAATCTTTTTCTAGCCTTGATATTGACAGCTGATGATTGATCAAAGCAGTGGTTGCTGAAGGTTGGGGTGGTTGTGGCAATTTCACAAAATAAGACAACAATGAGGTTTGCCACATCCATTGACTCTTTCATGAAAGATTTCTCTGTAGCATGTGATGCTGTTTGATAGTATTTTACCCACATTGGAACTTCTTTCAAAATTGGAGTCAATCCTGTCAAGCTCTCCCATTACCGTATTGTAATTTATATTTATATAATATCCTTTGTTGTCATTTCACAATGTTCATGGCGCTTTCACCTGAAATAGATCCCATCTCAAGAAGCCACTTTCTTTACTCACCTGTAAGAAGCAACTCCTCGTCTGTTCAAGTTTTATCATGAGATTGCAGCAATTCAGTTTAATCTTCAGGCTCCACTTCTGGTTCTAGTTCTTTTGCTGTTTCCACCATATATGTAGGTACATTCTCCACTGAAGCCTTGAATCTCTCATAGTCGTCCACAAGGGTTGGAATCAACTTCCTTCAAACTCCTGTTTATGTTGATATTTTGATTTCCTCTCATGAATCACGAATGTTCTTAATGTCATCTAGAATGGTAAATTATTTCCAGAAGATTTTTAATTTACTTTACCCAGATCCATCAGAGGAATCACTATCTATAGTAACAATAGCCTTACAAAATTTGTTCCTTAAATAATAAGACTTGAAAGTCCAAATTACTCCTTGATTCATGGGCTGCAGAATGGATGTTGTCTTAGCAGGCATGAAACATTAATCTCTTTGTATATTTCCATCTTGGGTGACCAGGTGCATTGGCAATGAGCAGTAATAGTTTGAAAATAATCTTTTCTTCACTTATGTGTTTAAAATATTCAGTAAACCATGCTGTAAACAGATGTACCACCATCCAGGCTTTGTTTTTTCAGAAAGAGGAGATTTAGCACAATTCTTAAGGACTCTAAGTATTTTTGGAATAATAAATGAGCATTTGCCCCTAACAAGCCTGTCATTTGAAGATTTGAAGCTAGGCATTGACTTCTCTCTACCTATGAAAGTCCTAGAAGATATCTTCTTTCGACAGAAGACTGCTTTATCTACACTGAAAATCTGTGGTTTAGTGTAACCACCTTCATCAATGATCTTAGCTAGATCTTCTGGAGAACTTACTGCAGCTCCTACATCAGCTCTTGCTGCTTTACCTTGTACTTTTATGTTATGGAGACAGCATCTCTCCTTTAACCTCAGGAACCCACCTCTGCTAGCTTCCAACTTTTCTTCTGCAACTTTCTCACTTCTCTCATCCTCTATAGAACTGAAGAGTTAGGGCCTTGCTGTGGATTAGGCTTTGGCTTAAGGAACACTGTGGCTATTTTGATCTTCTATTCGGACCACTTAAACTTTCTCTGTATCAGCAATAAGGCGTTCACTTCCTTATCAATCATGTGTTCATTGAATGCATGAATGATGATTTTCTCTAAGAAATTAATTTTCTCAGGAATGTTTCCTTTGCATTCACAACTTGGCTAACTCTTAGGTGCACAAGACTTAGCTCTCAGCCTGTCTCCACTTTTGACATGCCTTCCTCACTAAGCTTAATTGTTTCTAGCTTTTAATTGAAAGTGGGATATGTGGACCCTTCCTTTCACTTGAACACTTAGAAGTCATTGAAGAACTATTAATTGTCTTAATTTCAACATTGTTGTGTCTCAGGGAAAGGGAGGCCTGAGGAGAGGGAAAGAGAGGGAAACAGTCTCTCTGTTCAGTGGAGCAGTCAGAACACACACAACCTTTATCTACTAAGTTTGCCGTCTTATATGGGTATAGTTTGTACCCCCTGCAAACAATTACAACAGCAACTTCAAAGATCACTGATGACAAATCACTATAACAGATATAATAATAATGAAAAAGTTTGAAATATTGTGAGAATTACCAAAATGTTACAACAAAGTGAGCACACACTGTTGAAAAAATGGTGCCAATGGACTTGCACAACACAGAGTTGCCACAAACCTTCAAATTTTAAAAAAGCACAATATCTGTCAGGTTCAATAAAGTGACCTGCAATAAAACAGGGTATGCTTGCAATCATAAGTGAGCTGGCTGCTTCTGATTGGTTGAGATTACATTCTGCTATTCTTTAAAATAGATATTTACAAGAAATAGCTCAAGTTAAGTCTCTGTAATGTTTGCAAAGCAAGTGAGGTTAAAGTCACTTAAGAGGCTTAACGGGCTTTGTCTGCTCAGGGCTTTTTCAGGCCTGGCCTCAGTGTTAACTGTGGCAGCTGCCTCTGAAAAGGCCCCCGAGGATACACATTCAGTGTGAGAATGAGTGGCTTCTGAGGTGACAAAATCACAGCCATTGAAGCTCCCCTGCTCTCACGGTGGCTCGCTCTTGGGCAAGCCAAATGCTGTGCTGGGAGGACACTCATGCAGCCCACAGAGGGGCCACTGGACAACCTGCCAGCCATGTGACTGAGCCACGGTGGAAGAGAAGGCCACATGGCTGCAACCACAGAGACACCAAGCAAGAACTGCACAGCCCAGCCTTGCCCAAATCCCTGACCCACAGAAACCATGAAAGGTCATCAAGTGCTCCTCGTGTTTTAAAGTCACAACATTTGAAGTGATTTGTCATGTATCAATAGATAACCAAAGCACATTAATAATTTAATCATCACAAAAAACAAGAGCACATACGCTATTATCTTTAATAAATGAGGAAATGGGACATGAGGCAAACAGCCAGTATACATTTGGTAGAGACAGATTTTGAATCCATATGGTTTGTTTCTCACTGCACTATCCAAGACAGTGGCCAAAATCCATTAAAATTTTTTAAAAATAAAACATTCAGTTTCTCAGTTTGTACTATTCACAATTCAAGTGCCCAGTGTGGCCAGAGGAAGCTATATTGGAGAGTGAATATAGGACGTTTCCATTATTGCAGGAAGTTTGGTTGGACTGTGCTGGTGTGTGGCATGTGCAATTAACCACTACATCTAACATCTAAAAATAAATTGGAGATCCTTGCTTGCATTCACTAAGGGAATGACCAGTTGTGGGTTGATCCTGGAGTGTAACTGGATGGTATAGACAGTGGGCTCTGGGCATTTGAAGCTTCATTCCCCACTCTGGATACACCAGGTTGGAAGAAACTCACACCTCATAGAGACCCTCCACCTCCTTCCCATCCTCTCTCAAGTTCCCTGGCATTTTTTATCACTCAGCATGTTAAAACTCAGTATATCAAGACATCCTCAGCACCCCAGGGTGCTCGTCTCTCAGGCCCATCACCACTTGGTTTTCTTGTCCATTGATTACTCAGCACACACATAGAAGACTTACCTGGCCTGGGCCCACTGCTGGGCCAGACAGATACCGAGGAGAATAAGATGCAGCCCCTTGCTTCATGGACCTCACAGTCCTCTGGGAGGTTTCCTGCAAGGTGGTGCTGTGCTCTGCAATAGAGGAATCTTGGAGGAGCTGTGGAAAGGCAGAGGCTGAAACAGGAACATGCAGCTGCTAGAGGCGCTCAGGAAGGACATATGAAAACATGCATTTGAAGTGGCAGGACAGGAAGGGATGCCTGGCAACAGAGAAGAAAGGCTGGGGCGCTTCCCACACAGGCAGTGGCTTCAGAGAGCACAGCTTGCTCCAGGAAGAAGAAAGAGTCTGAGGGTGCCACGATGATGAAGACAGATGCCAGGCTCTGCCGGGCCTCACAGGGAAGGAGAATGAAAAGAGGATGTATTGCCTTTCCATTCGCCTCTACACTGTGGGGCTGCATTTGGGTCTAATGGCTGCCTGGTTGTCGATGCGCACTGGAGGGTGACTGGGGTGGCCACACTGTTTTGATGTGGCTCCTCCACTTCCCCACTGTCTCTAGCTGGGCTCAGATGGGTGGCAGAGAACAGCATGTAGGAGCATGGCAGGCACCATCGGCCTGGATGCAGAGGGACTCTGACAAACCCATAGAAGGGCTCCAGCCAATTTACAATAGACATCAGATGAGTATCTTCAACAGCATGAGGGAGGTTGCTGCAGCTGCTTTGCAGACAGAGGCCAGGACAGGGGCAGGGGGCCTAGGAAAAGGCAGCACCACATACAGGGTCAGGATAGAGATGCACAAAAAGGGCATGACAGCAAACTACCCACACATTCACATATGAAATGGCAACCGCAAATTCTGAGGGAAGTAGACCTTGGAATAAAATCCAAGTGAATAAATCAATGAGCAGGTCATTCCGTGATTCGGAGTTTTGGTCAGTTGCTTCTCAATGAACTAGCCATTCACAAATCGTTTTTCAATGAATTGACCTGGTTTCCAGAAAAAAGCCCTAAGCAGAGGGCTCCACTGTGGCTTCCTGAGTGTTCACTCCCGTCACCTGCTCAGATGTAAGAAATGCAAAGGAACCTGAACTGCTCAACTGTCCAACTTCCCTCTCTTTCCTTATCTCCAAGCACAAATCCTCCACACGGAAGGCTGAGGTCATTCTCCATGGTATGTTTCAAGCCTTTCCATCTTCCCTAAAACTTATTTTCTTCAGGTTTCTTTCTCGTTCTCTTGCTGTCGTCTTGCCCTCCTGCCTGCTCTTGCTCTTTCTTTCTATAAACAATGATATAAATTACCACTTAGCCTGAGCTGCTTAGCTTATTCCCTGTTCTTTATGGAGACAGCGTGTTCCATAATGGATCGCCTTTGTGCAAAGAAGCAATCTCAGTAATTAGGCACACTTTCATGGAGAACCCAAGCACCATAACTCAGGAGATCATAAGCATTTCTACCCTGGTGAAGTTCAGTTTCATGCAAAATAAACATGTGTTTCCTGTCCCTTATTCTAAATCGATTGGGCTATTTGTCTAATTTAAACACTCAATAAATTATACACATCCTCCAAAGATAGGGATGAGGTAGAGGCCCTTGATGTATGCTTTTTCCTATGGCTTGAATCCATCACTGTCTCCTGCAAGGCCCCTTAGCTTTCTCCTGAGTGGAAGGAGGCCCCATAACTCTCTGATCTGCTTCATTTTCTCTGACACCCCTTAGGATCCTTTTTCAGACAATTTGGCCAGAGAATTATGGCTGACTTTCAGAAGAAAGGGAATGAAGGTTAAACTTGAACTGAGTCTTGCAATACCTTATGTTTTGTTAGCACAACCTTCAAATTCTCTCCAATTTCTCTTCTCTGTCCATTATAAGATTTTACAAGGGAAAAGTCAAAGAAAGTAAGGCAGCTTGGGTATGGATACTTGTGGTGTGCAATTATGCACCATTTTTAGCCAATTTAGCACAACTGAATATTGGTGGGGGGGACTCTCTTGTTCAAATCATTAGTTTCTCTGGCATATGAGCTTTCAAGACGGGTGAAGACCTCTCTCAGGATTTACATCTCCAACTGGCAGGTTTTCTTGACTTTTCAAATCTTGTGGGTAAATTGTAACCTGGCTATCAAATAGATTCCCTTTTATTGTAAATAAATTAGGCCCCATTTTGTTCCCGTTTTCACTTTTAAAAGCTAGTCTTTGTTATCATGCCTATCTGTTAAATCACGTAATATGTGAACTGGAAGGAAAATAAGAGCTCAATTAATTCAAGTTCCTTATTTTATAAATAGGCTGAAACTAACAAGGAGCAGCAACTGAGATGGAACTAGAACTAAGATTCTTGAATACTGGTTCAGTTCGTAAGGGTTAGAAAATATGACAAAGTCAGACATGAGATAATTCTGTAATCACTGCTACTGTGTGGCATTGCACAGAAGTTTCAGATAATAGAATAAAGAAAAATAAAGCAAAGCTATTATTTTGAAAACAAAAGAGAAAATTCTATGTTTTCAACTGAAAGGATTATGTACCTAGAATACCAAGACAAATAACTTACTAAATAAAACTGTAATAGAACCCAGGGAGATGGGTGATTAATAAGAATGCTATACAGAAATCAATACTTTTGTAGTAAAAAAATAAAATAAAATAAAAAGCCCTCCTTTAAAAATTTTGTAAGCCCATAAGACTCCTAAAAACTAGTAAGAAATGTTTATAGCATATATAAATAAAACAATCATACATTCTTGAAAAACTATAAAATACCTGAATCAATGAGAAACAAATCATGTTTCTGGCTGAGAATCCCCCATACTGTAAAATTATCAGTTCTATCAAATCAGTTAGGAGATTTATTACACTCAAATCAAGATTCCCAAAGGATGATTTATAAAATGTGACAAGCTGATTCTAGAGTTCTTCTAGGAAACACATAAGTATAACCAATAAAATTTTGAGAAAGAAGAATTATGAAAAGAGGTTTGCTGTTTCAGATATCAGAATATATTTTGAAACAATACTGATGGAGGAATTGTTAAGTAACCAATGCAGCAGAAAAGGAGTAGAAATGGGTCCATATATAGTGTATTTTTAAAATGGTATATCAAAACTGTGGGGAAAGGGTGAACTATGATTAATAAATAAATAAACTTCTGTACAGCCAGCAGTACAATTAGAAGAGAAAATAAAGTCAGGTCCCTCTTTGACCGATATGCAAATGTGAATTCCAGCTAGAATAAAAGGATAAACATAAAACTTCCAGTGGAATAAAAGTACATATAGGAATTTTTTAATTCAGTTTTTTTTATTATTATACTTTAAGTTCTAGGGTACATGTGCATAACGTGCAGGTTTGTTACATATGTATACTCGTGCCATGTTAGTGTGCTGCACCCATCAACTCGTCAGCACCCATCAATTCGTCATTTATATCAGGTATAACTCCCAATGCAATCCCTACCCCCGCCCCCCTCCCCATGATAGGCCCCGATGTGTGATGTTCCCCTTCCCGAGTCCAAGTGATGTCATTGTTCAGTTCCCACCTATGAGTGAGAACATGCGGTGTTTGGTTTTCTGTTCTTGTGATGGTTTGCTAAGAATGATGGTTTCCAGCTGCATCCACGTCCCTACAAAGGATGCAAACTCATCCTTTTTTATGGCAGCATAATATTCCATGGTGTATATGTGCCACATTTTCTTAATCCAGTCTGTCACAGATGGACATTTGGGTTGATTCCAAGTCTTTGCTATTGTGAATAGTGCTGCAATAAACATGCGTGTGCATGTGTCTTTATAGCTGCATGATTTATAATCCTTTGGGTATATACACAGTAGTGGGATGGCTGGGTCATATGGTACATCTACTTCTAGATCCTTGAGGAATCGCCATACTGTTTTCCGTAATGGTTGAACTAGTTTACAGTCCCACTAACAGTGTAAAAGTGTTCTTATTTCTCCACATCATCTCCAACACCTGTTGTTTCCTGACTTTTTAATGATTGCCATTCTAACTGGTGTGAGATGGTATCTCATTGTGGTTTTTATTTGCATCTCTCTGATGGCCAGTGATGATGAGCATTTTTTCATGTGTCTGTTGGCTGTATGAATGTCTTCTTTTGAGAAATGTCTGTTCATATCCTTTGCCCACTTTTTGATGGGGTTGTTTGTTTTTTTCTTGTAAATTTGTTTGAGTTCTTTGTAGATTCTAGATATTAGCCCTTTGTCAGATGAGTAGATTGCAAAAATTTTCTCCCATTCTGTAGGTTGCCTGTTCACTCTGATGGTAGTTTCTTTTGCTGTGCAGAAGCTCTTTAGTTTAATTAGCTCCCATTTGTCAATGTTGGCTTTTGCTGCCGTTGCTTTTGGTGTTTTAGACATGAAGTCCTTGCCCATGCCTATGTCCTGAATGGTACTACCTAGGTTTTCTTCTAGGGTTTTTATGGCATTAGGTCTAACATTTAAGTCTCTAATCCATCTTGAATTAATTTTCGTATAAGGAGTAAGGAAAGGATCCAGTTTCAGCTTTCTACTTATGGCTAGCCAATTTTCACAACACCATTTATTAAATAGGGAATCCTTTCCCCATTTCTTGTTTCTCTCAGGTTTGTCAAAGATCAGATGGCTGTAGATGTGTGGTATTATTTCTGAGGACTCTGTTCTGTTCCATTGGTCTATATCTCTGTTTTGGTACCAGTACCATGCTGTTTTGGTTACTGTAGCATTGTAGTATAGTTTGAAGTCAGGTAGCGTGATGCCTCCAGCTTTGTTCTTATGACTTAGAATTGTCTTGGCAATGCGGGCTCTTTTTTGGTTCCATATGAACTTTAAAGCCATTTTTTCCAATTCTGTGAAGAAACTCATTGGTAGCTTGATGGGGATGGCATTGAATCTATAAAGAACCTTGGGCAGTATGGCCATTTTCATGATATTGATTCTTCCTATCCATGAGCATGGTATGTTCTTCCATTTGTTTGTGTCCTCTTTTATTTCACTGAGCAGTGGTTTGTAGTTTTCCTTGAAGAGGTCCTTGACATCCCTTGTAAGTTGGATTCCTAGGTATTTTATTCTCTTTGAAGCAATTGTGAATGGAAGTTCATTCATGATTTGGCTCTCTGTTTGTCTGTTACTGGTGTATAAGAATGCTTGTGATTTTTGCACATTAATTTTGTATCCTGAGACTTTGCTGAAGTTGCTTATCAGCTTAAGGAGATTTGGGGCTGAGACAATGGGGTTTTCTAAATATACAATCATGTCATCTGCAAACAGGGACAATTTGACTTCTTCTTTTCCTAACTGGATACCCTTGATTTCTTTCTCTTGCCTGATTGCCCTAGCCAGAACTTCCAAGACTATGTTGAATAGGAGTGGTGAGAGAGGGCATCCCTGTCTTGTGCCAGTTTTCAAAGGGAATTTTTCCAGTTTTTGCCCATTCAGTATGATATTAGCTGTGGGTTTGTCATAAATAGCTCTTATTATTTTGAGGTACGTTCCATCAATACCGAATTTATTGAGCGTTTTTAGCATGAAGGGCTGTTGAATTTTACCAAAAGCCTTTTCTGCATCTATAGAGATAATCATGTGGTTCTTGTCTTTGGTTCTGTTTATATGCTGGATTACGTTTATTGATTTGCGAATGTTGAACCAGCCTTGCATCCCAGGGATGAAGCCCACTTGATCATGGTGGATAAGCTTTTTGATGTGCTGCTGAATCCGGTTTGCCAGTATTTTATTGAGGATTTTTGCATCAATGTTCATCAGGGATATTGGTCTAAAATTCTCTTTTTTTGTTGTGTCTCTGCCAGGCTTTGGTATCAGGATGATGTTGGCCTCATAAAATGAGTTAGGGAGGATTCCCTCTTTTTCAATTGATTGGAATAGTTTCAGAAGGAATGGTACCAGCTCCTCCTTGTACCTCTGGTAGAATTCAGCTGTGAATCCATCTGGTCCTGGACTTTTTTTGGTTGGTAGGCTATTAATTATTGCCTCAATTTCAGAGCCTGCTATTGGTCTATTCAGGGATTCAACTTCTTCCTGGTTTAGTCTTGGAAGAGTGTAAGTGTCCAGGAAATTATCCATTTCTTCTAGATTTTCTAGTTTATTTGCGTGGAGGTGTTTATAGTATTCTCTGATGGTAGTTTGTATTTCTGTGGGGTCCGTGGTGATATCCCCTTTATCATTTTTTATTGTGTCTATTTGATTATTCTCTCTTTTCTTCTTTATTAGTCTTGCTAGCAGTCTGTCAATTTTGTTGATTTTTTCAAAAAACCAACTCCTGGATTCATTGATTTTTTGGAGGGTTTTTTGTGTCTCTATCTCCTTCAGGTCTGCTCTGATCTTAGTTATTTCTTGCCTTCTGCTAGCTTTTGAATGTGTTTGCTCTTGCTTCTCCAGTTCTTTTAATTGTGATGTTAGAGTGTCCATTTTAGATCTTTCCTGCTTTCTCTTGTGGGCATTTAGTGCTATAAATTTCCCTCTACACACTGCTTTAAATGTGTCCCAGAGATTCTGGTATGTTGTATCTTTGTTCTCATTGGTTTCAAAGAACATCTTTATTTCTGCCTTCATTTCGTTATGTACCCAGTAGTCATTCAGGAGCAGGTTGTTCAGTTTCCATGTAGGTGAGCGGTTTTGATTGAGTTTCTTACTCCTGAGTTCTAGTTTGATTGCACTGTGGTCTGAGAGACAGTTTGCTATAATTTCTGTTCTTTTACATTTGCTGAGGAGTGCTTTACTTCCAATTATGTGGTCAATTTTGGAGTAAGTGCGATGTGGTGCTGAGAAGAATGTATATTCTGTTGATTTGGGGTGGAGAGTTCTATAGATGTCTATTAGGTCCACTTGGTGCAGAGATGAGTTCAATTCCTGGATATCCTTGTTAACTTTCTGTCTCGTTGATCTATCTAATGCTGACAGTGGTGTGTTGAAGTCTCCCATTATTATTGTATGGGAGTCTAAGTCTCTTTGTAAGTCTCTAAGGACTTGCTTCATGAATTTGGGTGCTCCTGTATTGGGTCCATATATATTTAGGATAGTTAGTTCTTCCTGTTGAATTGATCCCTTTACCATTATGTAATGGCCTTCTTTGTCTCTTTTGATCTTTGATGGTTTAAAGTCTATTTTATCAGAGACTAGGATTGCAACCCCTGCTTTTTTTTGTTCTCCATTTGCTTGGTAGATCTTCCTCCATCCCTTTATTTTGAGCCTATGTATGTCTCTGCAAGTGAGATGGGTCTCCTGAATACAGCAGACTGATGGGTCTTGACTCTTTATCCAGTTTGCCAGTCTGTGTCTTTTAATTGGAGCATTTAGTCCATTAACATTTAAGGTTAATATTGTTATGTGTGAACTTGATCCTGCCATTATGATATTAACTGGTTGTTTTGCTCGTTAGTTGATGCAGTTTCTTCCTAGCCTCGATGGTCTTTACATTTTGGCATGTTTTTGCAATGGCTGGTACCGGTTGTTCCTTTCCATGTTTAGGGCTTCCTTCAGGGTCTCTTGTAAGGCAGGCCTGGTGATGACAAAATCTCTAAGCATTTGCTTATCTGTAAGGGATTTTATTTCTCCTTCACTTATGAAACTTAGTTTGGCTGGATATGAAATTCTGGGTTTAAAATTCTTTTCTTTAAGAATGTTGAATATTGGCCCCCACTCTCTTCTGGCTTGTAGAGTTTCTGCCAAGAGATCTGCTGTTAGTCTGATGGGCTTCCCTTTGTGGGTAACCCGACCTTTCTCTCTGGCTGCCCTTTAGATTCTTTCCTTCATTTCAACTTTGGTGAATCTAGCAATTATGTGTCTTGGAGTTGCTCTTCTCGAGGAGTATCTTTGTGGCGTTCTCTGTGTTTCCTGAATTTGAATGTTGGCCTGACCTGCTAGGTTGGGGAAGTTCTCCTGGATGATATCCTGAAGAGTGTTTTCCAACTTGGTTCCATTTTCCCCCTCACTTTCAGGCACCCCAATCAGACGTAGATTTGGTCTTTTTACATAATCCCATACTTCTTGCAGGCTTTGTTCATTTCTTTTTCTTCTTTTTTCTTTTGGTTTCTCTTCTCGCTTCATTTCATTCATTTGATCCTCAATCGCTGATACTCTTTCTTCCAGTTGATCGAGTCGGTTACTGAAGCTTGTGCATTTGTCACGTATTTCTCGTGTCATGGTTTTCATCTCTGTCATTTCATTTATGACCTTCTCTGCATTAATTATTCTAGCTATCAATTCTTCCACTCTTTTTTCAAGATTTTTAGTTTCTTTGCTCTGGGTACATAATTCCTCCTTTAGCTCTGAGAAGTTTGATGGACTGAAGCCTTCTTCTCTCATCTCGTCAAAGTCAGTCTCTGACCCGCTTTGATCCGTTGCTGGTGATGAGCTGTGCTCCTTTGCAGGGGGAGATGCACTCTTATTTCTTGAATTTCCAGCTTTTCTGCCCTGCTTCTTCCCCATCTTCGTGGTTTTATCTGCCTCTGGTCTTTGATGCTGGTGACGTACTGATGGGGTTTTGGTATAGGTGTTCTTCCTGTTTGATAGTTTTCCTTCTAATAGTCCAGACCCTCAGCTGTAGGTCTGTTGGAGATTGCTTGAGGTCCACTCCAGACCCTGTTTGCCTGGGTATCAGCAGCAGAGGTTGCAGAAGATAGAATATTGCTGAACAGCAAGTGTACCTGTCTGATTCTTTCTTTGGAAGCTTCCTCTCAGGGGTGTACTCCACCCTGTGAGGTGTGGGGTGTCAGAATGCCCCTAGTGGGGGATGTCTCCCAGTTAGGCTACTCAGGGGTCAGGGACCCACTTGAGCAGGCAGTCTGTCCGTTCTCAGATCTCAACCTCTGTGTTGGGAGATCCACTGCTCTCTTCAAAGCTGTCAGACAGAGTCGTTCGCATCTGCACAGGCCTCTGCTGCTTCCCCTTTTGTTGTTTAGCTGTGCTCTGTCCCCAGAGGTGGAGTCTACAGAGACAGGCAGGTTTCCTTTAGCTGCTGTGAGCTCCACCCAGTTCGAGCTTCCCAGCGGCTTTGTTTACCTACTTAAGCCTCAGCAATGGCGGGCGCCCCTCCCCCAGCCTCGCTGCTGCCTTGCGGTTAGATCGCAGACTGCTGTGCTAGCAATGAGGGAGGCTCCGTGGCCGTGGGACCCTCCTGGCCAGGTGTGGGTATAATCTCCTGGTGTGCCCATTTGCTTCAAGTGCAGTATTGGAGTGGGAATTACCCGATTTTCCAGGTGTTGTGTGTCTCAGTTCCCCTGGCTAGGAAAAGGGATTCCCTTCCCCCTTGCCCTTCCCAGGTGAGGCAATGCCTCGCCCTGCTTCAGCTCTTGCTGGTCGGGCTGCAGCAGCTGACCAGCACCAATTGTCCGGCACTCCCCAGTGAGATGACCCCAGTACCTCAGTTGAAAATGCAGAAATCACCAGTCTTCTGCATCACTCACGCTGGGAGTTGGAGACTGGAGCTGTTCCTATTCAGCCATCTTGCTCCGCCCTCCAGGAATTTTTTAAATACAAACTTATAAAGGTGGAAGAATCCTTGGTGAACAAGGCACATTGTTGGGGAATTATAAATAAAAAGAAGGAAATGTTGGGAGGCCGAGACAGGCGGATCACGAGGTCAGGAGATCGAGACCATCCTGGCTAACACGGTGAAACCCCGTCTCTACTAAAAAATACAAAAAACTAGCCGGGCAAGGTGGCGGGTGCCTGTAGTCCCAGCTACTTGGGAGGCTGAGGCAGGAGAATGGCGTAAAACTAGGAGGCGGAGCTTGCAGTGAGCCAAGATTCGGCCACTGCACTCCAGCCTGGGCAACAGAGCGAGACTCCATCTCAAAAAAAAAAAAAAAAAAAGAAGGAAAAGGCCGGGTGTGGTGGCCCATGCCTATAATCCCAGTATTTTGGGAGGCCAAGGCAGGTAGATTACTTGAGGTCAGGAGTTCAAGACCAGCCTGGCCAACATGGCAAAAACCCATTTCTACTAAAAACACAAAAATTAGCCAGGCATGGTGGCGCATGCCTGTAATCCCAGCTACCCGGGAGGCTGAGGCATGAGAATGACTTGAACCCAGATAAAACTTAAGAGTTCTGTATGACAGAAGACACCATGAACAAAGTATAAAGATAAGTGGCAGAGTTACAGGCAGGGAAAATGTTTGCAACAACAAGAATGAACAGTAATAATTCTCAGAATATATATATGGAAATCCTACCAAAAACTAAGAAATAAGACAAACAATATAAACATATAAGCAAAATATATGAACATTAGATTCATAGTAAAAAGTACTGATGGCTAATAAATAGATAAGGGTACAGTGCTTGAGTAAGTTTTCATATAAATAATGACCTATAAGAAGAAACTAAGAGAAGAAACACTGGATTAGCACTAAGACAAAATAACATCCACTGATTTGGGAGAACAAGCGTCTTCACTATTGAGTCTTCCCACTCAGGAACATGCTTGGTCTCTTCATTTATTCAGATCTGTATCCTTCAGTTAGTGTAATTGCTTCATTTATAAAGACATAGATTTTTCATTGACTTTGGGAGGGTTTTTTTAAATTCCCTTCCAAATTTTTCTCATTTCTATGTTGTTCCCTTGTTCCCTAGTCCTTCATTGCCCTCCTATAAGACATTCTGTTAATATATCACACTAAATAAGAAATGAATAAAAACTCTAGCAACATTCAAGCATCATTTTCTAAGATACAGAAAATCTTGTAGAAAGAATTGTTTGAAGAATGCATGGCATATAAGAAAATGTGGAGATGGGAAGCAAAGGAGATGATGGCTGTTGGTGTGCACCCGGACCAGCTGGGGTCCTAGTTCAGAAGATGCTGGGATCTGATTCAGAGCAAGGAGTTATCCTCACCCCAGGTGAGGGGACATTCCAGGATAGCCAGGGCTAAGAAGGCTTTCAGCACACACTCCCTCTCCTGTTTTCATTTCCCTCCACCATAAGCCGAGGGCTCTCAAGTTTTTCCCTTGTCTTTTTTTTTTTTTTTTTTTTTTTTTTTTTTGAGACGGAGTTTCCCTCTTGTTGCCCAGGCTGGAGTGCAATGGTGTGATCTCGGCTCACTGCAACCTCTGCCTCCCGGGTTCCAGTGATTTTCCTGCCTCAGCCTCCCTAGTAGCTGGGATTACAGGCATGTGCCACCACGCCTGGCTAATTTTGTATTATTAGTAGAGATGGGGTTTCACTATGTTGGTCAGGCTGGTTGCGAACTCCTGACCTCAGGTCATCCACCCACCTTGGCCTCCGAAAGTGCTGGGATTACAGCATTGTGCCTGGCCTTCCCTTGTCTTTTCCACACTTTCCTTCTTTCCCCAGGCTGACACTTCAGACCTCCAGGCTGCTTGACTGGCATAAGTCTTGAACCCAGCTCCCTTGTGCAGGAAAACATGCTGCTGCCTCTTGTTTGTCTGTGGATCCCATCAGGTTTACCGGGATGTATGGATGGATGGATGGATGGATGGGCTTCACCTCTGAAATTTGCTCTTCTGGATTTAGACATCTCTTATCCAAGAGACTATACACTAGTAACTAAGTTCTAACCACTTGATGTGACTTTCTTTTTTTTTTTTTTTCTTTTTATTATACTTTAAGTTCTAGGGTACATGTGCATAACGTGCAGGTTTGTTACATATGTATATTTGTGCCATGTTGGTGTGCTGCACCCATCAACTCATCAGCACCCATCAATTCATCATTTAAAAAAGAGCCCGCATTGCCAAGACAATCCTAAGTCAAAAGGACAAAGCTGGAGGCGTCATGCTACCTGACTTCAAACTATACTACAAGGCTACAGTAACCAAAACAGCATGGTACTGGTACCAAAACAGAGATCTAGACCAATGGAACAGAACAGAGTCCTCAGAAATGATGTGACTTTCAACTCCACCAGCTGATTCTCTAGCCCTCCTGCGGCTTTCCTGGTTATCCCATTGAGTGCTGCTTTAGATATCTCATTCATGTCTTCCTGGGTGTGAGGACAGATCATGCCTCTAAAGACGCATGTTAATTTTCCAGAAACAGGGACAATTTGAGTTTCAGATCCATGTGCCTCAGTTCCATTTAAATCTGTCATTAGCACCATGAAGTGAAACTGCGTCAGAACTTTTCAGCATTAAATATGACCTGATGGCTGTTTCCTGTGTTTCTTTTCCTTTGCCTCAGAAAAAATAAGCTGCCCTTAGCCATATGAGAATTTGAACACAGCTAAAATATCAGTCCCCTACAACCCATGTCTATGGACACTTACCAGAATAGCTCCAATGGTTTAACCAATAGCAAGTCCAAATAAAGAGACCACTGCAGTGAAAGCCACCTCAAAATAAGGAAGCTCATCCTGGATTCACCACACTCCACAAACTCCCCGGAGGGAATTGTGACTAGTACATAAGAATGAGAACAACAGTGCCAGGAATTGAGGTGAGCCAGGAGACCCTCAGCAGGAGGTAGATCATTTCTAAGAGATGAGTAAAAACCTCATGCAGCTGCTGTTTTAATTTCTCATGTGCTTGACTGAAAAGCAGTTTGGAAAGTTGAGATGAGCTTTCTTTTTTTTTTTCTTTTGAGACGGAGTCTCACTTTGCAGCCCAAGCTGGAGTGCAGTGGTATGGTCTCGGCTCACTGCAACCTCTGCCTCTGGGGCTCAAGCAATTCTCGTGCCTCAGTCTCCTGAGTAGCTTGTACCACAGGCGCGCACCACCACGCCCAGCTAATTTTTTGTATTTTAGTAGAGACGGGGTTTCACCATGTTGCCCAGGGTGGTCTTGAACTCCTGAGCCCAGAAGATCCACCCGCCGCCTCAGACTCCCAAAGTGCTGGGATTATAGACATGAGCCACCACACCCGGCCTGAAATGAGCTTTCTTTGTTTTCTTTTTTCTTTTTTTTTTTTTTTGGAGTCTAGCTCCTTCGCCCAGGCTGGAGTGCAGTGGCATGATCTTGGCTCACTACAACCTCTGCCTCCAGGACTCAAGCGATTCTCATGTCACAGCCTCCTGAGTAGCTGATACTACGGGCATGCACCACCACACTCAGCTAATTTTTGTGTTTTTAGTAGAGACAGGGTTTCACTGTGTTGGCCAAGCTGGTCTCAAACTCCTGACCTCGTGATCTGCCCACCTTGGCCTCCCAAAGTGCTGGGATTACATGAAATGAGCTTTCTTAACCTCTCCTGCACTCGGGATACTGGATGACTTAGTTTCTGTCTATCAGATAGCATTCACAAGACTTTAATTTGGAATAGAATTAAGTACTCCATGAATGCACTAAAGAGGCCAAATAAAAGGCAGAGATTGGCAGCGAACACTTTTTAAATGGCCCAAATATATGTTGTTTATAAGAAACTCACTTCAAGTGTAACAATATAGGCAAGTAGAAAGTAAATGGATAGAATATATATATATATATATATATATATATATATATAACATATAAAATGCGAATACTAATCAAAAAAATGAGTAACTATGTTCATATCAGATAAAGTAGATTTCAGAGCAAAAACAATTACCAGAGACGTTATTTAATGATAAAAGAGTCAATTCATTTAGACGGCGTAGAAATGCTAAACATGTATGCACCAAACAACAGAGATACAAAATATGTGATGTGAAAACAGATAGAACTAAAAGGAGAAATCGACAAGTCAATGGTTATCACTGGAAACTTTAACACCCCCTCTCAACAACTGGTAAAAACAACTAGACAAAACACAATGAAGGTTACCATCAAACAACAAGAGCTCATTGGCATTTATAGAACACTCCACTCCACAGCAGAATGCACATTCTTTTCAAGTGCCCACCAAACCTACGCCAAGATAGACACTGCTATCATTTGAGTGTTTGTCCCCTTGGAAACTCGTGGTGAAATTTAATCCCCAATGTGGCAGTATTGAGAGGTGGGGCCTTTAAGAGGTGATTGGGTCATAAAGTCTCTGTCTTCATGAATGGACTAGTTCATTCACGGATTAATTGGTTAATAGGTTGTGATAGAGGTGGGACTGGTGGCTTTACAAGAAAAGGAAGAGAGACCTAAACTAGGATATGCACATGTTAAGCCCCCTTTCTATGTGATGCCCTGCACCATCTCAGGACTCTGCAGTGAGTCTACCCCAGCAAGAAGGTCCTTACAAGATGCAGCCCTCAACCTTGGGCCTCCCAGCCTCTATAACCATAAAAAAAAAATTCATTGTCTTTATCGATTGCCCAGTTTTGGGTATTCTGTTATAAGCAACAGAAAACAAAGACAGACACCATCTTAGGCTATAAATCTAGCCTCAGCAAATGTAAAAGAATTGAAATCAGAGAGAGTATGTTCTCTAATCACGATAAAATCAACTAGAAATCAGTAAGAGAAAAATAACAGGAAAAAATCAAGCACTTGTAAACTCACAAGCGCATTTCTAAATAGTCTATGAGTCAAAGAGGACCATCTCAAGGAAAATTTTTAAATGCATCGAGCTAAATAAAAATGAAAACACAATGTTAAAATTTGTGGAACACAGTTAAAAGCAGCGCTAAGAGGGAAATTTGTGGCACTGAATGTGCACAATAGAAAACAAACATTTCAAATCATTTATTTATGCACCTCTATCAAGAAGCTAGAAAGAGAAGACAAAAATAAATCCAAAGCAAGCTTCCAGAAACAACAAAGATAAGAGTAGAAATCAATGAAATTCAAAACAGAAAAACAGTAGGTTATCAATGAAACTGACAAACCTCTAATAAGATTGGCAAAGGGCAAAGAGAGAAGACACAAATTACTAATATCAGAAATGAAACAAGGAAACCAATACAGACCCTTCAGACAGCAAAAGGATGATGAGGGAATGCCATAAACAACTCAGCACACATAACTACAAAAACATAGATTTAATGGACCAAGTCCTTGAAAAGGACAAATTACCACAGCTCATCCAATATAAATAAATAGTTTGAATAGCCCATAACTATTAGGGAAATTTAATTTGCAATTTTAAAACCCCCTAAAAGAAATATTTATGCCCAGATGGAAATATTTATATCCAGGATTCCACAGGAGAATCCTACCAAATGTAAAGAAGAATTAACACCAATTCTGTGCATCTTTTCCAGGAAATGGAAGAGGAGGGAATGCTTTATCGAAGTTTAAAACTTTGTGTTATTACTTTAAAGAGACAGAATCTTGCCATGTTGCCCAGGCTGTTCTCAAACTCCTGAGCTCAAGCAATCCACCACCTCAGCCTGACGAAGTGCTGGGATTACAGGTGTAAGCCACTGTACCTGGCCTAAAAACTTTTATTGAAAGAATGATAAGATGAGTTACAGAGTGTAAGAAAATATTTGCAGATCACATATCCAACAAAGCACTAATATCTAGAATATATAAAGAAGCTTCAAAACTAACAATTAAAAAAAATCGAATTAGAAAATGCACAAAAGACACAAAGACAAAGTGGATATACAGATGGAAAATAAGCCCACGAAATATTTTACATCATTAGGCTTTAGGGAAATGCAAATTAAAAACACAATGAGACATCACCAATATACCTACATTAATACTTAAAATAAAAAATAATAACAACACCCAATGCTGGGTGCAATGCCCAATGCATGGATGCAGAGAAACTGGATCACTCATACATTGCAGGTAGGAATGTAGAATCATCCAGCCACTTTGGAAAACAGTTTGACAATTTTTTTAAAAAAATAAACATGCAAATAACATATGACCCAGTGATTATACTCTTGGACACTTATCCTAGAGTAATGAAGGCTTACATTCACACAAAATCTTGTTCCCAAATATTTATAGCAATTTATTTATAACAGTTAAAAACTGGAAACAACTAGATGTCCTTCAGCAGGTAAATGGCTAAACAATTGGGTACTATTAATATATATCCTTACTATGGAATACTACCCAGCAGTAAGAAGAAACTATAGATAAATACATCAAACAGATGAATCTCCAGAGAATGATGCTAGTGAGAAAAAAGCCAGTCCCAAAAGATTACACACTATTTGATTCAATTTACATAATATTCCCCAAAATGACAGAATTATAGATGCAGAGCACAGAGTAGTGGTATCCAGGGGCTAAGGAGGGGTAGAGATAGGAGAGAAAGTGGCTATGACTATAAACAAACCATATGAGGAATCCTTATGGTGGTGGAAGCCCCTGTAGCTTGGCTATTCTGATGTCAACATCCTGGTGGTGATATTGCACTGTAATTCATGGTACCGTGGATATACCAGAATTTGTTTAACCACTGAAAGCAACTGGGTAAAGAGCACATGAGGTCTCTGTGTAATACTTCTAGTAACTGCATGAGAATCTACAATTATCTCAAAATAAAAGTTTGATTTTGAAAAGAAAAAATGTTTTTAATGTTTTAATCCAAATATTTTTAATCCTAAAGACATATGGAAACAGAAAATAAATAAATACAATGTTAATTCTTTTCACTACAAATGGTCTTTCATAAACTCTTCAGAATTTTTCCAAATGGAGCATTGTAATTTTAACCAAAAGATCTACTACTTATCCTGAATGTTGAATCAAGGTAGAGTTATCACCATCCCAATAAACTGCACATTTCGCTTCTGCCTACATCAAGGATCAGTCAGTGTGTCATCTCCAAAACTCTACATCAGCTTATGGTCTGAAGCAGCCTGGCTTATGACATAATCATTTCACTATTGGTCACTAAAATAATCTAATTAAATTCCATGAAAATGTAACTGGAAACAAGACATTGTTTGACAGGGTTTGTTGAAAACCTCTATCACAATATTACCCAGAGGGAAGTGGGAAGAAACAGTCTCCAAACAACTCAGTTTCCAAACCTGAACTCAATAATGGCCCCTTCTCTTTCACTTACAGCTAAATATCTGATCCAGGTTTTAGACAAACTGTATGTGTGAGCCTATGTGCCCCAGCACACAGGAAGAGGAGCCCCACCCCTCTCTCTGCTGATGATGAGGTTCACTATTGAAAACCAGGAGGGACCTTTAGAGGCAGCCAGGCTTGTGGGCTCACCATGCTCAGAAGGAAGAGTGAACACTAATTTGGCTGGCGTGGCCCTACTGCTCTAGTCAGACTTTCCACAACATTCTATTCAGTGAATCCATGGATTCCATGACAACACTCAGGGAACATTTGCAGTCCACATAGCCTGTCAGTCTCAGCCAGAGAGAAAAATTCAAAATTCTACTCAGCTAGCCAGTGAATGCAACCAAAGCTTCAAACTCCAGATATCAGAGCTTCTACATTCTGCGGATCTGAAGCCTTGATCCCCACCCTAGGATTTGAGCAGCCCCTGGAGTTAACATCAGTGTTTTTTCCTCAGAAGTCATCTTTCATCTGCCCAGAGACTTGCTTCCATGCAGAGTAGGACAGTTCTCCATTTGCAGATGACTCCATCGAGCTTTGTAATTTCCATAACAGGAAATTAGACCAAAGATGATGAAGGCCTTAATGGGTAGGCTGCCCCCGCAGTGTCCGGAGTCACTGAGAACTAGGCGTGGCAGGTGTTAGCATGCCCCTGCCAGGTGGAAGGGTGCTGTCCTGTGGCGATAACATTAGGCCCCCATGCCCCAGTGCCCAACCAAACCAGCACCTTGCTCCCAGTCATCACCACCGATTAGATCCAGTCACTAAGACTGGGTTTCTGCTCTGTCTCTAATTTTCTATTCTAGTTACCTAGAATAGAAATAGAATAGGTTGTAACCCTATTCTTCTGGCCTGTCCCCGCCTCCCTTTCCCCAAAGGCTGAAACATAATTCCTTTATCTCCTAGCTACCAACAAGATGTTATCACTCACCTGACTTTGGGTTTTGCCAATTCTCAAAGATTCGAAGAGGCCATAAGATAGAAACTCTTGTGATTTTTCTTTAGTCAAACAGCCAGACCCACAAAAAAAAGGCAGAAAGAGAAAGAAGAATCTGGAATTAGACTCATCTTGGATAACCCTGGACAACAGGGATATTCAATTCAATTCAACTCAACAAAAACATCTCAAGTTTCTATGTGTGTCTGGCATTTTTTCAGCTTTTGGAATAGTAGAGATTAATACAACACAGCTCCTGCCTGCCCCAAGCATGCTGCTAATTGGGAAAACATACATATAAACATAACTGCTTAATTTAATATAGTACATAATGTGGCTGGAAGGTTTCATAAGATATGAATTTGTGTTTCATCAAGAGTAGTATATGGGTCCCATGGAGGAGGATAAAGGTAAAGCAGGGGAGAAGGGACTGGGCAAGAGCCAAAAGAGGGAGAAAGAGAGTCCCCAGAACTAAAAAGGACACATCTGCCGGGGTTGTGTGAGCAGCAGGCACCTGCACTGCCCGGGGGGTGGCAGGACCTCCGAGGGAGCTCCCTGGGGGTTGGCTGCAGGGAGACTGCCTGCAGGTCCCAGCAAAGAGCCCCACACACAAGCCTGGGATGGAATCCTGGCACTGCTTACCAGGAGACAGGCCAGACAAGGGGTGAACCAAGGTGTGGAGCACTGGACAAGGAGTGAACCAAAGGTGGCCAGCTCGACCATGAATAGAGTCCTCCCAGATGCCTTCCTCAAACCAAGTCTCCCTTCATAGACTTTTGGGATGAATGGAACAAATCCCAGTTGTACAGATGAGGGAGATTTCTGCCAGCCCTGGTAGAAGTGGGGCAGAGAACTGATTATAATTGATTACATAAAAATAGAGTACATAGCTCTATGACTTGTGTGTGTGTGTGTGTGTGTATGTGTGTGAAGTTTTTTTTTTTTTTTTTTTTTTTTGAGACTGAGTCTCACTCTATTGCCCAGGTTGGAGTGCATTGGCACGATCTTGGCTTACTGCAACCTCTGCCTCCTGGGTTCAAGCAATTCTCCTGCCTCAGCCTCCCGAGTAGCTGGGACTACAGGCACGCACCACCACACCCAGCTAATTTTTCTATTTTTAGTAGAGGCGGAGTTTCACCATGTTGGCCAGGCTGGTCTCGAACTCCTGACCTCAGGTAATCCACTCGCCTCAGCCTCCCAAAGTGCGGGGATTACAGGTGTGAGCCATCACGCCTGACCATGAAGATTTAAAACCACTCTACAGTGATAAGCATAGGGTATAGAAGAAATATGGGGGAGGGCACCAGACCCAGATGTGGACTCCTATGAAATCTGCATGAAGAAGCTGATGGGAAGACTGAGTCTTGAAGCATGAGTTAGAGAGAATCTGGTTAGGAAGGGGCATAGCAGGAGATCCAAGTGAGATGACGTGTGTGGGGGTGGGGAAGACTGAAGGGAAAATCCAACAGAGGGCCCCCCATGGATCTGCCTCCAGATCCACCTCCACAATGCTCTTAGGTTTGGCACACTGCTGCTCCCTACCTTCTATTTGCAAGCAGCCCATGATACCTGGCAACAGGTTTGTATGGCCCACTCTGACCCTCTGTCTCTTGTTCAGGAAATACCCTAGAACCACAACCATAAGAGCGTCTCGTTCACTTTGCAGCTAATTTAGGGTTCATAATCTTTCATCAACACTAGAATAATAGAACATTTGAACTGAAGATTTAACAATAACTTTGTTCAAAACTGTTCTTTTGCAGATGGAGAAACTTAAGACCAGAAACGGGAAATAACCCGTCACTTGTCATGCATCCAGAAAGGGGTGGAGTTGAAATCTGCATCCAGGTCTCCTGTTGGCTAATCCTGTGCTGGAGGGTCAGCACCTGCTTTGTGGAATTGCAGGGGGCAATATTCAGCTTGTGTTCTATGAGGCTGGCTCCCCAGGTGCCCCTCAGAGTTATGTGATGCCAAGCCCTGGGGCCATGCTGCACTGCCCCAACAAAGGACAGCAGACACTGGTCAGAGGCTCACAGCTTCACCAGCTACCTGGGCATCAGCTTCTCTGCAGAGTCCATGCCCAGCACATTGGGAGTTAACAGTGGTGGGGAGAAATGGCAGGAAATTGTAGCAGGAGTTCCCACCTTCCGGGACGAAAGGGCCCAGTGTCAGAAATTAGCTCAGCAGGAAGAGGAATCAGAGATGACTCTGTTTTCCTTCTTGTTCTAACAGCCACCTCCCAAATTCTCCCACCTCCAATTCTCTGCCACTGCCATCAAGAGGCCAAAAGACAAGCATTTGAAGGAGATGTCCCAGAACATAAGTGGAGGGCAGAAAATGTGCTCTTGTCACTGGAGCAGCAGAGGCCAAGTGAGGTCCTTTGACTGCCCTTGCCTTGGACACCAGCCTCCAGCCCCAGGTGGCATGCATCCTGAGGGTGCAGTAGTCGGTTGAAGAACTGTCTTTAAAAATGCACTTTTCCTAGGAAGGGGGAACTTGAGAAGCTCAGGGCGTTGGAAAGTTGATGAAAACCTTCTTGATGGAGAAGCTAATAAAAAGGAGAGACCCATAGACAGCATGGAGGGAGCCAGGCCCAGAGCCCAGGCAGGCAAGGGCTTTCCAGCCAAGGGCAACTCCCAACTGGCTGGAGAAGGGAACTTTGTGAAAACTGGCTTGTGTTTGGGTGCTAGAGCCACTCGGGTAAGTCTTCAAATAAAAGTCAAAGGTGGGAGAGCCAGCCAACTGGAGATTTCTGGAAATGGGACTTTCAGATATTCCCTAATTCAGATTTTTATGTACTGAACTAGTTTCATGCCTAAAGTTGCTCAAAAAAAAAAAAAAAAGAGAGAGAGAGAGAGAGAAGCTAGACAATCCTGACCTTCTTAGATGGTTACAACTTCCCATTCTAACCCTAGTGTGCAGGTTCAGGTGGGGGGTGAGTGAACTTTAGGGAGCAGGACTGGAAGAGCAGGGCTCCATGGAAGCCAGGGCCTCACAGCACTGCCACACACCATGGCCTGGGCCTGTGGCCTCCTTAGAGATGGAAGGGGCTTGAAAGGTGGTAGTATCAAAGCTTGTACACAAGGATTATCTGACACTTCTTCTGTCCAAAAGTGGAGTCTACTCCCCATCTCAACTATGGGCCAGCCTTAGTGACTTGCTCCTAACTAGCAGACTGCACCACAAGTAATTTGCAAGACTAGATCATAAAAGGTGACAGATTATGCACTTTCCATCTGATGTTCTCCCTCCTCCCCTCACTCTCCCTCTCCCTCTCTCCATGGGGATCTCTCTCTCTCCATCGGGATGCTGGCACTGGGCACCCAGCCACCATCTTGTGAGGAAGCCAGATCACCCCTTGAAAAAGCCACATAGCCACACATAGGCATGAGGCAGACTTCAGATGACTGCAGCTCCAGCCTCTGACAGGGAGCTGTCCCAGATGGTGCCAAGTGGGACAGAGATGAGCTGCCTCTGCCCACATTGCAGATTCACAAGCAAATTAAAGGTCGTTATTGATCTCAGCTACCATGTTTTGGGGAGAGTGTTTTATTACATATTAGTCAATAACCATACTAGAAAGCTTCTTGCTCAAGCTTTTTCTTGGTATTTGGAAACTGAGACCTCGGTTGCTGAGAGCTCAGGGAGAACAACACAGAGTCAAGGCTGCTATTGAGATGAGGTCGAGCTGCTGCTCAGATTCCAGCTTTTGGCCTCCCTAGCTGTAGTGGTTGATTTTGAGTGTCAACTGGACTGGATTGAGGGATGCCTAGATAGCTGGTAAGGCATTATTTCTTTTCTGATGCTGCATTAATTATTCTCAATGCTTCAGTAGGCAGTTTAACATTTGGTGAGAGTAACTGGGTTGCCCCAGGTGTGTCTGTGAGTTCATTTCTAGAGGAGATTGGTGTGTGAGTCAGTGGACCCAGTGGGAAAGAACCACCCTCAATGTGGGGGGGCACCATCAAATCAGCTGGGGGCCCAGATGGAACAAAAGGTGGAGGAAGGGGAATTTTTTGCTCATTCACTCTCTGCTGAAGTTGGGACACCCTTTTTCTCCTGCCTTGTACATCTTAACTCCAGTTTCTCCAGACTTTGGACTCCGGGACTCACCCTAACTGCCCCTACACCCCGACTCTGTGTTCTCAGACCTCTAGCCTCAAACTGAGCCATCAACTACTCAGGTTTTGAGACTTTGAGACTTGAACTGAGCCAAGCTGCCAGCTTTCCTGGGCCTCCAGCTTGCAGACAACCTGCCATGTGACTAAACCCTTATAATCATGTGAGCCAATTCCCCTAATGAACTCTTCATATCTCTTTCTCTCTCTTTCTCTTTTGCATATAGATTATATATACATCAGTTCTATCTGCAAAGAACCCTGACTAAAACACCAGCCTGTGCCTCTCCCTCTGCCCCACAGTTGGATACATGGACTGTGTTTGCCACCTGAGCACTCCCAGCAGAGATGGGAAGAGGAAGCAGCCCCATCCCAGGCTCCTGGGAATGGGACTTCTTGCATGTCACCTGTTCCTGTTTGTAAGAAAGATCCTGGACACCAGGCAGGGCTTGGGGGGACAATTACAATGCCTTTTACAGGGCTCTACACACTGGGGCTGCAACCCCACACAGAGGTGGGGAGAGCGAAGCTGTTCCCAACCCTGGCGTGGCTGCCTGGACACACCAAGGGCCTTCTCTGAAGTCAGGGGAGCCCAGATCCCGGAGCTAACAGGAGAAACATGAGAGCAGCCTCTTTCACAGGCTGTCTTCCAGGCATGAAGGTGTCATCCAGTTCCCCACAAAGAAAGCACAGGACATCTTACAGAGAACTTGTCATCAGAAGAAAAAAGGGCTGGACTCCTTTTTGGGCTCCGGGAAGCTCACTGCTGGGATTGATGGAGCAGAGTCTGCAGGCAGCAGCCTCACAAAGCCCAGAGGCAGGGTCACTAAGAGCCAGGAGAAAGGCCCCAGGCCCTGTGATGACTCCCATTCTTTAATGCATGTGCTTCAATGTGCATCTTGGATGGCAGTCCTGGCATCCAACAAGATCCAACCAGTCAGTAAAAACATGCCCAGCAGTTACCGGGAGCCCAGGTGACTCTGGAATGCCTCGAGGGGATTGGCGACCCTGTCCTCGAGGAGGTGAGACCCTTCCCCTGCAGTGCCTACCAAAGGAATAAAAATACTGAACACGTTGTGCAACAGGAGCTGAGGGGATGCTGCCCAGGTAGGGCAGGAAATGACAGGAAGGCACGGAGGTGTGAGGAGGGGCAAGCCCGAAGGTGGAGCCTCAGGAGCTCAGTGAGAAGTTGTTGAGTGTCCTCAGTTAGCCCTGGTCTGGACCCACTGTTCTCCCACAGACCTGATGCTCTTCCCCTGAAAAGAAGACCCCCAGATCTGTTCCCACCACCTTTCCAGCACCCACCCACTCCGCCCTCCATGCACCTCCAGGTCAGAACAACTTAGAGCCAGGCGCAGGCACCCTCTTCTGGACACCCCTCTGAGCATTCACTATGCACCTCAGCTCCTTCTCACCCTAAGTGCACCTCCCCATCACCCTGACTTCATGAAACTTCTGAATCTGCTCCCACTCTGTGCTGGGATTTCATGCCCTTCCTCTTGTCAGATGCAGTGTGTATTCAGGTCTAGCACAAAATAATTTCTTCATAATCTCTGGGTGACTAGAGGACTCAGAGACCCATGGGAAGCTCCCGCTTGATAAAGTAAAGCAGACCCACAGTCCATTTCTGTGCAGAGCTCTGTCAACATAATCAGGCTGTAAGTGAAGGCCACATACAAATGCTGCTGAGCCCAATAGAGGGAGAGAACACTTCTTAGGAGGCTTCAGGAAGACTTCCTGGAGGAAGGGGCATGGGACACATTCCCTGCAGAATCTAGAAGACTGGAAGGGTTGAAAAACAACAATTGGAGAGGAAAGGAGGTTGCTAATCTAGGCAAATCAGTTCTAAGCAAAATAAAGTAGTGAGAGACCAAATGATGTCATTCAATCAGGGAAGAGTGCACTGCCCCCTGATTGGAAGAGAAGATTCATGTCTGTGGCAGTGGGCTCGGGCTGCCATAACAAAGTACCATGGACCGGGCAGCCTAAACAACAGAATTGCTTCTGCTCCCAGTCTGGAGGCTGGAAGTCTGAGAACAGGGTGTCAGCAGGGCTGGCTTCTCCTGAGGCCTCACTCCTTGGCTTGCAGATGCCATCTTCTCCCTGTGTCTTCCATCATTTTCCTGTGTGCCTGTCTGTGTCCTTATCTCCTCTTCTTATAAGGCTATGAGTGCTGTTGAATGAGGGCCACCCTAATGGCCTCATTTTAACTTAATTAACCTCTCAAAGGTCTCATCTCCAAATACAGCCACATTCAGAGGTGCTAGGGATTAAGGCCTCAACATAAGAATCTGGGGGGCACAGAATTTAGCCCATACCAATGCTGTCATGATGCCCCCACACAGTGGGCCAAGGTGGATGGTAGGGGCTGGAAGAAGGGGCCACCCAGGGCAGGGAGAATGCAGCGGGGCCCAGGCTGGCACACATGAAAAACAGGCACAGGAGGATGAGTCAGTGCCTCTTAGCAGCCCTGAGCCCCAGGCACACCAGCAGGGCTGGAATGCAGGGAAGAGCTGGGAAGCATGTCCTGGGCCCAGCCTTGCATCCCACTCCTGTCGTGACAGCCAGCGTGGGGGAGGCTGACCCCGCCCAGGAGAGCTGCACCTTGTCTCTAGTTGGGTTTCTCAGAAGCAGACCCTGAGATGAGGATCCACACACAACTGAATTACTAAAGATGAGCTTCCCGAAGACGAGTGGGGCCTGGGTGAGGAGAGGAGGAAGACAACTGGGGAGTGGCCTTGGACTGAGGGTCCTGTCTCCCACAGGCACAGACAGGGAAAGGGGTGCAAAATCCCCCAGGCACTTCTGCTTCCTGCAGGTAAAGCAGCTCCTATACCCCAGGAATCCTGCAAGGACCAGCCCAGGCCCCAGTGCCAGCACTGCCCTCAAGTGAGAGTGGGAGGGAAACAATAATAAGAGATCTGAGGGGATCTCAGCCAAGCACCGAGATGATCTGGGACACACCCAAAGAGAGACTATACCTGCATGGGTGCTTTCAGCAGCATAAAGTGAAAACACAACCACAATGGCTTAAACCACATGGGCATTGATTATTTCACAGAACAAGAAATCCGAGCTATGGTGGCTATGAGCTTGGCTCAAAGATGTCTTGAACATTCAAGTTCTTTCCACCTATTCACATTAATCCTCCCAGTCTATTGACTTAATCCTTAAACTTGTTGCTTCGTGATTATAAAACAGCTGCCACAGTCCCAGGCATCACACGCAGACATGAAGAGATTCAGCCAAAGCAGAAATGGGAGTTCTTACCCACACCTTCTGAGAACATTCCAGGTGAACATCCCATCAAGCCTCAATAACCAAGGTTATATCCCTGCCCCTTAGTAAAGCAATCACTAGCCATAAAAACTGAATGGCCATGATTATTAGGCTGGGTTTAGCCCTTGAGTCTTCAGCCTTGGAGGGGCCCAGGATCCCCCAAGCATATTGCAGCCTGAATACCTTATGCCTGAATATATATATATATATATATGGCTTACAGACCTTCTCTATTCCCACCTTCACTCCCTGTGCACACGGTGCCCTCTCCTCCACAGCAGTTGCCAAAGCCTGGCTCATCAGCTCATGACACAACTCACCCTGCCTCTAATGTTCACTCACAGTGTACCAAGTACATGTCCAACCCTATTACCCCAGCTTTGTACCTCATGTCAGCACCTCACCCAGAGCCAGGCGGTGGGGTTAGGTGGGGAACAGAGGGGCCCAGCGAGCTGGACAGCCTGTCTCAGCCATTCCCACACTCCATGCATGGCCTCTGCCACCTGACCTTTTCACAGCAGCTTGTAAAGAGTGAAGAGGAGCTGGGAGGAGGGGGGGGGTCCCTGGAGATGTCTCCTGTGGCAGCACAAAGGGTTTCTGAAGACTCCAGCTGGAGGACAGGATGGGCTGGTAAGAGGCTGTCTAATGCCTTTCCCAGTTCCTTCCTCAGCTGGGGTTTCTGATTCATAGCACTGGACCTGCTCTCTGACTCCTCATGGCTCCACGAGGGCCCCTGGCATCAGTGTGTCCCTGAGCACTAGACTCTCCCCTCCACAGGCAGTGAGGGCACTGCCCGGCTCTCCCCAGGAGCTGACATCAAGCTAAGGTGGTAGCTTCCCAGGGCATCCTAAGAAAGTCCCCAGTCACCAAGTGTTGAGGGCTGGCCTCATGGGAATGGTGGGACAGGGTGTCCTGGAGCTGGACTTGACCAATTTAAGGCTTGCTGCCCACTCTGGGTCTTTGGACGAGCTCATGCCCAGGGCCAGGAGACGCCCCATGAAGGAACACAGTTTTGCTCTGCTGTGCACTGCTGCCTGTGCTTGGGGCCCGAACATGAGGACTCCCACCTCCTCTGCATGCCCACTGCCTCTCTGGAGTTTGCTGTCAGCTCAGACCAGGCGACAGAGAGCAACCGTCTTTCCAGTATGTCAAACTTCGCACTGGCTCAGTACGTCTGAGCAGACAGTTGGCTGTGCTTCCAGGGCTGCCAGCACTTCAGGTAAGCTCTCTGCCCAGCTCAAATGCCCAACTCTCCATGAAATTTTTGCCTTTTTAATTTAAATCCTTGCTCTATCACTTAAACTTAATGGCACTGTGATGGCAGCCAAGGGTGGGGAGGAGCAGCCTGGACAGAGAACCGACGTGGCTCGAGTCATTCATTCCTGAGTTTGCTTCTAGGTGTCCTGAGACTCACAGCAACCCACAGAGCTGGAAGAGGCATGAGACCCTGCTAACAGATAGGGAAGTAAGTCAAAGTCAGAAAAGAGAGGCCACTTGTTTAAGTCTCATACCAAAGTGAAAGGCTTCTCCATTTAAATCATATGACTCCAAAGTTGGATTTTATCAGGCTTGGTGTACCCACCTGGAGAATAAGAGAATAAAGGTGGTTTCTTTTAAAATGCTTTTGTGCGATCTCTCACTCTCTTTCTCTCTCCATTTCTCTCCTTGAATCTAAATGCTATAGCCAAAAGCACATAACGCTTCCCCATGGTCTACCCCTTCCCTCCCTCCAGTGTGGATCCTGCAGGAAAGCCAAGATCTGCAGACAGGAATCTCCTGTGGAGGGAGAGAGCAGGTCCCGGTGGCCCCAGGAGTCCACCTGCTTGGGGAAACTTTCCTGTGTTACTCAGGGCATTCACCCAGAAAAGGCAGGAAAGGGAGCTGGAGCCCAGTCACCAGCAGCCACCTGCCCGGAATGAGGAGGGGGACCAGAAACCAGGCGTTCTGGGACTGAGGGTACAGAAAACAGGAAGGAGCTGCTCAGCTCCCCACCCATGGGGGCCTGCAGGAGGGGAGAAGAGGGAAAGAGGGCCAGAGCCCCCAGCGCTGCAGCTGCCGCCATGCCACAATAGAGGCATTGAAGCTGGTGTGGCAGAAGCGTGCAGGGGCTGGAAGAGGAGTGCGGAGGGGAGGGGCTGCCAGAAGAGCCCCAGATGAGAGGGTCTGACGTCCTCCTGACCTTTAAGTCTGGCCTCAGTGCCAAGAAGGAGGGCAGACCAGACTGCAAACAGCCCCCTGGGCTCATGCCTGCATCTCATTATCTGCCCTGCCCCCAGAGGCATCAAATGCCTGGTTGTTCTCAGATTCCCCACCCTGCTGCCTGTCACATCCTTTACTGAAAGATGTGCTGTAGGCGCCATGAAAGAAGAGGCAGGCCCTGAGCAGAGGCCCCACTCCATGCTTGCTCCTGTACTCTTCCTCACTCCCCAGGTCCCCTTGTAAGCAGACGCCTCTGGAGGATGGGGACCTGGGTCCTCTCCTTTCCTCTCCCTGTTGGGGTGATGGGGCTTGCTCCAGGGAGAGAAAAGGAGAGGACCCAGGTCTCTCTAGGGAGAGGCCTACAGCCAGCCTAGTCCAGAACTGTTCTTTGTTGTGAGTCCCCAGTGTGGTTCTCATGCGTTTACACCAGTCTTGGCCCTGGCTCTCCATCTCACTTGCTGTGGGCCCCCAGAAGTTCCTTTGCCCTCAGACCTGCAAACCTATCTCTTGTACAACAAGGAGATTGGACTGCAGGATCCCAGGACCGGTATGTGATCCTTTGAGCTGACTTTGCCATTGGTTGAACGGATACTCTGGTGGGAGCAGGTTACACTTTTAGTCTTAAACATCTCTCAAATCTGTTCATTCTTTCCATCTCCACCCTCACTGCCTTAATCCTGTGTGCCACCATCCTTGCCTGGACCAATATTCTCCAGGCCTCCAGATGTGGAGTCCCCCATCCAATTCATCCACTTAATAGTGAAATGCAAACCTGACTGTATCACTTGCTTCCTAAAGTCCCTTCAAACACTTCACATTGTTTTTGAGCTAAAGACGCAAATCCTTCACATGGCCCAGAAGGCCTTACACGGCCCAGCCTCACCTCTCAGCCTCCTATTGCCTTCTTTGCTTCCCTGCTTTCCATCAGAAAACAAAGTGCCAGGTTGGGAGCCATGTCTTGTTCTGTTCATCAAGCTATCTCCAGCTTGTGGTGTCATTCCAGGCTTAGCCAGAAGCATTAAGTGGACAAATGAATGGTGAACACCAAAGATGGCAATTATCTCTCTTAGAGATGAAGAGAACAAGCCCTCATGCCCAAAGTGCCTTGTCAGGTTGATGCCCAATGTTCCACCATCAGAAGCCAAACTAGATCCCTCCCAGGTCCCTTCAGACTCTACAGAGCCTTTGTTGCAAGAGATCCAATGTTTATTTATAAGACATGCAACCCATGCTGACACCATGAGGCTGCTTCCTTTCGTTGATTGCCTGTAATGTGACAAGCACTTTGTATTTGGGGCAGACCTCCTTGATGGGCCTGTGCTGTCATTCACTTGTGCAAAATTAGGCAATCTTCCTGTTCAACCTTCCATGCAATGGCCAGCATGGAACCAGGAGCTGCCTGAGGAAAATAGGAACCATGTGTTTTTCTGTCTGGAGATAAACCAGATTCCAAGGGGACACAGGTGCCCTGGGAAAGATGTCAATGAATGAAGTTCCTCAGGCCAAGAGACAGTCAGTAGCATATGTATATGCAAGGGGTCCGTGGTGCTATAGCATCTATAGGATTGGTTCTGCAAGAGGCCTCCTTCCCCAAGCCTGCACCAGCCATGGGCATTATCAGCAGGCCACACGTTCTTTTGTGGCCCCATCAAAGAACAGTTCTGTGGCCAAACGTTTACTGCCATTGTCATATTTTCCAAGGCAAGGCCATAGGTGCTCAAGTCAGCACCAGCTCTGGGAAGGAAGAGATAAGCTGAGGCTGAAGAAACAAGGTCAGAAGGAGAGGAATCAGCACACGAGGAAGGTGAGGAATGGTATCGTCTGAGAGGTGTGGCCGATGCCCCTGGGAGGCATTATGGGACCAGGTGCACCCTTGAGCCACCAGAGTCACCCCAGCCCTACAAGGGTCAGCTGGGATGCCCCCAGGCCTGGACACTAAAACATACCAGGGTGAACATTTGCGGGAAAAACAAATCCATGAATGAGCTGAGCTACTTTCATCTTGAAGCTACCTGTGTTCTGTTGTGCAGCTATTTTTTCCATTTGAAACCCACCTCCCTCACCTACCCCATCATACGCCTGTTCTGGAAGAGTGAGCAGGTGTACGGACACCTCACGCAGGGCTTGCACGCTGCAGGTGACCAGGAAATGCTCATTCCTTCCCTGCCTCTCTTGGCTTCTCAGGCACAGTTTACTCCTGTCAAATTCCCATTAGACTAGATGCTCTGCCCAGCCCTTTCAATGCTGACTTTTCACACATCTGTAAGAAAGCCCTTGGGTCTGGCCAGGCCCGGGTGTGGACAGGGATGCTCACATTGAGCCTGTGGACACAGAAGAGTCTTTATTCGGACAGATTCTTGAGCCCTTGCTCTGACTGAGCCTATTGGTGCATTTGAGGGGGGTAGGGGGAGTGAGGCTTAAAAAAAAAAGGTCTTGAGGGATGCTGGGGAAGGAAGAGAAGCCAAGTGTCTGGATGGTGTGACCCCAGGCTGCAGCGCTAGAATGACTCTCAAAACATTCTCCTTTATCAAGGAAACAAGAATGTGAGTCACACTCTTCCCGCACCCCCAAGGGTTTCTTTGCTGAGCAGGGCTGCAAACTGTTTGGCTAATTAGGCTGCATCCTGACCTTCGCCTCCATCTGGAGCAGGCCTCCCTTGAAGGGAGCCGGGGTGCTGCTGCCACCTAGGGTCAGGAGAGTGCACTGCAGGGGGACGGCAGGGCCAGGAAGGAAAAGTCAGGACCCTGAATAAAAGGGCAAGTGGTCCCAGTGTGGTTCTGTTCACAAAGAACTTCCCATCTACCACTGCTGGGCTCTTAAAATAATCCCATGAATTCAGCAGGGCAAGGTTTTACTATCTTCTCTTTGCATATGAAGACGCTAGTGATTGCATGGCTGGGGACAGGGGTCTGGGACATTATGAACTCTGGCAGAGGTTATGAGTAGACTCTGGGAATTCTTCATGAGGGTTTTAAAAAGTTATCGCTGGTGTAAGTTTGTCTGTAAACATCCTTGGGAAGAACTGGGGAGCTGACGAGTCGTGGGGTCCTGATAACTGCACTGAGCTTCACTAAAGGCCACAGGGTCAAGGGCTTAAGAGACAGAGTCAGGGCCACTGGGTCTCTGAGCCCATCATCAGGGCCCCCATTGTCTGCCAGGAGATGACAGCAAACCCGCTATCCTCGAGGTGCTGGCCAGCCCAGCTAACAGTCAAAAACGAGGAGGATGGTGATAGATAGAAATGTTATTTTGTGTATTCATTTTATCACAACTTCTGGTACATGACTGCTATGGGCTGAATGTTTGCGTCCTCCTGGAGTAGACATGTTGAAGCCTAACCCTGATGTGATGGTATTTGGATGTGAAGACTTTGGGAGGTGATGAGGTCATGTGCGTGGAGCTCTCATGATGGGATTAGTGTTCCTATAAGAAGAGACCTGCGGGCCAGGCGCGGTGGCTCACACCTGTAATCCCAGCACTTTGGGAGGCTGAGGCAGGCAGATCACGAGGTCAGGAGATCGAGATCATCCTGGCTAACATGGTGAAACCATGTCTCTACTAAATATACAAAAAATTAGCCGGGCATGGTGGCACACGCCTGTAGTCCCAGCTAGTCAGGAGGCTGAGGCAGGAGAATCGCTTGAACCCAGGAGGCAGAGGTTGCAGTGAGCCAAGATCATACCACTCCATTCCAGCCTGGGTGACAGATCAAGATTCTTGTCTCAAAAAAAAAAAAAAAAAAAAGAGACCTGAGCTGGCTTGCTCCCTACCTCCCTATGTGAGACCTCCCTTGCTCTTCCCTATGTGAGACCACAGCAAGGTGCCATCCCAAATCCGGAAAAGGGCCCCCTGGGCACCACATCTGCCAGTGCCTTGATCCTGGACTTCCCAGCTCCAGAACTCTGAGAAATAAATGTCTGCTGTTCAAGCCTCCCAGCCTGAGGTGTATTTGTTACGGCAACTCATGCTGACTGAGACAATGACTCACCCTCTAGCCTGTTCTGCAGGAAGGAGAATCAGGAGTTATGTAGCAGGAACACAAGGGAATAAAATCCTCAACATTCAGTTCAACTTCCAAGCTGCATCTTGAAATTCACATATGAAACAATAGAGAGAAAAGTCAAAACTTGGAATATACCAGAGCCAAGTTGTGGTAAAACAATTTGGAATTCTAAAGGTAAGACCCCAGGGAAGTGGGGACTACTTTTTCTTTCACAGATTAGAAAGAGAAGAGAGGGTTGGGGAGAGGAGACGAGTGTCAGTTACTAGGACTAGGAGAAGGGGGGAGGCTGGGGCCTGGGGCCACGCAGAGAGAAGGGTCATCACTGAAGGACTCCCGTGGCCCTTCCACCCCAGCACCCTGAGCCACTAAATTGATCGCCCTTTGTGAGTGGCCTTGCAGGTCTCCTGTGTGGGACGCCAAGCGAGCTGAGGCTGTCCCAGCCATCAAGTGAGGCCCACGCAGATATTGTTCTCTGTGTGCTGCACATGGACGAGTCTGCAGATGTGATTCCCCCCGGTGCCCATCTACACAATGCCATCTACCAAGCACCACTTCCAACTCTCACAGGTGCCCTGGGACAGAGGCTGCTGTCCCTCATACCTAAGAGGGACTGTTCTTGCAGTGTCTGTGTCACAGGTACTGGACAACTCAACCTGAGTGTAACCTAGTCCCATCACTGTCATCACCATACTTCATTTTATAGATGAGCAACAAGACCCTAACCTTCGTGACTTCCAGTCGATATGGAGCTTAAAGGAAAGTGACAGGGTTCATGAAGGTCTACCTGTCCAGTCCCACCATCTTCAGGGGTTGGGGACTTTCCCTGTAGCCCACCTCTGCCCCTCTAAATGATTGACACACTGCACTTGCCTTCCCTTCCAGGGGACCCCGCTGGGCTAGGTGCCATTGTTGGCTGTCTCTGACCCTCCCCGTGTATGTGTGTGTGTGTGTGTGTGTAGGGTGTATGTGTGTCTGAGCATGTAGCTGTAAATAGTACTTTCCTGATTTAAAAATGCCAGGAAAATTCCAAAACACAGAGATTTAATGTTCATTTATTCCCTCGGGGCAATGTTGCCTCCATTAAAATGGTTAAAAAAAGTGAATAGAAAGAACTCATTTTGTCAGAGGGGTACTCAACATGTTGGCATTTTTGCCCTCTATTCTTTGCCACAGTAGGAACTTGCTTTTTTCTGAGTGTACACACACACACACACACACACACACTCAGTGCTGTACTAGGCTCCCGCTGACTGTCGTATCATAGTCTTTCCTGCAGAACCATCTCACCTCTCTCTGGGCTGATTGTCTTCTACACTCAATAAATGGTTCAAAGGCTCACAAATTCTGTATATAGGCCTTTGAAGAGGGCTGCACAATCTCCCAGCTGACCTCAGGGTAAGCTTCAGGCCACGGGAATGAGAAAGTGCACAGAGGCCCCTGCAGGGACCCTGGTGCCTGACACTTCCTCCAGAGCTAGGCTGCCCTGGTCCCAGCCCTGTAGCTCACAAGCTGTGTGACCTTGGGCAGGTGCCTTTCTCTTTCTGAATCTCAGTTTCTTCCTTGGTAACTGGAGATGATATTAAATAGCACCTGCCTCCTAGAGTTAGTGTGGGAGTAAACAGTTAAAACCAGAACAGTGTTTACAACAGCACCTTTGGTAGAGCAGGGCAGGAGCTCCACACCTTGGTCCTGAAGGCTCAGGCCCTGGGGCCTGGAGGCTCAAGCATCATTCAGAGCTTTACGACCACAAGTAGCCATGCTCCTGCCTGAGCCTGTTGTCTGGGCCTTCAGTGTCTCTGTGGTTAGGTCCCTCAGTGCTGATTCCTTTTTTAGGTTTCCAAGCGAAAGTTTCTTGTTGAACCTGTGAACCCTGACCTTGGACCCCTGCTCATCTGGCCCACCCGGATGCCACACCTGCTCTGTTTGGGGGTTCTCTCCCATCCCCACCCTTGTTTGGTGGCTGCTTCCATCAGACAGGTCCTCCTGGAAGTTCAAGGCTACCATCCCCAGACTGGGAGTGCAAACCCTGCTCAGGGCTCCTGTGGCCACAGGCACCCCCAAGGCAGAGAAGGAAGCCAGGAAGGAGAAGGCTCTGCAAACTCCTGGAAACAGTTCAGAGACGAAGAAAATTACACCACTTGAACTCTACTGGCCAGAGTCCTGGGAAAGGCAAACTCTCCTTGGGCCAAAATGGAGGGAACCACCCCACCCCTCCACAGGCATTGTGCACGTGGCCCATTGGAATGCGCTGAGATTCACAATGACCTGATAAGGATGTGGGGGCTGAACGCTCAGCGGGAAGACTCTGAGCTGGACCCAGCCCCACCCTGGCGGCCCCGGCCACAGAGCAGTCAGTTTGGAGCCGTGTGGCTGCCATTCCTGGTGACTTCCCAAAGCTACTGCAACCTTTTAAAAAGATAAGCACATTTCCATTGTGTTCTTAACATTCTTTAATGGTTTTCAGATTTCTTTTCAATATATACTTACCAAAAAAATCACTGTGAATAATAATAACCAGAAACCACCAAAACCTGCATGCAAAGTAATATGCTAAAATCTTCACTCATTATCTTGTCTAATGTTTTATCATCCACATGAAGCAGGTTTAGTCATCCCCACTTTACAGAGGAGGAAACTGAGGCCTAGAAACAGGCACGCAACCAGTAAGTGGCAGAGGCAAGACAGGAGCCCAGCTCCTTCTCCACCAACTATTTTGCTGGATCAGCAGCAGCAGCAGCATCTTCTGGTGCCTGCTACACCATCCTCTGCTTCTCAGGGACATGTCTGAAGCCATGGAATCACTGTCACGCCAGAGGCCGGGTTAGACTCCGTCCGTGAGTAGCCCACATTCTAGGGTATCAGATGGAGTGTCTTTCTCCGTCCTGCAGCCACAGCTGTCAGCAGCACTCTCTCTCTCTGGCCTCCCAGGGCTTCCTCTGGGAAGGCCCCAAAGGCACTGCAGGTGACTGGCCTCCAGAAGCACACAGCTCTCAGAGCTCCAGCTGTTCCCCTGAGAACAACCTGCTTGGGCACTGCAGGTTGCTGGGGTTGCTGGTGACCACTTCCTTTCCATTTCTGTTCTCGATGTCGTGAGGCAGTCTTCCTGATCTCTGCTCCCCAACTCCCTCCCATGGTTGAGAAGGCCCCGGCTCCCCATATTAAATCTCTCTCTACTTGAAATAGCTGGAGCGGTTCTACTTTCTCACGAACCCTGACCAAAGCCCCCCAGCCCCAGCTATAGCTCACAGGCTCCTGAGCACCACAGGCTCTCGAGGCTGACCTGGTTCCTCCACACACAACCCCTGCAGATCTCTGCTCACTCCAGACTCCCCCTGCCTCTGGCCAGGGCCCTGCCTTCCTGCCTTCAGGCTGAGTGCCCATTTCTCCGGGAAGGCTTTTGTGACCCAGCTTCATGTCCCTTGCACCCTGTGTATTGATCTTCCCGAATGATGCCAAGCCCTATGAACAGAGCGATTCTATCTGGCTTTGTACACTATTGTACCCAGCACAGGGTCTAAAAACACTTTCTGCATAAATGAATGAGTAAATGAAAATATATTGAGAAGTCTTTGAGATCCTGATGCCATGAGTATAGAGAAAGAGAATATATGCAGCTCAAATCCATTAAAGTTTGATTTAAAATGCATATTGGCACTGACTCAAAGCTGAGTGGGCTCCATGGGGTACAAAGACAAGCCCACCAGGACCCGAGAGTTGAGGAGTATGAACAGGCACAGGTCTCCATGCAGCTGCAGTCTGTTACAGCTTCTGGTGATTTCTGCTACCCTTTGTCCCTCTAGGGTCTGTGTTCCTGCCAAGAGACAAGCCAGTGGCAGGAAGGAGGCTCTTCCAGATGTCAGAAAGGCTTAACAAATGGTTTACTGTAGTTCACCAAGTTTCTACAAGAGTAAGCAATTGGCATCAGTTCCCTGAGCTGCCTGCTTAGAGACGGAGCTTATGGCACTAAACCATTTTTGTATATTCCATCAAGATCTAGGAAAACAGATTTCCTTTTTCAAAAAGCAGAGAAACTGTCCCACCCTGCAGTCAATGGGTGCGGAGGGAGTGGGAGCCAGAGATCCATGAATTGCCAAGCCAGATTGCAGCTATAACCAGATTTTAGTTTGTGAAGGTCTTTTACAGACCTTTTTACACCCTATCCACTGAGTATGAGTTAGGCTGGAGAGCAAAGGAATTGGAGCTTTTCCACACCATGCATAGTCTGCGGTTGGCCCTCACCAGGTGGCTCCCCTTGCGGAGGACTCTGCAGTGCCTGCACCTGAGCATTGCTGGGGCTTGTGGTGTGCATGGAAGTGACTGTGGAGTTCTTGAATGTAGAAACTGTTGAAAGTAACCACCTGAATTACTCCCACCATACTCTTTGACCTTTGTTTCTTTTAAGCATAATGTCAGCACTGATTTGAAATAATCAAGTAACTTCAACCAATGTAAAAATCCTGAGTTGCTTAAAAAACAAAGAAAGGCTGCCCCCAAAGTGATAGGCTTTCTAACTTGCCTGTGTCTTTGCACCTATTTCCCCAGGACGCGGGAACGCCCTTTTCCCACACCCACTTCGTTCTCCTCACATTCTGAGAACATCCTCCTCTTGACTGCATTTCTTAGCCTACCCGGGCAGGGGAAGGTGGTCTCCCTTCCAGCAACCCCAGTTCTATATACATTTCTTTCTCTTAGAATGTCTGATGCTATATTGCATTTATTGGTTTTCTTGTTTCTCTCCCTAGTAAACAGGACATTCTTTGAAGTCCTGCTGGCACATATGCAGTCCTCACACAACGCCTGTTGGATGATTAATTCATTTTAAGAGAGCAGATGAGCTAGGCTGTCTACAAATGTGTCAGATCCAGCTCCCGCCATCCTTCCTTCACAAAGCAGAGCTGGCCAAGCCTGTGCACCCACGGGCTGCCTCTGCTTCAAAGGACAGAGCCTGTGCAGTGAGCGTTTGGTCACCTGGTCGCACACTGAGTGCTCCTCAGCGCATGGCCTGAGCGTTCTGCCCTGACACTCGCTGGCCTCTGGGCGCTTCTGTCTTTGATAACGTCCTGAACACTATGGGAAGGCTCACTAGCATTCCACTCCTTCCCTAATGTGGAGTGGGTGTGATTTGAGGGGTTTGGCCCCCACCCCAGCTCCAGGGGTAAGTCACCTGGAGCTAATTTGCAGAATTTCATCTACAAATTAGTAGGAGAATACAAATAAGGAGAATTTCATCTCCTTAGCGCAAACAATATTGATTCAAGAATAATCAGGGATCCCAGCCCAAGCCAAGCCTTGCTGCAGCAATCAGTCGCTCTTGGGTTTGGGGGGATGATACGGCAGTGTGTCCCACGGTGGGTCCACCCAGCGAAACCAGTATTCCTCCTTCATGACTTTGGAAAGAGTCTCTCGTTCCGGAGGGTGTGATGTGTGAGGCTGGAACCACGAGGGACACCAGCTTGAGAACAAAGCCAAACTAGGGGGCAGGCGGAGCCAAGACGGAGGAGGCGAGTCCGGAGCAAACACACCGGATCCTATGAGCCCTGTAACTGCTGCGCTGGGCTGACTCCTCACAAAGCATCCAGACGCGTCTCGGCCCTGCGTCCGAGACGCAAAGTTGTGCGGCAACCAAGCCTAGAGCTAAGCAGTCACCAGGAGTGGAGACAAAAGCAGTGACAGAATGGGAGCGAAAACACGGATGACGAGAACGAGGCTCCGAGTGCAAAGCCAGCCGGGCGTTGTACAAACGATCCCGGGCCTCTGCTGCCCCCTGGCGGAAGCCGCGCGGGAGCCCAGAACCGGAGCGCTCTGCGCGAAGCCGACTCCATCTACATCGCCGCCTCCCAGAGGGAGGCCCTGGGAAGTCACTGAAAACAGCCTGCAGAAGAGTTCTCCTGTGTCACGTGGGGGGAAGAACAGTCCCTACCTGTTAGATTGCAATGAGGTTGACATGGCCAAAATGGATAACCGGGACCAGAGTTATTCTCCCACCTGAAAGAAGCGGGAGGAAACAGACAAAGCTATCGAGACAACCGTTTTCAAAACCCAGCACACCCCATGCAGAGGACAGTGACCCCCCACTGCCCAGAGAGTTTCCCAGCCACACACAGGGGGTGTGGGGACCCCGGCAGGGCTTGACCCCATGAGCTCAACCTCACAAGTTGAGGGACTAAGCGGAGTCCTCAGGACAGGCACGGCGTCCCTGGAGGAAGAAGGGGCTATACAGACACAACTCCAGTGATTCGCAAAGGCTGAGGCCTGGGTGCAGCAGGGCCGCTCAGCACGTGCAGGCGAGGAAGCTGCCAGAGGCCCAGAAAGATCCCCATGGGGCTGGAGGGACGATCAGCCAGTGCTCGCACAGGGCCGGAACAGCGCCTCCTCCATCAGCCGGACTGCAGGCTCACCACTCAGGAGGCACTGGACAGCCCTGCTTCAGGGGTGGGAGCAGTTATTACTAAACGCAGCTCTAACCCCATCTGAGAAACGTCAAACGCAGGACCGGAAAGGATCAGACTATTACAAAGTAACTTAACCGTATTCCGGAACAAAGCCCAAAAATATATACAGGAAAACAAAGATATCCAGTACACAAGAAAAAGGTGACAATGTCTGCCAACCAGTAAAAATAACCATGCATGAAGTGAGGGAGAAAAAACATTACCCATAATGAAGAGAAAATGCAATCAGTGGATGAAGTGCCAGGACACAACCTGTCAAAATGGCTGGGATTTGACTAAAGCAATACTTAAAGGGAAAATGATAGCACTACACTAGGTCAAAAAGGAAGAGGGATCTCAAATCTCACCTTCTGCCTTAAGAGCGAATTAAACCCAAAGTAAGAAGAAAGGAAACAAGAAAATTCAGAGCATAGTCCAGGTGCAGCGGCTCACACCTGTAATCCCAGCACTTTGGGAGGCCGAGGTGGGCAGACTACTTGAGGTCAGAGATTCGAGACCACCCTGGCCAACATGGTAAAACCCCGTCTCTACTAAAAATACAAAATTTACCTGGGCGTAGTGGCACACACCTATAATCCCAGCTACTCGGGAGGCTGAGGCAGGAGAATAGCTTAAGCCCGAGAGATGAAAGCTGCAGTAAGCAGAGATCACGCCACTGCACTCCAGCCTGGGTGACAGAGACTCTGTCTCAAGAAAGAAAGAAGAAAGGAAAGGGAAAGGGAAAAGGAGAGAGAAAGAGAAAGAAAGATCAGAGCAGGAAAGGAAGAGAAAGAGAGAAAGAACAGAGCAGGAAAGGAAGAGAAAGAAAGAGAGAAATAGAGAAAGAAAGATCATATCATAAATCCGTGGAATAGAAAGGAGAAAAACAAAAGGGACAAATCAATGAAATTAAAAGCTGGAGTTCTTTGTTTTTAGAAGATCAATAAAATTGATAAACTCCTGGTCAGGTTGATCCCCCTAAAAAAGAGAAAAGACTCAAATTACTAACATCAGGAATGGGAATTGTGATATCTATCACTACAGATTCTACAGATGTTAAAAAGAACATTAAGAGAATATTATGATAGACTTAAGACCAATATATATGACAAATTAAATATAATAGACAAATTCCTTGAAAGACACTATCGGCACTTACTCAAGAGTAAGCAGATAATCTGAATTAGCCTTATGTCTACTTTTTACATTCAATTTGTACTTTAAAACCTTCCTACACAGAAACCTCCAGGCCCAGATAACTTTTTTATCCAACTTAGGAAGAATAAATATCAATTCCATACACACTCTCGGAAAATTGTAAGACAGAATACTTATCAAATTGTTTTACCCTGGTACCATGACCAAAGACATCTCTATGAACATGAAAGCAAATTTTGTGTGTGTGTGTGTATATATACATATACACACACACACACACACACAGTATTTTATCTTATTTTATTTTATCTTATCTTATCTTATTTTATTTGAGACGGAGTTTCACTCTTGTCCCCCAGGCTGGAGTGCAATGGCATGATCTCGACTCACTGCAACCTCTGCCTCCTGGGTTCAAGCAATTCACTTGCCTCAGCCTGCCGAGTAGCTGGGATTACAGGCACACCACCATGCCCAGCTAATTTTTGTATTTTTAGTAGAGACAGGATTTCACTACGTTGGCCAGACTGGTCTCAAACTCCTGACCTCAAGTGATCTGCCTATCTTGGCCTCCCAAAGTGCTAGGATTAAGATGTGAGCCACTGACCCAGCTTCTATATATATAGTTTATACTAAAATACACTTTAAACAAAATTTCAGCAAATGAAATCAAATCCAACAGTATGAAAGATCATGGCCAAATGGGTTACATGCCAGAAATGCAAAGTTGATTTATAATTTGAAAATCAATTAATGTGATTCAGCATATTTTGAAATTAAGAAAGAAAAACCACATAAGTGTCACAATAGACATAGTAAAAACATTTTCAAAAATCTAACATCCATTCTGGACATAAACTCTCTAAACACACCAGGAGTAGAAGGAGCTTCCTCAACCTGATACACGGCCTCTACAAAACCTTCTATTCACATTATGATTAATACTGAAAGACTGAATGCTTTTCCCCTAAGATGAAGAACAAGACAAAACTATGTACTCTTACAGCTTCTTTTCAACATTTTTCAACATTTTCTAGCAAATGCAATACAGCAAGAGAAAGAAATAATAGTCATTGAGATTAGAAGGGAGAAGTAAAACTGTCTTTATTTGCAGATAACATGATTTTCTGTATTGAAAATTCAGTGGGGCCTACACAAAAAGATACTAGAATTAATAAGTGAGTTTAACAGGTTGCAGGATAGAGGATCAACATACAAAAACCAATTGTTTTATATTTTCACTAGCAATGACAATCAGAAATTAAAATTTAAATCCAGTATCATTTAAAATGGCATCAAAAATATGAAATACTTAGGGATACATTTAACAAATGACATGAATGAACTGTACACTAAAAATCATAAAACATTGCTCAGAAAAAAATTTTAAAGAGCTCAAAAAATGGAAGATACATTGCATTCATGGATCAGAAAATATAATACTACTAAGATGTCAATTTACCCTCAAATTGATCTAAAGATCAAAAGACCTCCTCCCTGCACCCTAGATTGCTGTCTACCTCCTGGCATCTCCACTTGAATGTCTAATACCACTAATATGTCAATTTGCCCCCAAAATGAAACAAAAAATTAAACTTCTAGAAGAAAATATAGAGAGAACTATTTGTGAGAAGCTTACTGAGCTGATTCATTCAATGAAATGCCACTCAGCAGTAAAAAGAAATGATCAGTCCCCATATAAGCCCCCAAAGCAGGGAGTAGGGGGGTTTGTAGAAACTGACAAAGTGATTCTGAAAGTCAGATATCCCTAAATAAGAAGAGCTACACATCACACATAGCATGGACACATAAGAACAACTGAGATTTGACAAACGTGCAAAGGTAATTCAACGTGGGAAAAATAGTCTATTCCAGTCTATCAAATGGAAATAATTTGATATCCATATGAATCAAAATGAATTAAATTCATATTTTGCAGCACCTACCAAAATTCACTCAAAATAAAACAATGAAAGTTCTATAAGAATATATAGGAGGAACTATTTGTCATAAGCTAATGTGGTGATTCATTCAGTGGAATGCTGCTCAGCAGTAAAGAGGAATGAACCATCGATACAAGCAACAACATGGATAAAACCCATAATCATTGTGCTGACTGAAAGTAGTCAGACAAAAAGGGGTTTTTGTTAGATGCTATTTATATAAAATTCAAGCAGATTAAGCTATACTGATGGAAAGCAGGTATTTTGTGGAGAGGTTCCCCACGTGCAGAGAGGTGACGGGGAGGGCAGAATGAAGGATTACAAGGGACAGGAGGCAATGTGTGGGGTGACGGATAAGGCCACTATAGTGACTGTGGTGGTGATTTCATAGATGTAGACATATGTCAGAACTTAGATTGTGCACTTTAAACATGTGCAATTTATTTTGTGTTGTTTATACCTTAATAAAGCTGTAAACATTCACAAAGAAGGAAGACAGGAAGGAAGGAAGGGAGAGAGGGAGAAGAGAAGGAGATGCAGGGAGGATGGAGAGGGAGGGACAGAGGAATTTACACACTTGTGGAAGGAAGGAAGGAGGTAGAAAGGGAGGAAGAGAATGAGAGGATTCACTCCCTTTCGTCACATGTTCAGACTCTCATTTACTATCATCACTGAGCGTTTTCTCTACAGAAGCTTTCTCCACCTGACCTTTGGGACACCGTGTGCCTGTAGTTTTCCTTATACTTTCCTGGTCTTTCTCCTTCCCTCAACATTGCCTCAACCTCTCAACTGGCAGCGCCCTAAAACTCAGACTTCTTTTCTCTAAGTCACCTCCTTTGGTGAGCTCACTGGATTTCATAGCTCTGAATCTCATCTCTATACTGACCACCCTCAAATGTCTCCCTGTAGCTCAGACCTCCTCCCTGAACGCTAGAGTCCTCTCTACCTCATGGCATTGCCACTTAAATATCTAGTAGCGATCTCAAACTTGGCATTTTCAAAATTCCCACAAACTATGCTTCCCACTATCTCCCCATCTTAGTAATTCCGACTGCTCGAGTTAAAAATAGCACACACACAACAAAACAAGCAAACATAAAAACACAGAATTACCCTTGGTCCCTCTCTTTTTCTCATTACCCACTTCCAAATACTTTGACAAATTTGTCAAGTATATCTTCAAAATTTATCCAAAATCCAACCACTTCTCACCACCTGTAGCTACAGCCCCGGCTCAAGCAGGAGTGATTTAGTGTCTCGTCCCATCCCCCCGCCTTCACCCCTGCCCCTCATTGGCCCTCAATAGAGCAGCTAGAATCTCTCTCTTACGCCAATTCTTACAGTTTTTTTTTTTCTCTCTCTCTTTACAACATTGACCTGAACCTCAAACACTGTGCCAAACAGAAACAGTGAGAGTGGGTGCCTTAGTCCATTTGGGCTGCTATAAAAAATACCCTAAACTGGGTGGCTTATAAACAACAGAAATTTATTGTTCCCAGTTCTGGAGGCTGGGAATTCCAACATCAAGACACTAAAAGATTTGGTGTCTGGTGAGGGCATGCTTTCTGCACATAGTCTCACTGTGTCCTCACACAGTAGAAGGGATAAGGGGGGGTCTCCCTCAGAGGGCCCTAACCCCATTCCTGAGGGTTCTGCCCCCACCTAATCACCTTCCAAAGGCCCCACCTTTTAATACCATTATCTTGAAATTTTCAACGTATGAATTTGGGGAGGCCTCAGACATTCAGACCATAGCATTGGACACCCTTATTTTGTTTGTAATTCCAAAGGAAACGGGTCTTATGTTTCTCCATTAAATATTAGGTTTGTGATGGGTTTTTTGAATATAACTTTTGCCAAACTAAGGAAATTTCTTCCTGTTCCTAGTTTTCTATGCTTTTTTAATCATAAAAGTTGTTGAATTTCCTAAAGTACTAGTTCTGTATTAATTTTAATTGTCATGTAATTTTTCTTCAGTAGTCTTTTAATATGGCAATATTTTTAACAAAAGATTTTATGACAATTTTTCCAATGATGAGTCACCCTTGTATTCCTAGGTGGCACCCTACTTAATTATAATATTTTCTTAACAAAAAACTTGATTCATTTAGACAAGGTTCAGTTTTTTCCTTCAATGTTGATATACTAATCAATTGAAGTCCACTTCTCTTTATATTTATTGTTCTTATCTGATACTCGACTTACAAATTATATTAGATTCATAAAATCAGCTACACAACTTTCTGTTTTCCTATCTTATGGAACCACTTACAAAGATTAGCAATTAACCATTCCTGGAGTTTAGTTAAGATTCATCTATAACCCATCCAGGCTTGGGGCTTTGAGGAGGGGAAATCTTTGAATACCACCTTACTTTTCTTAGTAGTTATTAGTTTATATAACTTTTCTAATATCTTCATCAAGCTTTGCCTCTTAGTCTTCCAAAACTTTTCCTATTGAATTCAGTTTTTCAAATTCATTAAAATATAATCGAATGCACTGTGAGTGTTCAAGTAACAGGAAAATGCTGATCCTTTTAGCTATGTTCACACACTAATCTGGGCTCATTTGAATAGGCCACCCTTCCTCTCAGTTGAAACAGAAAATCGTGTTGTTTGATAACATTGTTTCCCTACATCATTCACATCCCTAGAATTATGTAGGACAAATAACACCTCCAATAGATTGTGCACCCCACGCCCCCCCTTGAAAGACTATATTGTTTTAATAGAAATTTCCAGAGCCCGTGGCTTGCCTAGCTTCTTTCTATGATAAAATATGGGTGCATCTTTGACAGCCTTCCTCATAGCCTTGGTATTGCTCATCACTAAGGGCTGATGCTGTGGCTCCCACATTCTTAAGACGCATCCCTCCCCAGTCAGTGCCTAGTGCATTGCTCAAATAATGTCGCTATATTGATTACAATTAAACATGTTATCTCTACTGTGTTACAGTAAATCACAGATTCACCAGAGAGAACAGTTACCTAGGACTCCCAGTTAACAGTAATATCTTTCTGGCATACCTGTAGTTTGGGGAATGACAAGCTGAAACCATAATAACAATTATTCACTGAGCACCTATGATAAGCCTGACATAAATTGGCACCTGAGATGTTCTACCTAGAAGCTTTATTAAAGCCACACAAGGAAAACCTTAGCAACTTTGGTCATTTTCTTTTTTTTCTTTTAAAGACAGAGTCTCATTCTGTTGCCCAGGATGGAGTGCAGTGGTGCAGTCATAGCTCCCTGCAGCCTCAACCTCCTGGGCTCAAGCGATCCTCCCACTTCATCCTCCTGAGTAGCTGGGACCACAGGTGTACGCCACCATGCCCAACAATTTTTTTTTCTATTTTTTGTAGAGATAAGGGTTTTACCATCTTGCTCAGGCTGGTCTGGAACTCCTCACCTCAAGCCATCTTCCCACCTCAACCTCCCAAAGCATTGGGGTTGCAGGTGTGAGCTACCACTCCCATCTTGCTTCATTGATTAAGAAAATATTGATCACATGGGTTAAGTGACTTGCCTGAGGCCACTTAGAGAATAAGTTAGAGCAGGGATTCAAATTCAGATCCACCCATTTTTTAACTGCCCACTGAAATCTAGACTTTTTTCAATAAAGAATTTTCTAAAGAATAGCCTAAAATCAAATGGTTTCTGCTAAATCAGGTATACCTACAAATTTTTAGGCTCCTAGTTACCATCTTAAGTCCTGGACAGCTATTAAGTGGCATGCCTATGCTGGCTCCTGCCTATTAAAAGCAGTTGTCTGGAGTCTTGCACTGAGAAGGATTGTGCAGCTGAGCTTGGGCTAAATGAGAAATTGCAGAGATTGGATTCTAATGCCATTTGTATTTATCAGAGTTCTTCAGAAAAACACAGCCATGGGATATATACATATGAGAAGAGATTAGGAATTGGCACACACAACTGTGGGGGCTGACAATTTTCAAAGTAAGCTGGAAGGCTGGAAATGCTGGCAGGAGTTAATGTTGCAGTCCTGAGTTCCAGGACAGTCTGGAGGCAGAATTCCTTCCTCCCCAAGGGACCTCGGTCATTTCTCTTAATGCCTTCAGCTGATCAGATGAGGCCTGCCCACATGCTGAAGAGTAATATGCTTCTCTCAAAGTCTGATTTAAATGTTTAAAAAACACCTTCGGCCAGGCACGGTGGCTCACACCTGTAATCCCAGCACTTTGGGAGGCCGAGACAGGCGGATCACGAGGTCAGGAGATCGAGACCATCCTAGCTAACACGGTGAAACCCTGTCTCTACTAAAAATACAAAAAATTATCCGTGCGTCATGTCAGGTGCCTATAGCCCCAGCTACCTGGGAGGCTGAGGCAGGAGAAGGGCATGAATCTGGGAGGCGGAGCTTGCAGTGAGTGGAGATCTTGCCACCGCACTCAAGCCTGGGCAACAGAGCAAGACTCCATCTCAAAAAAAAAAAAAAAAAAAAAAATACCTTCACAGCAGCCTCTAGACTAGTGTTTGACCAATCAACTGGCAGTATATCCCAGCCACATTGACACATAAAATTAACCATCACACTATCAAGATCAGGAAGATGACATTCTGTAACGGTGGGTCTCAGACTTTAGCATGAATAGGAAGTCTCTGACGGGCTGGTTAAAGCATGGATTGCTGGGCCCCAGCCCCAGAGCTTCTGACCCAGTAGAGCAGGGCTGTCCCTGTGAGAGTTTCCTGAGATGCCGATGGTGCTCGCCCAGGCCCACATTTCAAAAACATCCCTGAATGGTGTCATTGCTACATTGCTGAAGTGATTACACTGAAGCATTATGAATGATCATCATACAATATATTTCTAATCTACAGTTTATATATAATAAAAACAATTTGAAAAATTTCTGAACACCTAAGTTTTCAACAAGAAAAACTTTACTTTTAACCCAGGAAAATATCCACCCAGTCCTTAGCTTCTCTTAAGATTATAATAAAAAGTTGTCTCAGAAGATTATAATAAAAAGTTGTAATCACATATCTTCAATCAATATTCCAAAGTAACAGAGACATGTCACTCACAGAATTAGGAGCTGGGCCACCCAAGTTGGACAAGGTCACAGTTCTCAGTTTATACAGCTGATCAGAGCCAGATCTCCTGATTTCTGATGCATCTCTCCCTTAGGCCTCGGTTTTCATGTCCATAAAATGGGATAGTTTGCTTGTGCTCCCTCCAGACCTGAGAATTCTTCTACCCATGGTTTACATAGCTTGACTTAGTTTGATGCAAAACATTCAGACAGGTAGTACTGTCAGAGAGGAAACGGTCTGCCTGTAAGGCAGGACTGTGGGCGGGGGAATCTGTGCTGGAGGGCACTGGGTGGAAACTTCATAGGGATGATTCAGATTGCAGATTGGACACTTCATTTCTCTCACACTGTGAACTTCTACAAGACCCTGAATTACAGACCCCATTCCTGGGACAAAGCTTAAAGGAAAGAAACAAACTTTAAAGAAATATAGGAAGCTGCCTTTGTTACTGTAATGATTATGGATCTCTGTTGTAAAAATAATACTCATTGAGCCCATACATCTTACTTGCAGAAATCCAAAGCTATGCTATTAAAGCTATTTCAGGGTTTCAGAAGATAAATAAATCGAAGGTCTCTAAACCTTCAGCAAAACTGAAGGTTCCAACTTGGATTAATCTGGAACTGAATGTCACATTGAATCCTGCCAAGGCTTGGCAGGGCCCCAGGCAAGAATGGTTTACATTCCATCCAGAAAAGCGGCTTTGGGTCCTGGAGGAACCAGTGGTTTGTTTCAATGCAGCCCTGACCGGGATAGCTGGATGGGAGGGTTCCCCTGGGTGGGCTTAGGTGGCACAAGTGAGATGAGGGTCACCTGGTTGGAGTCCCAAAGCACTGCTCAGCTCTCAGTCACTGTGACTGGTAGAAATGCCACCAGTTTGTGCAACGAAACAAATCTACATCTATTCCCTGTGAAGCTGTGATTCCTGGTGTAGTGTAGCACACACAACCCAAAGGTCAGAGTTGAGACTCAGTTCCTGCTCTGGGAGTTAGTGGACACGATCTTCAACTTGAAGCCAGAAGAACTGAGTTTAACATCAGGCTCTGCCCCCTCAAGAGCTCTGTGATTTGGGCAAGTCAAATAGCCCCTCGGACTCTTCAGTTCCTCATCAGTAAGTGAGGCTAAATTCCCATCCCTGTGGGGACTCCACAGGCGACCCCTCACCAAAATTGATTAAGGTGCAGCTTCCCTCACTGTTAATACCTACAGTTCATGCAGATCAAAGAAGACTTTAGACCCAACTTGAGTGGCTTTTACAGAGTACGTCACAAAGGCAACAATATGGCATAAAGTACTCAGCACCTTTCCCCGCCCACCGTCAGTGGAAGCCTGGTCCTTAACTGTTTGTGGTGTTCAAGGACACCAAGGAGGCTCACCCTGTGCTAAGGCGTCACTTCAGGGGACTAGGAGAGCTATAAGAAGAGGTAGGTGGGAAGTGGCCATGAAAGAGGGCCTGCCAGAGCTTTTAGGGGAGGCCAGAAGAAGGACCGTGGCCCATGAAAGGGTGAGGAGAAGGCCATGCTGACAAGGACAGCAGTACACATGTGTAAGGACTTTTGGAAATCTTTTGCTGTGTGTTGCGCCCTCGATATTCCAGACCTCCAAAGACTTAATTAAAGTCTTATGTTATCTTAAAACACTTTTGGAGTAGAAATTATATTTCTCTTGATGCATCACAATGCTAAGACTAGAGCTTAAGGCTGAGGCTGACGGGCCTAGATAACTTCGGGTTGCATATACTTAGATTAAGAGTCAGTACATTTTAGGATGAAGCTTCAGGCATACATACATGCACAGTAATGATCATGAAAACAATCCCCAGCATCTCTACAGACTCCAGCATTTTTGAAATGCTTTCTCATGTTAATGCAAGTCCATTCTATGTGTTCAGCAAAGCATAGGCTTTGCTCCCCTGCAAAGCTGGACATTGAATGCAGAGGCTACTTTTCCTAAGCAGAGTAACCAAAAGAATTCCATGTCCAATTACAGCAGGATAAGGAAAGCTGTGAGGTATTTTATTAATTAGAAAATGCTGGATCCTCCTGTCTAGCTGAGGTAAGGATGACCTTTGACCTCAGAGCCTGCATATGGCAGTATTTATGCAGAGGCATAGTCCCATATACACAAATAAATATGGTTGTCTTTATACATATATGTGTACACACACACACAAACACACACACACACACACACACACACACACATCTCACTTAGCTAGACACAGCCCCATCTTGAGGGCAGAGAGTGGTCCTGTCTTTCCACTTCAGCTCTTCCAGTGTCCAGGGGTGACCAGTAAGTGTTGGTGGTGGAGAGAATGGTGCTAAGGAGAATGGGCCCATCTGTGTTCCTAGACTGTTAGCGGGAAACAGAAGCCATCTGATGATGGGTCACCTATCTTTGTGACTGGGTGAATGAGTTGGAGTGGGGGGGCAGCTTTCAAGCTTTCATACAGCTCTAAAGACAAGGCTGGTCCACCTCTAGTCTGAGCTCCATACCAGGCTCTTGCCAGCACCTTCCTCCCCACTCGCCAATGAATGAGGTTCTTCTCGTTACCTGAAGGCATTACTCTCCCTTCTCATACGCGTGTATTTCTGACGTGTCTATACATCAGTTCTGGGCCTCAATCCACCCATGTCAGCTTGTCTACAGGTCACCCTTGTGTTTCTCACTGTGCCTGACAAGGGCACCCCAGCAGGGCTCATGGGTGTGAAGGCAACATGGTTACATGGGCAGGGGTGCGTGAGGGTCCAAGAAGGAGGATATGGAAGTCACAGGTAGTGGGCCAAGGCCTGACCTGCACAGGGGAACCAGAGCAAAAAGCGACCTTGTCCTCCTGGCCAGGACAGTGCCTAGAAGATGCCCACTGTGTGGCCAGTTCTGGTCACTCCCCTTACAGTAAGAGTACCATGAAACAAAAGGAAGAGAATCAACGGGCAGAACTAACCTCACACACTGGGCAGACCATGCATGAAATGTGATAAGTATAAAAACACAATGGCGTCTCAGGTCTACCAAGCCACGTCACTGCCACAGTATGGGCCAGGAGAGCAACAACCTACCGGGTCTGGGGCCCCCTCGGCTTTCCAGGCCTGCTGAGGAGACTGATTCCTTTCACTGCCCCTGTGTCCCCTACCCTGCTCCAGCAGCACAGTGTCCCAAAGCTCGGTACCTATCAGCTCAGTCCACAACAGTGCAGAGTCCCCTTCTCAGTAGAAAGACTTCTGCCCTAATCGCCCACTCCAGCAGGGCTGGCAGGTGTACGACTGTCAGGGGTTCTACCCCTGCCTTCCGTCTCCAGGGCTCCAGCACCCTGCACCGAGCAGGGACTGCAGGAGAAATGCTCCTCACCAGCTTCCTTGTATCCAGTCCAGATTCCTTTCTCCTTCAAGGACAGGTGGGAAGTTTGCATTTCCCAGGCTCCTTCCAAAAGTAAGGAAAAGCTAGCAATTCTCATTAATCAAAACGACAGTAAATCTGAGCAGACAGGACTTCACTTCTCTCACTGTGAGGTTCTACAAGTCCCTGAATTACAGCCCAAATTCTTGGGACGGAGTTTAAAAGGAAAAAGCAAACTTTAAAGAAATATAGAAAGACGGTTTTGTTACTATAACTATTATGGATATCTATTGTAAAAATAATACACACTGTGCTCATATATCTTACTTGCAGAAATCCAAAACTGTGTTCACCTAAGCCACATTGAGAGCTGAATTATCATTTGTAAGAGACCAAATTATTTTATCAAAGTAACAGGATAATTTTCAAATGTGTATTTACTTGTGGGGCTGGGTCAACAGCCAGAAAATATCTAAATGAGAACTCAGATTCATCTGAACTTGACATTTTCAGTTGATCTAATGGCTAATTTGTATTCAGTCCACTGACTCTTCAATGGCTTCTAATTAGGAGACAAGCAGAGAATTCTGAGTCCTGTGGTTTGTGATCCGGGTGCCTTATCTCCTAGATGGTTATAGGCTATCCAGGTGGAGTGTTGGAAAGTGGGACAAATGAAGGCAGGCCTGGAAAGGAGATGAAAGGAAAGACAGTGGCGTAGAGTGACTATAGTTAATGACAATATATTGTATATTTCTTTCTTTCTTTTTTTTTTTTTTTTCTTGAGATGGAGTCTCACTCTTTCTCCCAGGCTGGAGTGCAGTGGTGCAATCTCGGCTCACTGCAACCTCCGCCTCCCAGGCCAAAGCAATTCTCCTGCCTCAGCCTCCCCAGTAGCTGGGACCACAGGTGTGCGCCACAATGCACGGCTCATTTTTATTATTATTATCATTTTTTAGTAGAGATAGGGTTTCACCATGTTAGCCAGGCTGGTCTCGAACTCCTGACCTCAGGCAATCCGCCCGCCTTGGCCTCCCAAAGTGCCTGGGATTATGGGCATGAATCAGTGCACCCGGCCTGTGTATTTCAAAATAGCTAAGAGAGGACTTTTAATGTTCGTATCACAGAGAAATGATAAATGCTCCAGGTGATGGACACCCCAATATTCTGACCTGAACATTACATGTTACATGCATGCAACAAAATTTCACGTGTACCTCATAGATATGTACAAATATGTATCAATTTTTTAATTTTAATTTTTTTTTAAAGAAGTGTGCTAGAAAGCAAAAATTAGGTACTGCACAACAAGGTTTGAGTTAAGGGCAGTGCTGGAACACAGAACAAACCCTTGTGGCCATGTCTCTCAGCCAGGTCAAGGACCCATTCCTGCAGTCAACAGCTGGGAAGGCGTGGAACCTGGAAGGGGTAGCCTGGGGAGGGAAAAAGGCTGCTTGGAGGTAGGGGAGGCCTCCGTGCTCACCACCCAATGGCAGAGATAAGGCATTGGAGCAGCCAGAGAGGAAAAGTCCCCGTGACGCAGCGGCGCTCTGTCAGTGCGCATGCGCACATGTCTGTGAAGCCCGCGCTGGGGTTGAATCTGTCTCCCTCAGCCTGGCTGAGCTGCAGGAAGATCGGTATTCAGGCAGACAGCATATGCAGTTTGAAAGAAAGCAAAGTGCTTTGAAAGTGAAGGGGAGCGGAACATGCCACCCCAAAATCTGCCACTTTGGCATAAGGATTGAGTGGAACTATCGGCAATTGAGAAGAAGCAGACACAGGAGAAGCTCTCCGCCCTCCCCTATTTACCAAAAAGCAGGACACAAATTTGTCAAGGTGTGCCCCCGCCCCTCTCTACCGGGAAGGATGGAGTGAATCACCAGACACAACCCGAGCTCCTCCTCAACCTGGAGAGGGCACCATAGGAACCTGTACAGCACGTCCCGGTCCTGCTGAAGCCCTTCCCTTCCCTTAGCTCCCCATAGGGTGGCCTTCCCACTCTGCGCCTCCCCAGAAACTCAAGCCCTTCTCCTCTGTCTTGTCACTTCTCTAAACAAGCATTCTCTTGTGAGGTACTACGAAAACTCGAGCTCTGGCCGCCCCTTGGAGTTACTCACTGCGGACTTTCCCACGGGTGTGCGTGATGCACGTGGTAATAAACTCGCGTCTGTTTTTCTCTTGTTGATCTGCCTCTGTCAGTCTCTTTTAGAGCCCCAGCCAGAGAACCTAGAGGGGTAGAGGAAAAAGATTTTCTTCTCCCTACAGAATCAGACAGGCCTGCTCTCGAATCCCAGACATGCTGGGCGCTCGCTGAGTGCTGCTGGTGGAGCCTCTTTCTTCCGACCGTCCTCATTGGCAAGGCGAAGGCAGCAAACACCCTGGAACAAGCCGGCTCTCCACAGGCTCAGCTGTTTGCATCCTGTCTCATCCCTGTCACTCCCTCATCTCTGAGGGTGTCCCGGGGATGCTGCTGCCCTGTGGGCACCTGGGACGGTTCTGCCTCATTCCCCCCACTCCTCATGCCCAGGGTAGCTCCAGGGGGAGTCCTTAGATCATCCTTTCCCCGTCCACACCCGAGCCCTCAAATTCCCCACACGAAGCGTCCAGGGCTGCTCTGTCCAGTTCAAGGGACTTCCCTAGGACCACCTCCCACCCAGAACCACCTCCCACCCTCCACTTCAGACCTTCTCATGCCTGCTGGGTTTCCTGAGGTCTGGTCATGACCTCAAATCTAAAGTCTCCCCTTTTCTCCATTCTATTCCCTTCTTTCTTTCCTCCCTCCCTCTCTTTTCCTTCCTTCCTTTTTTATTTATCTTACCTCCCCCAGCCCCCACCTTCCCCCTCCCAGTTGAACACTTGCTCAGGAGATGACCTTCCTGGCTCTGATTGCATTTTACTCGCAAAGACCCTGCCCATAGCCTGGTTCTCCTCTCAAATCCTTCACCCTGGATTCTGGGAGGTTATGCCTTGGGGCAGGCTCTGCCTCTTCACCTCTGGACACTGTCGTGCAGTTGGCAACTCTAGTGGACACCTGGTGTGACACAGCAAAGTTGGGCAGATGGGTTCGTCTTTTCCAGGGAGCCCCTTACTGCCTGTCAGCTCCAGGTCTGGCTCGCCAGCCCTCTGCAAATCCACCGGCAAACTCATACACTCTGGTGTACTCCTGTCGCTCACATTATCAGAATAGGTTCCTAAGACTGTGAGTGAGAGAAGGCAAGGCACCCAGGGCCACATGGAGCAGGGACACCACAGCAGGGGACCCGTCCAAGATAGTTTCAATGGTCATGGTAAGAAACGATCAGTGCCTGAGGAGTGGCAAGAGTGAAGAGAAGGGAGGGATGAGAGCTGGGAGGAAGGAGAAGCCACTGGAAGACAGGTGTGTGGATAAGCTCAGCAGCAGGCTCTGATCAGGGTGTTGTGTTAGAGGTGGGAGCCCAGCAAAGGGAAGAGCTGTTGATGGGGGAGATGGTGGGGTCGCTTTCAGGCAAGGAAGGACAGACATACCCGTGGGACACCTGGGTGAGGACATCAGGAGGTGGGGGACGGTGTCGTTCTGGAAATAAGCCCAACCGCACCCCAAGAACAGAAGATTTCCCAAGGGTGCTAAGGAGACCTTCCTGCTTTGTCTCCTGGTAGAGAGCAGGTGTCTAATGGGGAAATCAGGGATGAGGCTGGATAAGGAGTCACAGTGAGGTGGGCAGAAAGCCCGGAGCCGCGATCTAAAGACCTGACTCCAGCCAGGCTCCCCACCTCCCCTGTGTCCTCAAAGCCAAGCGACAGATGCTCAAGCCTCATTCTGCCTGTCTGCAGAAGGTGGGAAGAGCCCCTCCCTCACACCTCCATCTGGGGGAATGAGGAGCTGGGAGGCCGAACAGACCACGGGTTCTGAAGGCAAGGCAGGCCTTAGGATAGAAGGGATAGCTTCAGAACAGGGTGGAGACTCCAGGATGAAGAGGAGGAAGCTGAAGTTTCAAGACATGGATCATTGTCATATCATTGTACTCAGCATAGTTGCCTTGAGCAGCCAGACCAATCCATCCCGGAACCCGGGACAGGATTCTGTCTCTTCTTAATCACATGTGACAGCTTCACTGGACACTTGCTATAGCCTCTGAGTCTCTGTGGACCTGCTTCTTTCCTCTTCAGAAATTCAGACTTAAATCCCAGCTGAGGAAAGTCTTGTGAGAGACAGGTGTGCTCTGGGTCCTGGGATCCAGAAGGTCATAGGATGCGGCAAGGACCCACCAATGGGCTGGGGATGTTTCCTTCCAAGGCTGGCAGGCTACAACATGCCCTATCTGGGTGACCACACAACTCCCAGGCCCAAGTGTGACCAGGAGAATCTG